>NW_025401006.1:7404816-7500783 GCF_015345945.1 Tribolium madens
CAAAGTTTCTTTAAAAAAGGACGTTTTTAGTATCTAGAGGATGTAAATTGTAAATCTTAAAAAAATAAAAAACCGTTTTTTTAAGTACTTCTTATACTGAAAACAATTAAAAATAACGAATATTATATATTATATGATATATTTGTGTTCAAAATGTGTTCGATGTTTATGGGTATAAATTAATTACAATTAATTTTTGCGAATCAGAAATTCTATATGTAGGTATTGTAACATTATATATTTTTATTCAGAAAAAGTAATTTTTCACTAGTCAAATTACAGAATTAATCGAAACTGATGCAAAAAATTATTTTAATTGGTCCTAATGGTGTTTTTCTTTAATATGACTTTCAAATTTAGTCTAATCTTAATTAAAATAATTAATTCTGTATCAATAAATTGAGATAAACGTCGATTAGACAGACTTAAGTATATTAATTTAAGTAACGTACGGGTAGGTATAATCACCGACCGGTTTTTTCAAGTATTTCAAATTTATTTCAAAAGAAAGTAGTTTTTATTAAATACATTTATGAAAAAAATAGTAAAATCTCGAATAAAACGCGAGAATATGAGCCAGATACCAAGATCACGTGATGTGAATTTACAGATAAGACCTAAACGGTTCTTAACCTTTCGATATTTGTCGGCTTGGTGCAGACATCCTTATATCGCAATTCTTGCAAAGTCATTGTTATATTTCCACCCGTTGCTCAATACAAACCCTTAAAAAATAACAAAAACAGCCGCAATTTAGGTCAGACCTTGTATAAAAGCCCTCCACAAAGGCTTAAAGCCTTCCCGGAACTCGCTAACCTTCACTCTAACCCATTTCGTTTCGGTTTATTGCTGCATCCCTTCGGCCTGTTTTTTTAAGTTTTAAAAACGCATCGACCTTGCGACGTTATTGCGGTCGATTGCCCGACCTCGAAAAGGCTATTTAGTTGTAAACCCGATATTGGGGTTGAGGGGGATGGACACCCCGCATTTCTGTGTTGCAGTGGTCAAGTGAACACTCAAAGTGTTAACAATTGGTAAAGGTTTAAGTGGTCGTGTGCACGCGAAAACACCATTTTTGGATTTTAATTGGATGCATAAAGCTTTTACGCTGAGATAAATGTGCAATCATTGTGCAAGTGAAATATGCCACGAATTTCATTTTTATTTTTAAAAGTGCTAAAAATAAAAACTGGGATTAGTGACGGTTGGAATGGCTGAAACGCGAAGCGACGGGAAGAAATACAGGGGTAAAGGAGTTTCAAGTAAATTATTTTATATTTTCATGTTTTTATTTATTGCACATTGAGAAATGTGTTTGTGGGTGTCCAATTCTTGTAATACTTTAATTAATTAATTTATCACAATAATTAATTCTTGGAAAATATTTTAATAGCTACGAAGAATTGATCAATGAAGCATCGAATGAGTGTTTGTATTTATTCTATCACACATTTATTTATTTATTTTTCCATTTATGGTGTGATTGACTTGACTTTTATGCGATTCCGCGTTGTAATAGTGTTTAAAAAATTGCAATTTTTATGTCACGGTCGAGTAAAAACAAATAAAATGTTCCTGTTATTTCTTTACTTTCAATTACTCAAGCAATAAAATTCAATGATCTGTTAAAACGCTTCATAAAGCTTGATAGAAAGCCTGCTTTAAATTTTTTAAAGAAAATTATGTCATATTTTTTTTTGTTTTTTGTCTTTATGGATTTTTTTTTGTAATAATGAAAAACGTTTTCTGATCCAAGACGCATCAATTTTGATTAGTGTTTGTTCAAATTTTAATTTCGAGGTTTTTCAGAAGATTTTTGTGCATATATTTTTTTTATAATAAAATATTTAAAAAAATATTAGCTTCTTTATTCGTTTGTCACTAGAGGTTTGAATTTTGTAAATTTTGAGTGAACATAAGTTCCTGCAAGCTTTAAAATGGCTTTGGAATCTCTCTTCCTTCCACTGTCGTTTATAATCGCCATCTTGGTGTCCCGTTTGCACAGGTCACAGGTCACCGTTAAAAACTGAACCGATTGGGGTGCAAATCGTGATAATTGAATCACATGGAAATCGAGTCACGGCGTAATGCGGAACCGTTTCGCCGTTGAAAATTGATCCTTAAACATCTCCCGCATAACGCTTAAGAGCTGTTAAGAAAACATTTGCTCCCATTGATTTTACGATCATTTTTACTGGTCGTAAAAATCTAAGTTATGGCTTGTTTATGTTTACTACTGTTTAGTGGTAATAAATGTAGGATTTAGTTACAATGCACCAGACCTATGCC
The DNA here is from genome assembly GCF_015345945.1 of Tribolium madens. Classification (NCBI taxonomy): domain Eukaryota; kingdom Metazoa; phylum Arthropoda; class Insecta; order Coleoptera; family Tenebrionidae; genus Tribolium; species Tribolium madens. The sequence goes on from NW_025401006.1 coordinate 7,407,106, forward strand.
AACCTAGAGGCAGTTACTCGCCGGTCTCATTCGCATCAATGTCGGCTTTATTGACGCGTGTGATGGTCTGTTTATTATTCCACCTTGTAAATTGAATGAAATTATTATTTTACGGCCTTTTTATTATTGTATATGTTGATGCTAATTCGGCGCTAAATTTACAAACACCACTTGCATAATCCTGCAGAATGCGACGGCATTTTTCGGATTTTTCAACCGAATAAATTTGAGACAAAAGAGAGGCTTTGTGGAGAGGAATTTTCACGAAAATTCAGAGCAATTTGCAATAAATTGTAATTTTTTTAAAATTAGTTTAGCACGATTTAATCCAATTTTCTTTGATAACAATCTGAGATAATAAAATGGTAAGCCACGCACTACCTTAACTCGAAGCACGAAAAAATAGATTTAATAAACCATCATTTCAAGTAATTACTCTGTGTTTTCGAGATTTTACGCTGGACGATGTTCACGAAAATTTTAAATTAGTATGCATAGAATCCACTTGCCGTCTTTATAATTTTCATAATGCCTGGTAGATACTCTGTATTTTATAATATGAAATGTTATTAAGTTAACTACAGCTCGCGGTGCGTAATTGATTCACTTTTCACTTTTGCGTTACCCAATTTTTTTGTTCTATTTGATTCTCACAAAAGTGAGCAACCTATAAATACATAGTAAAAAATATTATTAATACTTCCCACAATCTGTACGTTTCGGGTCGAAATAGATAATAATAATCCACGAAATGAAAACGACGCCCTTTGCGCTTCGGCACCGGTTTATAAAGCGCTATTCTGGTCTATAAACGGAACATAACATGGAGCAGAGCGCAGTAAAATGGCGCCCAACCGGTCCCTTGCGGCTCGACACCCTTTCGATTTCGGTGGCTCGTTTCCACGACTGTTCCTACGCCCAAGATGACCATTCTGGTTACTTTTTACGCGAACGAAGGAATTTTTACAATCACGAACGTAATTGACTCGATTATTTATACGCGGAGGCAGAAAGTCGACTCGAAAATGTGAGAAATCGCGAGGTTAGGAATGGAAATGAGGGGGCCTGGAGCCGATCCGGCTCTGTTTTATTGAGTAATTAATTGACGATTAAATGTGTCGCTTGATTTCTTACTTAACCGCAAAAAAATGGAAAATAGGTAAAATTGATGAGATGACGTGTTATTTATTAGAGATTATATACTCAGCAGTGGCGCCGAAAAACCTCAAGTGGGAGCTATTCAAAGAAATTGAACAGAATTCGAGTTCGACTTCTTTGGAAGTTAAATAAATTCTTGATTTTTTATTTTAGTGGACTTCAATTTTCGTTTAAAGTCTTCTAAAATTAAAAATTGCTTTGATCTGAATCAAAATTAAGGTGATTTCGACCAAAAGATAAGATACACAATAATTATTTATGTATACAGGGGTTTCACGTAATTTTAAGAGGCCTGCGCCTGTAAGATGCAATCAATAAAACATTCCGATACGAACTCGATTACAAATTTTGAAAAACTGAATAATGTTCTTTAGTTTGTTCACCCTTTCAAAAATGACAACGTTTTTAGTTAGTTAGTGATTAAGATAGATAAACTAGAGTCATATTCATGCCGTCTCTTGATAGAACAAATGATAATTGTTTCTGAAAAACTGCAGTTTATGACTATTAATGAGACAGTTATTAGTTTGACAACTACTGTCATGGGTTTCCAAAAATTAAATAATTAGATGTGTATTTTTTGTATCCAGTGTTTTGTCACTTTTGTATATTTGGGTGCGTATACCTACTTTAAGCCTTTTAAGTCTCAAATTTTAAAAGTATTATAACCTTTTTTGTACAAGAAATGAGGTTCACTTAGGTATATAGAAACGTTTAGAGCTTTCAGTAATTGTTATAAAAATTGTATGGTAGTATACCTCTACCTAGTCTAATCAAGGCGGGAAATATTTCATTATCTCGAGGGTTCAGATTATCTGACCGAGAGGCGTAGCCTCGAGGTTAGATGGAGCTCATAGGTATACCTATAACGAAATTTTCTGGATGCTATTTTATTATTTTATTTAAATAATATTTTAATTTTGCGTTTTGTTTTCTTAACGTTTTTGCTCTGCAAACAAATCACATTTTTGATATTTGATAGACTCTCGTACGTTGGGCATTACTCATCTATTTCTTCTCAACCAAATGATGAGATGATATACTTAGGTATTTTTTGTTCTTGAAAAAGTTATAAGTATTTCGGCACTTTCTGCATTTAATTTAGGAATAAATGATAAATAACTTAGGTAGAAACTTTTCTATTAGGTATCAGTTTGTATCAAAAAAATGGGAAATATATTTTTTAATTTCTAGTTTTATAGCATTCGTATCTTCAATTTATTTCTGTACTTGTAATTACGTTATTTATTCACTTCATATTTTCACAAAAAATTAAAATTTTCAAGCATTTGTACTTAGGATAAAAAAATTTGTGAGCTTAAATTGTAAATATCACCTCAACGATTAAAACAATAAATTTATTATAATTTAGTTTTGAAAAACTAAAAAACCTTTTACGTGAGAAGAGCAACCTTTAATTAATTAAGTAGAATCATAAATAATTAGTGGGCTTCTAAATTTAACTTCATTAAAATATATTCAAATATATTCACCGATTTATTTATATCACCTGAGGCCAGTTTAACACGCTATGATGGTGAAATCTTAAATGTAATAAATTCTTCTACTATGATAAGTGAAAAATTATAGCGAAAAATCAACATATTATCTTTGTGCTCCCTTTAACACGATTTTAATTATTGCCTGAAAATAATCTGATAAGGTGTGGGTAATAAATTAAATGCAAGAGATCAAGTGTTGGGGGTTTTAGAGGAAGTGCTATTCACGCGTTTTCACTGAAAGGATATAAATTCGGTAACCGAGGCCAAGGATAGGTTTATTGTTTATCGAAAGCGTACCTGCTGAAATATTTACAGCCAATAAAAATAAAGAAAATTTATCGTTGGTTCTAAAGATAAATACTGAATCAAAAGTTTAGATTCTGTAGTGAAACTGTAACGTATCAAGAATAATTCTTTAGTGCTTTTTTGAATTAATTGCAAAGACTTATCTTTGTAAAGCGTAGATAAAGCTCCGAAATCATGTATAAAACATTTCGCAAAAGTTCGAGGGAAGATCTAAGTCCAAATTGCATGAATTACTAGCAAGATTACCTCTTTTGCAAGTCTTATGAGCGCCAAAAATGGCGAATAAATAATTTTTAGGATTCATCAGATTTTGGCTGTTTCCCCAACGATAATACTTAAAAATTGCATAAGACTCAAACCCAAACAAACAACATTTCTACCTCTGAAAGACTATTTTACAAAGGATTTCATGCACGTCGCCATGTTGTAAAAACAAACTGGAAAAAACACTACAAACCCTACTCAGCTTCTACATTTTCCAAATGTCAAAAACGGCACTTACCAAAAAACAAAACAAAAAAAACTCGCCTCAAAAACGAAACTAGCAAAAATCGCAATCCAGCAAAATAAATCTGGATTTCCTTTAGTTTACTGCACGAGAATCGGGTAGGGGAAAGCATCCAATATGGCCGCCGCAGTCAAGCATCCTCCGGTTGTGACCCATCGAAAATTTGTGATTCTATAAATTCCCACACTTTTTCGCGAGATATTTGTACGAAAATTCAATTTTACAGAAAGAGATTTGATGTAGTGAGAACAACGATCGATTTTGGTGAGTTTTTAACACAGTTTTATTTGGGAATTGTTGGCGGTGATGGACCCAGTGCGAGGCTAGACCAAGCCACGCCTCTTCAGCATGTTTTCATTCTGACAAAAGACAGGCGGCGGCCATTAAACCGACCGAAATGCATTCTGGGAAGAAAGAATGGAAGTCGCTTTAGGGAATTCGATTATTGTTCATATTATGTAAAATACCGAATTTGTTGCTTAATTAATAATTACAACATCGGTGTTGAGACTTGTAAATGGCGAGATAATCGGCTTTAAAGTAATGTAAATAATTAATACATCGTAAATTATAATTACGGTAATTATAGCAAGTTATAATGATAAGGGTTGCCACTTTAGATATTTTAAATGCACTAAAGACGTGTTTTAATTGCAATTTATTTTAGTGTTTACTCTACAATAAGTGCACTCGCTCCATAATTTAAACGTACTCTGAGATAATTAAATCTGGCTCTATTCCTAAAGAGTTTGCATTAATTGAAGCAATTTATTAACTGAAATATAAATTTTTATTTAAAACATATTTTTTAACCAAAAAATGTTTTTGTTTTTACGTGTAATAGGTATTATTTTCAAAATTTCTTTATTTGTATTAATACGGCATTTTTAGTTTATTATTTTTGTTTAATTTGTTTGAATACAAAATAATAATATAAATAATAATAGATTTAATAGTTTCTTTTTGTAAAAAAAAAATTATCGCTTTGAAATTTTCATTAAGAGCTTTTTTGCGCTTTTTGATGAGACCATTTCTCTTTGGAATTTTGTGCTAATTGACTAGAATACTCTATGAAAAAGCACTGGTTATTATATGGGAAATTAATATACGGCGTGGTGCGACGTGACCAGTTTGGATAAGCTTTGATTTCGCCGCTGAAAATAGCCGAAGCAGAATATCAACTTTTTCAGTCCAACCTTCAGACGGAAGCCCTTGTATAGGAGCATTGTTTGTTTAACTTTTCACAAACTGAAACACTGTATTCTTTATTCAGTGCCTTTGTATTTATTTGTTTTTAAAATGTAGCTGGTAGCAATGCTGTTTGATGCTTATCGTTAAATTCATTTTTGATTTATGAATTTGAATTGTTAACGAGATTTGAAATTAATTATATTTGTAGTTAAATAAATAATTATGCGTGTGCGCGATAACAAACTGTAATAAAATTTAGTCACCCACACCCGAAAAATGCAAGTAATTTGTTGGTCAATTGGTTGTCACTTTAGACGTTTTAAAACGTTTCTCCCCTATACACATAGCGTCTTATTGGCCGTAAAAGTGGCATAAAAAGACAATAATTGTTTACGTGCCATAGTGCCAAATCAGACATCTGCACGAAGCAAGTCTTTAACAGCCATAAGAACCTCTCGACCTTAGAGGAACTTTACGGCTAATAAAAAGCCGCTTTACGACATTTTAACGCGCCGTTACCACTTTTACTAACTACTAACAAGCCTCATTACGATACTGCGATGGGTGCTTTACGTAGTAGATATTATACCCACCCTATAGGTACGATTTATCCCCGGCTGCATAAAGTGCCTCGGAAACGCGACTTGAACACTTTAACGAAATTACAATTTTATCAAAATCACTTTTAGGCAACTAAAAATAATTTTCTGATTTAATTACGATGGGGCTAATTTTGAGACGTTGATGAAAGGTAACGGTTTCAAATTTTCAGAAACATGTTGACATTCTTCAACATGTTACTCAATTGAGAGCAACTTTTACCAAAAAAATTCACCCACGCGTGTTCAAAAACATGATCTACGAGTAAGTTAGTCTGAGACAAATCGTTCGTTTAATAAATTGAATAATGTCTGTGTTTATATTAAATCCATATTTTTCAATTGGCTTGATAATTGATAGGTCATGACCTTTCCTTTGTTTTCGTCACGACTGACATTTCTTTGAACGTCGGCCATAAATATTTATAATGAGTGAATTCACATCGGTTGTATGAATTTCCTTAAAAAAGCCATTTTATTTTTTTTATTAATTAGCTATCAAATCAGCATGTTAACTACTTTAAATGCAAATTTAGTAAATGGATACATCAATAATTTAAAGCGTGGGGCCAAGAGTTAAATTTCCCAACAATTTCTTAATTATTACATAAGTTATTTCAGTCTCAACTCCGGAGTTGTTGAAATAATCCGGTGCTAAAGGTGAAAGTGCGCTTTAATAATAAGTAAGTTCTTTAGGGCGAGTAAACAACATAACTGGAGCTTATTTCGTAACCTTATCGCAAGTAGAAACATTTGTGCCTCATTTTACAAGCCGTTCCGTGCACCAACGACTTCTTATAGACCATAAAACTCCCATCGTATTGATTGTAAATGTTTTCGGAATATGGTAACTGCGCTTTTGCCACTTAGTTCCGCTACCGGCTGGTAGAGTGCGTCCGCTCGAAGCTTACCGGATTTTTACCGGACGACCTTCATTCCGGATTTTTCTTGCAGGTAGAGCTGCAGCATTCAGCTGAGGCAAAAACTATCTCGTTAGCTTTACAATGGTATAATTAACTTAAGATGAAAATTGCAATGGTGCACTTTCAGAGCGTTTAGGGGGAAATTAGTCTGATGGAAAGCGGAATGATGGCGCTGGGACGAGATGGCTTATTATCTGATAAGAGACGGAGGGATTACACGGATAAAAGTAATTGCTCAAGACCCGCCAATCATTTTTTTTTTAATCTGAGAACCTAAATAACACTTTCAACACCTAATTTTTAAGACGGAAAAATATCATATAGAAAAAATCTCTTCCTAATCAAAATTCGTGCGTTGTGAATCTATTTTACATAATAATTATAATAATTAGAGCACGACGAAGTGTTTTATCAATATGTTCGATTTTATTAGTTCTTAATAATTTCGGGCAAAATTAAGATTTGTTGCGAGATCACTCTACAAATAAATGGTTCTAACTTTGACCATATAATAAACTATTCTTATGGCTGTAATAACTCATCATTATCTTGGTTAAGGAAGGACAACAAACATAGGATAAGCCTCCGAAAGAACGTTAGTTATGGGTCCAACTTCTCGGTCGGCCTATCGAAGTTTTACTAAATTGCTGGTCATTTAATTAATTAATTGTTTTTTTATATTTTCCTTAAAGAACTTTCAATTCAAAGGCAAGTGGGATAACTCAATAGCCATCCATAAAACCATAATTTTTAAAGTGTGAACAGATACTTAAAGACCTGAACCATCTTTTAACGATTTGCGGATGGCTCGTATTGTGGGTTTTACTGTTTGGGTAATAAATTTTTCTTTAGGTAAATACGTTTCGGTAGTGAAAGACGTCGTGACCGCCATTTTGCACACAATGAGAAAGCTATGAAAGCTCCGTTTTGTCGATTAAAACAAGTAAAATGTTTTATAAATTGTTCTGCATTTTGAAATAAATATTTCAGCAGCACGTGTACGTTGAAATAAATTTTATTTTTGAAAACTAACTACATAACTGTTTATGTAATGGCACCATTATTATTCACAAGGTTTATAGTTGATTAAGTTAGCAATGTAATTCTGTGGGACGTGTTTTACATCAATATTTTATCTATTTTATTTGTCTACTTGCGTAAACAAAACATGTTTCTCCTTACCTATATCTTGGCGAATAATCGTAAAAATTCCGGAAGCCGTTTGCTGATCGTTTATTTGAAGAATCTATGTTGTCGTCATTTAAAAATAAATAAATCTCGGAATGAGAACCATGCCGAAACATAAAATTAATTATAATTGTTTATGGCGTTCTAATGTTATGTAGATTGGTTTTATTGCAACATAAAATTAGTACTTAAGCAGGAAAAAGTATCAAATTATAAAATTATCACTCAGGAATGACTTATCTTTGGTATAAAACACGTAGAACAAACCTACCGGCTATTATAGTAGCTATTATGCGCTCGTAAAAATACAATAAAATTTCGTTCGGGCAAATTCATCCTTATGTCGAGAAGTGTTTGGAAAGTGTCAAGTTCGGCACTTTCAATATGCAAGGAGGTAAGACAGCAATAAAAGTTGATTTTATTACGATTTGAGTGATCGTAAATGTCACCTACGACCATGGCAAAATTATGACACCGCCACTCCATAAAGTGGCAGGAGCGTGCCAATGCCGTAAAATTTTTACTACTGGTTTGTGTAAACTGTAATAATCTGGCCCTTTTTTCTGTCTCAACCCCCAGGATTTAAACCATTCAATAATGACAACGGGGATTAAAGTAAAAGGGATTTATTTAAAGACACAGAGGAGCTTTTTTCCGAATTGTCATTGTAGTACATTTTTGTAATCTTGTGGTTGATTTAAATATGATCAAACCCTCTCCTTCTTTTGTTGTCATGCTTTATGACCAAATTAACAGTTAATTGTTACTGATTTTACAATTTAATTGAAGAAAAATTATATTATAATTAAATTATATTATATAAAGGCTGCACCAGAACTCTCTCCCTAGACAAAATTTTCAAGTAACCAGGAACATGAAAAAAATATTTAAAAAAATTTTGACATTTATTTTTTGACATTTGACATTTTTTTTATATCTATTTAATGATACTAATGATCATCATTTTTTATGTCTATTTAATGATACTGATGGTTTTGTATATGTTTTTTTACAATTATTTAGTAAAGGGACAAAAATTTTGCCAATAAAAGCCACAAATAACATTGAACAGAGTTACAATTTGGAATACAGCTTCCTTGTTTCCTCTTTTAATAGCCTATAGCAAAAAAACTTGAAAAATTATTTTTCCAACAGAAATAAATAAGAGTCAAGTGCAAACTTTAAACTCTCATAACTTCGAAATTTTTATAGATATTTTTTTTTTAACATTTTTTCCATGTTCCTGGTATCTTACCTTATATGGCATTTTTCTCTGGGGCGCGAGTTCTGGCGCATTATCCACATGATATACCTACTCAACTACAATAAAAAATATTGGAAACAATTTATTTTGGGTTGCAAAACTTGGCTAAGGTCAGAATAAGTTATACCTGTTGTGCACAAAATTCAATCAACCAATTGCAATTCGGTTACAAAATTCTTATTAAGTTCAATCTGTAAAGTATTGATGTAAAATAATTTTTATGATGGATAAATAATAATGTCATTGTTGTTTTAATTAAATATTTATTTAATAAATTGTACCTACCTGTCTACAGAAATAATCTTTTTCTTTCGGTCACTTTCCTATAGTTCTTCTAGAAATAAGTGAGAACAGAGTCTATTCCTTTATTGCACCCTAAGAGCTGGGTATCAATCCCTAGCCATAAACTGTTAAAAACAGCAGGTCAAAATGTTGCAATTTCTTGCAAGCAGAGGCGGAAATTGTTCGAGTCGAGAAAACTGTTATTTAAAAAAATACGCTACAACCAATAAAAAAAAACATCCTTGTTAAAAGCTGTACAGAAAAAGAAACCGTAGCATTTAAAATTAGCTATTGAATAGTTTAGTTTTCATACATAAAGCTTTTCATACAGTGAATACGGCCCTGGAAACCAGCCCAACTGGCTAAGTTCGGAGATATTTTTATTGAGGGTTAAAACCGCTGGTAGCCGTCTGTGGGTTAACCAAAGATAATTACACCCATAAAGCAATTGACTCTGTTTTTACTTATTTCTAGAATTTCTTATTTAATACGTAGGTATATTTTTTATAAAAAAGTATTTTATTTTTAATAACTTTTAGTTCTTTAAAAGTGGTGAGTTTATCTGTTTTTAAAAAACAAACTAGTTCACAAGTTAACTTGACAAGTAATTAAAATTTAGTGCTGTATGATGAACAAACAAATTAGATTAATGTTAATTTATTGCAAAACCAATTTTGTTTATTTGGTGGCTTATTATAGATTTTGTCTTTTGTAAAGTTGAAATAAACGTTCGGATTCAACAGAGTTTTTTAGATGTTGAATTTACTTTTCGATGATTTTGTTTATATTTGTGGTACAATGGTCGTTTTATCTTTTATTGGCAATTGATGTTGCTCGTTTCGGCAAGAGTGTCGTTTTGAAAAGTTAAGCAATTGTCCGAGAGCTGGCGCCACGCGCCTCCCCTCTTCGTTTTGTTTGGGGCCACTTGCGCAATGCTTGAAGGCTGTGACGAATTCAATTGCTATTGGTTCACGTATGATCCCTTCCATTAAAGCGTCTTCGTGTTGAAGCACGTGCTCCAGGGGTTATTAAGGCCTTTGCGACCCTTTTGGAGGAAAAATAGCCGTTGGAGGAGCCGGTCAGGCGCTAATTAGGTGCGACCGTGTCCGATCGGCCGACAATACAGGTAGCTGCAATAATGAGCCGCGTGCTCGTCTGGAGTGGGGGGAGAGGGGAGCGATGGGCCGGGATGTGTGGGCCGGAGCAGACTCCGGAGCTCCAGTGGGTTCCCATCCGCGAGCTAAGTAGCCAACGTGTGCATTCCGGAGCGAGCTGCTGTGTGGTGTGCTCGTGCGAGCTCTTATCACCTTATCACTCTCGATAATAATAATAATCGTGTGACTGTCATGTCCGGTTCCGGTGTCGAGTGACTTGTGCCGCCCCCAGCATGAACTCTTACTTCGAGCAGAGCGGCTTCTACGGCAGCCACCACCACCAGAGCGGTTCGGTGGCGGGCCACCACCACGAGCAGTCAGCAGCGGCGGCGGCGGCTTACCGCTCTTTTCCACTTTCGCTCGGCATGTCTCCGTACGCCTCCAGCCAGCATCACCACCACCACCTGCAGGCGCGGCCCCCGCAGGACTCGCCATACGACGCGTCGGTGGCGGCGGCCTGCAAGCTGTATTCCTCCGAGGGCCAGCAGAACTCCAACTACTCCTCCAACTCGAAGCCGGACTGCTCCAAAGGCAACGCCGACCAGAACGGATACGCCTCGGTGGTGGCGGCGGCCGCGGTCAAGGACGTTTGGCAAAGTGCGACTTCTGGCGGTGGCGCTAATCTCACGAACAGTTTGACGGGGCCGGTCAGACCGGCGGCATGCACGCCGGACTCCAGGGTTGGATACGGATCGGTCGGACTCGTCGGCGGAGATCCGGCGTCGAGTCCGGGGGCGGCCGCAGGACGAACGGGAAACTCGCTCTCCTGGAATAACCCTTGCAGTATCAACTCAACCTCCTCGCAGCCGGTGGGCACGCAGATACACCAGCAGACCAACCACACGTTTTACCCCTGGATGGCCATTGCAGGTTGGTGATAGGTCTAAGCCTCCGGACTCCTGCTACGGACACAATTTGCAGGAGACTCGCTAAAGCTCCAGTCAAATTGTATGCTTTAAAACGTGAATAACATTTATCGTCATTAAAACAAACATTTTATGTACATTTTACTACACTGAACTACCTGTTCTATTAATTAGTAAATTATAGTAAAACAAAGGTTTTTGTTTTGTTAAGTTTTTGGAATATCGTTTGTTCAATAATATTATGAGCTATCTGAGTTTAATTTTTATTTATTTTTTTTCATTCTGATTTCTTCAGTTTTGTTGCTGGTGCAGTAAGAAAAATATAACCATTGACAGTAAATCAATGTTATTTTAAAATACCACGGAAGAAACAATTGTTAGGTAACACACGTTAAGTGGAATTTCTAAACATATACTTCTAGTTAAAATGTTAATCAAGTTACAAATAGCTGAATGAAGTTTTTTTTGCAAAAAAAAAACATTTTTATTAGGTAAATTATTTTAACTAAGTACCTAAATTTATCTTACGCGTTGTCAATAGTAAGTAGTTAATGTTGATACTCAAAGAGATTAGCTATATCTGTATTTTTATTGATAGTATTCGTATTGGATTTAAAAATAAATTTCTTGGCACAATATAACGCACCTTTTTATTTTATAATTTGTGATTCATCTTTATCGTCTCCTTCCTCTATTTTCTAAAATTAAAATTTGATATATATTTTTTATTAATTACGTAAAGTATCTTGAATTTAGTGATTTATATTTCAGAATATTATTAGTTGGTAACGTACAATATAAATCTTGTTTTTATTTTTCTATGATTTGTCATTCATAATTTCTTCAATATTTATTGCCACTAGAACTACTTAATTATTATCTACTACAAACTAATTCTATTAATTTGAATAAACAATTTTTTTGTTGATTTTTTATTTTAAATTTTTTTGCTGTTAATTGTTGTCCTTTGGCCCGTCCGCGCGTATGTCCGCACCTTAACCGCCAAAGTTATGTAAATGTTGAACCTGCAGCGAAGTCAAGTGCGTGTAAAATCAGGGTTGAATTGCCACATCTCTGTCCCTCAGTCGAATTTCTCTCTTCTCGTCCTCGTCGAACAAATCGGGTCCTTGTCAGAGCACGAGGGACGATCAGCTGTTCGCCTATTCGGCCGTCTAGACGCCGTCCTATTTTCCCGTAAAAAAATTGTCCGCTTTGACCAAAATAATCCTTGTTTTGAGATCGTAATACTCGCCACTTCAAAATAATTGTCTTGGGTCAATGGAATGTAATTTGGTTAAGGTCGTTTCATATTTCGGGAGGACATCGCTAACGAGCCGACAAAAAATTTCTTTCGGTCTTTATTGCGAGACGCTATTCATACGCTAGAGAGTAATGAGTTGATGGGGAACTCTAATGTTCAAAGGTATATCTTTTTGAAATTACTACAACGTCGCTGAAGAATTATTGATTGAAGAAGCGGCTGTGGTTTTCACGGGCCGCCGATTGCTTAAATTGTTTTTATTTATAGTTTGATTTATTAACGCTATTGCCGCCAACGCACGATCTACTACACTTATGTTATCGCGCTATACAGGGAGGATGAATTAAAAACTGAAAACAAATCGTGTTTGTAAATAATTCCGACGCATTTTATTTATTAGAGAAACTCGTATGTCAAAGTTCAAACTTTTATAACAGCATCATAAATTTTCAAAATTTGCATAGAGGTACAACGATTTTTATTTTTAAGAGCTCTGATTAACATAAAGAGGCGGAAATAGGAAAAGTATCAAAAAAACAAAAATTTTCAAATTTTTATTTGACCAAAAAAAAATTGGCAACTGTAACTTAATCATGTAGTGTTAGTCACTCCTCTCAGATGGCGCTCTTATCCACTTTCACAATTTTACTTGAAGGGTCCATCAGGTATAATGGGGTCGACCCTCTTGCGTCCATCACCCTAACTATCTAGGTATTCAAAGCCAACCTGCAAAAAGTCCCATTCAATATAACGCTTCCTTATTTTTCGTATCAAAACTTTGAGAATGTTCCACTCTGTATATTACCTCATTCACATGATAATTCCGTCGTCTAACCGCGCTGCAGCCGTTTGCACCCGGAGTCCCGGACTTGTCCCGAAATGTGCCGGACTCAGTCCGGATGAGCGATGACGTATTATCGTGGCCCAGTCGGTTACACCCCCTTTTGTATTTTGCTCGCTACGGACCGCACCAAAAACATTTGCTTGTTTCTTCCACCAAGGTATTAGCGTAGGTCAGGTGTCTCATTCGAGTGTTTTTCACCGTTTCCCGTTCAAGTGTGACGAAATCGGCACCGATCTGAAACAGATAAACGATGAAGTGAGAATGATTCATAGGTGAACGAAAATGAACAAGACGGGGGTTGTTTTCGGACGAACGCGCGCCTTCTTATGCTCACATGAAATCGGATCGATTTTTGCTGTTTCCGGAAACGGCAGTCAAAAAAGGGGCGAAATTTTAAAGCGAAAACGTGATTTATGAGCTTCTTAGTCGTTGATAAGAAATTTGTGTTTGTATTTGTATGTTTTTTCTCTAGTTACTTTATTGATCATTATATTTATATAGATATATTGATATAAATAAATGCTGATTTATGGAAAGTTGTTAGTCATTTTTAGCAAAAATGAAACTAAAATTGCATATTGCGTGTAGTGACTCCATAAATTCTGTATGTTAATACGAAACTTTAGAGCTTTAGGAGACAAGTTGAAAGTAACTATGTCTTTTTATAGTCACAATGTTATCATTTTTAATTAAGGAATACTGCTTTTCATTATTTTTTTAATTATTATATTTGTAAAAGAATATTCATGCAATTTTTGCTTTGAAATTACATAGAAACATGAAAGTCATAACTGTGAAAAGTGATAGTAAAATTACTTGTAAAATAAAAAAAATGACAAAACGGCCTCAGGTCAACATTTTAATTATTTATTATTAGTTTCTTTATTTACTTTACGTTACAAGTAAGTATTTTCAAAAAAAAAAGTATTAAAGACTGAAGGTTGATAATAATATTGACACATTTATTGAACTTCTTGATATGTTACCTAAAACTGTTTATGTTTTTACAAAATCTTTTTTTCTTCTATTTGTATCTTAAAAGTAAAAAATTCAGATTTCTTATGTAGCCAATTATTTTTACAAAAATTTAACCAGAAAATCTAGAAACAAAAGGCTGCAGTTGGAACGTAAAGTATCTATCATTTGTTTTATTGTATGTTTGTTGGATACATCAGGATATTTTTTGTCTTGTTTTGTAAAGTGGGAACATCATAAATAATAAACGAGCATAGAGACAAAGTCAGCTTTTTTAGAAATATGTTTAGCTGTTTGTTATTGTATTTTTTTGTTCGAGTTTGTGTTTCGTTTCGCTAATTTGAGCTGGTTTATCTGTCGATAGATCTCTCCGTTAATAAATTAAGTAATAAAAACTCATCGAATATGTTAACGAAAGCGCGTGGGCCGGTATTTCGTGGGTGAATCCCTGCGAGTTTATCTAAACTCGTGTCAAATACGGTATCCGTGTAATTCCGACAAAGCCAGAAGCTGCGAATCGAAGTGGAATAATAAAATTACTGTCCGTAATGGAGCAGGTATCATAACAAAGCTATTACTCCGCCTTTATGGCATAATACTGAAGAGTTGAATGAAGATAGTACTCATTGAGGTCACGGTGGTCTCTCATGAACTGCAATTATCAAATCTACACAGCAAACACACAAATCTGGCCATAACTTAGCTCTCCGTTCATGAATAACAAGTTGAGAGTGCTCACAGTGGCAACTGCGCCAACTATTTTAATATTTTCGTCTAGTAATTAAGCCATTAATCAATGGTTTTTGTCCGGTGGTGATTTACATCTCGCCATAGAATTTCATCTTCCCTCTAAATCTCGTATTAATTTTTATCCTTGTAGAAAACACAGGCCGATAATTATGTTGTGGCATCCAAATAAAGACATTAGGTCGGTTCTAACGGTTGCTAAGACCCCATAAATTTTCGTCTGATACCTGAACTGTTTGTCCGAAAAAAGCGAAAACTTCACCGGACGCGAATAATTCGATTATACCGGATTTATGGCCGATTCTAATTAGTATCGAGGCTAAAGCCCCAGAGCTTTCGAATTTCGTGAACGTAATAATAGGGCAAGGACTCGCTATTACAAAGCGAGTTTTTAATGGCGACCCTGAAGACTATACTTACAGGGGAGAGCGAATTGTCCGTTAGTCCGGCTGCGTTGGGCCCAAAGTTAACACGTTTTTTTGTGTAGTGAGTGCAATTTTCGGAAAAATCACTCGATTATTACTCCGGGCATTCGCATACAAATCACCTATTCGACCGAACGCACCAACTGGCGCATCCGCGTCCGGATTAGTTAATTAGCGAATCGGAAAAACGCGCAGATAAATCATGGCGGTCTTAGGAAACGTCTCGCCGTGATCTATTATGTTTTCCACTCTTTTCTCACGACGCGGAATTATAACCGTCGAAATTATCAGAGGTCTAACACCGAGTTCGTGCCTAACTTGAATTCAGGGACGCTGCTAATAGTCGTTACAAGTGAAGCATGGCGCCGTTTCATTTATACAAACACGGCGAGGTTTAGATATCGGCTATCTGCGCTCTGTTTATATTTTACACATTATTGCCTTCATTATTAGGACAGGGGGAAAAACCAAGGTGCCGAAAATGCACACAACCCGAATTCAAAATACTTTGTTTGCTGCTTGTAAATCACCGGAAAGTACCGACTTGTTATCGCTAACATGTCCAAAGTGTAAACTACAAGTGTTTGCGAAAAACTCACGTAAATAATCCTGACTCAAACCACACAAGGACGAATTGCACCGAAGTCATGAAAATATCGCACTCTGATTTTTTTAATTGAGTGTGTTTCATGATGAGCTGGGGAATATTTATTGGTTTCCAGCCAAAATTACTGTCTGAAATCAGATTTATAATTAAATTTTTGGCACGGTCTTTGTGGTATTTTATCCAAGTTATAAGTTTTAGACACACTGGCCTAGGTCATGGTGATGGGAGATGAAATTCACACGAAGAAAGAACAAAAAATTTACGTGATGCAGCATTTGTTTTTATTTAAAAAATTAAAATGCAGAAGAAATGTTGAATTTTAGGATAAAATAAGGTACTATTAATTTTTAGTTAAGTCGAATAACTTGTTCATAAAATTATTCTGATGATGACAAGGTAACGAATTTAAGGAAAAATTATATCTATAATTTTTTAAGAAAGAGCTGCTAAAAAAGCTGTGATGTTTATTTTTGTTTATTTTTTTCAATTGAATCTAAAGATGTCTGTGTGTTTAATTTGAATTTTTAGAACCAATACTAGTTTATTTCTTCAATTTCTGAGACAAATAAATAATTTATTTTGTGGTGAAACAGCAAACACAGAGAAATAAAATCATAATTTGTAAAGGAACTTCAGAGGTTATTATTATTACTTAATCAAAAAATATCTAGAGTATTCGAAAATAAAAAATTCATAAAATCTTTACCATACCTATCGTCGAAGTGATTTTCAACATTTACAATTTGATTCTTTAAATAAATTATAAACTAAAAATAATAACATTTCGTATAAAAACATTAAAACATCTTGTTCAAAACAGAACAAGAAAGTGAACATAATTATTCAGCAAGGTAAATAAAAAATGCATGTTTTTTTAATACTTATTTATGCAGTCAGTTATAAAATGTCAAATTTTTGCCGAATAACATAAAAGATTTTTTCTAATCGTCTCATAAATTATGAGATTTTATTAATATATTCTGCGATATGTTAAAAACTTAACTGATATTGAGAAATTTTTTATTACTATGTAATTATAAAAAGTTTACACTTCCAAACGTTGATCAAAACGAGAAGAATTCCAATATTAAAACTGAAAGTCAGTTCAAAATTTATAATAGGTAAAGTATTTATTTTTAAAATAATGTTCAACCTGTCACTACTAAAGAAAACTGCAACTATTTTAATAATTCAAAAAAAAAAAATTCTTAAAGGAATTGACGATAAATTTTGGTCTTTTATGGAAGCAATAATTGGCTTATCCTTGAAATACTCTAACCTAGAAAGGGATAAAAATTTAACGATCTCATAAATACATAAATTAATTCATTAAAAAAATGTCATAATAATCGAATGACATTAAATATGATTAATCGCTAATAACTGTTTAAAGTCTTGACTAGAATATTTCTCGTCTTGTGGTCATTTTTTCCTATTATAGCAAACGATATAATTACGTGAGAAAAAATAGTTAATTTTTTTGATCGAGTGCTTAGTTGCCAAGTTCATAACTCGCTCAAAAAATCCATAAACATTTCAGTATAGAGACTTCAGGGATTTGGCCTGTCCGGGTCGGGGGGTAAAACGAGGAAGGGGCTCCATTACAGCGCGCGGCGACAGGTCATGAATCAAGGCAGTCAGCTCTGCTCTAGGATGTGTTCCGCCGGTTCTGCTTCTAGTTGAACTGATAGATGTTAACCATAAGAGAGCCATAAGCAACATGAAGAATTAATCGAAGTCGTGTTTTTCTCGCCGCTATTGCCTCTGACATTTATGGCTCGCTCGAAAAACAATCAAAATCGATGCAAAAGCTTTTTTTAATTCTGACATAGCGCACGTTACTTTCGGTTAAATTGGGGCTGAAAACGGGCCGAGATAGCGGCTTTAATGTCGGTAGATAATAGACACAAGTGGGGGATTTTTATAGACATAGTGAGGTTTTCAGAGACGAAAGTGAAAAGAAAGTTGGGAGGGAGTGAAGCAAAAATTGCAACAATGAGTGTTCCAGACTGCAAAACAAGCAAAGTCGCGGATATTTGATATTTTGTTTACGGTTTACAAGCGTGTAAGAACTGTAAAACACGTGTGATGTGTCTAAGGTGCCACTTACATTATTTTTATTATTTTTTATAGTTATTACAATTTTTCAACTAAAATTTGGACCTTCATATGTCAAGAAAATTTTATTCGTATTTTATTCTTTCATGAATTACTTAAAAAAAAATCTAATTACAAAAAAAATAATTTCTTTGAGTTATATAAAATGCATAACTTGGTAAACTAAAAAGTAATAACGTGGTTTTATTGCAACTTAGATTCTTTAAAAGTTATGATTTAGAATTTTACCTATTAAGGGTTTTTTATTTTTATTAATCGTTTAGTAATTATTATTTACCACAAAACTCAGTAAAAGTTATTTATTCTATTTTGCTATAGGTATAAAATTATGTACCTACCTCCAAAGCAACTTAAACAATTTGAAAATAATATTTTCTTTATTTCAGTAATACTTCAAATAAATAATAATTTACTAATTAATGACGTTAAATAGTGTCTTAAAATTAAATAATAAAATAAATTTGTTACTCAAATTGTTTTTTTCATTTGTTTAAATAGCGTTTGGATTTATGAAAAAATGGTAGGTATTCAATATTTTTTTTTTATAAAGTTTAGGTTTTACATTTTTTGATGCAATGAAAAGCCGGAGAATCGAGAGGGAAATCGCGTTTCATTTTCTATTTTTATCCACGCTAGACTGGACCTATAGTGCCATCGTGCCAAATTTTCGCTTGTGAAAAATTTACGAGCGTATCTACTTTGCCATTTTATTAAATCCAATTGTATGTAAACTTGTTTTTAATTTCAATTTGATGGTGCAGCAATCTCCGACCTATTATTAATTCGGAATTAACAAATGTAGGCGATGCTTCGATAAACCTTAAAAATTGAGGCTCATACCGTGTAATTTACCTGTCTGCAAGGGAAAGAATGGTAGTTTGCGTAACATGCACGCCATGAATCGAAAATAAAATAAAATCCGTTTATGATGGACGCATTTAATAATTTTTGTAATGCTCGAGGTTAATTTAGTGTACAAGTGAATCGGCGAATCTGTTGTCGTGGTCAAACCGCAGGAATTTGTAATTTTATCCTGACATGGACGTGCTCGGGAGGTGTTTTTTACAAATTTGGTTGTGAGAATCGGATTTTTTCGACCACACGGGAGACGTGACTTTAATTGGATTTTAATCGCGCGATTTATTGCCAAGAAATGAAAAGCGTTGTGATATTACAATTAGATCAGATCAGGTCGGTGGTGCAAGAAATAAGAGGGAATTAAGGCTCGGGAGTGCTTTTTACTTTCTGCCAAGTTTAATGATTCCGCACGAACGATAAATAATTCCGAAACGTTTCATTAAAGTGCTACACTTTCAATTATGTGGCTAAAAATGCACGATCTACAATTTCGATACAACAGAGATAAATGCATCGACTTCGTGCAAGCATACGAGTGCAAAACAATCCACCCACCGTTTTAAATCAATAAATAAACGACCTAATGCATTTTTAATAAGGCAAAGTGTTATTAATATAATAGGCATATACACGACCACCAACGTCGCTGGATTATACCAGGCTATTCTATTAGGCTCAATCTGAATTTGCGATAGCATCGCTTGCTTGGACGGTAAATCAAAATTTCTCACACGAAGGTTTTCCTTCTCGTTCTCGGTAGCTTAAGCGACGTTTACCCTCTTGTTTTAATCGAATACGTGAAGAAAATAAACGTTCTGATAAGTCAACTAGCACGCTGTTATTCTCGCCAAGATTAGGGATATTTCACCCTAGACCGTTTCAATTGCGCAGGACGTAATTTGCGGTGATTACCGGCTCGTTTGCACGATCCGATTTTTAACGACAAAATGACCTTTTCTAATGCATTTGAAACGTAGACAATGTTAAGTAATAGGCGGAAGACCACCGGCATACAAGAGAAATCTTCATACACGGTTTGGCGATTTTTGACATTTTCGGACATTTTTTTTTTGAGTTTTATGTCTGATTCCTAATTTTTTTATTCCATTAACGACTCGAACTGAACCCGTATTTGTAAAATTCAGTTACAAGGTAAATGATTATAAGTGAATATTATAAATAATCACCCCCACAATAGGAGGAGATACACATTTGGTAATTTTTTGCTTTTTAACAATTTTTATCCTCAAGACGTTAACGACTTTTAGGATTTAATTTAGATGATACAAAATAACACTTTTGTAATGAAAATTATGTTATTAACAAATTAAGTAAATGTTGACTTAACTTTGAATGATGACAAAAAGCAGAAATTAGCCCCAAAATATCTATGAATTTTTTTTTTTTAAGAAATTTTTTTTTAGATTTTTCAAAAACAGTTTATTTTTTGGAAAGATGAAATTTTAGAAATTCTAGTTTTATACAAACGCACATAATCACGACGATGATTTTTATGCAGCAGCAGCAAAATTATGGAATAGGTAATCTTACTTATTAAAACTAAAAATATTCTGTTTTGACAAAATGATCAAACAGGTCAATTATCTTTTTTTTTCTTTTTTTTTTTTAAATACAAAATTCTCAACTTCATCAACTTCAAATTTTGTTTGTTTTTTTGTTGACATTACAACTTGTTTTTCGATTTTTAAAAGATTTTGTTTCGAAAACTTTTTTGTAATATTTAAGATTTTGGTGTTGTCATTTCGACAATTAAAAGATTTATCGAAATGGCTATAAAATGGGGGTTTTTATTGCTGTAAAATGGGGGTTTTCATTTAAAAATAGTCAATGTCATTAGTCAAAAACCAAAAAGTGTAAAATTTAAAATCAAGTCGAGGATTGTGTATTTTTTAAAAAGAAAATTGACCTGTTTCTGACAAAAATACAGATTATTGTATTTTTTATTCTATATTTTTTCATTTTTCATTATTTTACTTTTGAAGATAAATCAATAAATACAATCGATATAAGTAGATTTTACAAAAGATTACCAAAAGTGGAAGTGAAATTTTTTGTCACAAGTTTTAAGCTTTTGACTTTTTTGAAACATTTTAGGCGTCAAATTTAATTTAACTTATACCCAAGTTTTGATTTTTTTAAGTGTTTAATTATTGTTTAATTTTTTGAAGTGAATCATCAATGATGTTTTTGAAAATTTTATTTTACAAATTTTTAATTTAACTTCTTCGTTGCAATTGAGACATAATTCACTGAAAAAATAATTTCCCTGTTGACACAAAAATAGTCAATAATTTTACCTCCACTTATCCGAAATTATAACCCGCAGAATTATTAATAGCCAAAACGGAAACTTAAATTACGCCGATGACACTTTTGTAATAATAAAGTTTCGGACGTATTAATCTGGCAAACTTTCACTAATAAAATGCGATCTATCAATTTTTTTCGGCCATTCTTGAACTTGTATTTGACTGTTATTTATTTTGGGTGAGATCTTCCTAGCTTCGGGCCTATCATCTGGTTTTCAATGGTGCAATTATAACGTTCCAAAGGTAATTTTTGTTTAAACTCGAAAGTATAAAATTTGAAAGCGATGATTTTTTTGATTTTTTGCAAAAGTTGATTTGTGTTGTGGTTGAAAGTGAACAGTCGTCCCATCGGCGGGGTGCTTGACCATGATTGAGGTGTGCGCGGCGAAGAGCGGTCGGTAATGGCCGCTGCAACCCCATGTCATGGAGGGGGCCAAGAGATCATCAATCTGAGTTATGTCCGGCGTTGCCGGCTTTCCTTTCGTCACCTCGTAAACATCGACAAGCGTTTCACGAATAAAAGACAGCAATTAAATTTGCATTTAAGTCTGCGTCTCAATTTGAGGCTGTCTTTTATCACACAGATTCCTTCTGTCGTATACAATCACAATGCATCAGGTTTTATTGTCTTACACCCATTTGCCGCTGAGAAAACCTAAGAAAGTGCCGATTGAATGAGCAATAAAACTTCGCGACGATTGTTTCCACTGCAATATATTAACGCGAGAAGAGTTACTTTAATTCGCAATATCATTTTGCCAAATAGTCAAACCTAATTGGGTTTTTTAATTAATTCCGAAGAAGGGTCGGAGCAATTTCCAGTTCGTGGCAGCTTGTTGCCGATGCGATTTGCGTAATTATAATTATGGTAATTGGCAGGAAATTCATCTTTAATTTGCGACGTAATTCAATTACTTGTCCAGGAGGTATCAACGACGTATATCATTTGATGTCTATTAAGAAAATTGCTGTTTTTATAACAACTCGGCTATAAATATGAAAATTTCTAGCGCCATGAGAAGGTTCAGGCCGCGAGGACGTAATTCGAAAATTATCTTCAATTACACTTCAATAAATCAACCTTCGGAATAATATTCATTTCGTACGGTTGCGAATTTTAATTCAGGCCAAATTCAGCTTCGCAGAATCCCACCTCGATCAATATCACATTAATCCTGGAGTAATTAATACTATCCTTGTCGCGGTGTGGACTCGAAACTAACCGCTTCCCAAATCGTTTCGCATCCTTAGTCCCATTCAGCCAGTTACAACAATAATTGAATTGATATAATTCGAAATTTCCTGATAATCGCCCGAGTTTCAGGCCGAATTTTTACGACAGATCTCTTGTATAAGTGTAACGAATGCACGACCTAGGCAAAGTTTTATTGCACCAAAACTTTTCAATGAGAGTGAAAAACAAATCGTAAAACAGCAAGGTCATAGCCGTTACTACACAATGAGTTTGTTATACGTGGCCGTTTTTTTCGGTCGTCGACTTTTCAGGTAAAAATTGCAAAGCTTTTAAAAATGTACACCCATAAAGGTACGTCCACCGTCGGCAAATTTTGCACTTTTTAAAAGAGATAAGTTCATCACAGTCGACAGCTACAACGGGACCCCACTTTTGTTTTCATCGCCACGTTTCATTGTTTTTTAATTCTCAATTATGTAAATCCACGTGACAAACGCATAAATAAACGCATTGCCGCACACAACAAACAAATCCGAAATCTGTTTTTAGTAATTCACGCCGAGATCGCACTGTTTTTACAAACTGTCAAAAATTTTTTTTTGGGTGGTGATGGCCTCGAACTGGTCATTCTCGAGGTGATTTGCTCAAAAGCAAGATTGACCCACCCATAATAAGAACAGTTCCGGTCTATTTCACGTCAACGCTGAAGCCATGACTTTTAAAACAAAAATAGTAATTCGGAATAAGTTGAACAGATGTCATTTTTGGATAGGGTTCTTTAGTTTTTGGGAAAATGAACCCAATTTTGTTTTTATTTAATCATATATTGCTTTAGAACATAAGGGACTCATTGACCATTATTGAAAATGACTTTGAATCTCTCTAAATATTTTATTGTATTTAAAATTTTTGAGCAAACTAATTTATTATTACATGTTCTACACCAATAAATGTAGTTTTTTGTAAGGAGGGAGTAAAAAAATCAGGTTTTTCATCTTTTCAAATTGTAGGTATATTATTATCTCCCATTGTTTTTTTTTTACTTTTATTAAATTTTATTCTACTACTATGCACTAAACCAGTAGAAATAGGTAAGATTTAATAATTCTCGACAATTGAGAATAATGATTTGTTTAGTTTTGAACTTATAATCACAAAATATTAATTAATTTTATATGGGAGATCCAAAGAATATCCAAAAATAAAAAATTTTTTGATTTTGCTCTATTCTTCTGGCAATTTTCAATCTTCTGCATTTAAAATAACAATTTTATGCATAAAAATACATAAAACCTAAAATCAGAAAAGTAAACAGAATTGCATATTTTTGGATAGGGTTCTTTAGTTTTTCTGAAAATGAACCCTATTTTGTTTTTATTTAAACATGTATTGCTTTGACCATTACTCAAAATGCCTTTGAATCTCTTTAAATATTTTATTGTATTTAACATTTTTGAACAAACTAATTTATTATTACATGTTCTACACTAATAAATGTAGTTTTTGGTAAGGAGGGAGTAAAAAAATCAGGTTTTTCATCTTTTCAAATTGTAGGTATATTATTATCTCCCATTGTTTTTTTTTACTTTTATTAAGTTTTATTCTACTACTATGCACTAAACCAGTAGAAATAGGTAAGATTTAATAATTCTCGCCAATTGAGAATAATGATTTGTTTAGTTTTGAACTTATAACCACAAAGTATTAATTAATTTTATATGGGAGATCCACAGAATATCCAAAAATCAAAAAAATTTTGATTTTGCTCTATTCTTCTGGCAATTTTCAATCTTCTAGTGGTGAGCTTTGTTACCTATCATAATAGGGATTTTCTGCATTTAAAATAACAATTTTATGCATTAGAATACATAAAACCTAAAATCAGAAAAGTAAACAGAATTGCATATAAAGCAAAAATGCATATTGTTTTAATACCTACTTTCTCAGTCAGTAAAATGTTAAAGTTTCACCGAATAACATACAAGGTTTTTTCTAATCTTGTTAAATTATAAGATTTTATTATAAATTCTTCTGAAAATTTGTTGTTTTTCATAACATTTTCATTTTATTATCAATTTTTATCTTCTAAATTAAAATGCTATATAGTTAATACGAAATTTTAAACTGTTTTTCATTATTTTGTTTCTTTCAACAGTAAAAACATTTTGTGAGGTGTTATTTCGCTCAATGGCTTGATTTAGGTCATGTAGGGTGTTTCCAAATTGAAACAAATTGAGTCCTTGTTAGAATTTTGTCGAAATGTTCATTTCAAGTCATAAATTCGTATCGGTCCGGTTATGCAGCTTTTGAAAGGTATAGATTCTGTGCATCGTATCCATTAAAAGGCTGTGTGTATCTGGCTCGAAGGGAAACTAAAACAGGGTCACGAGCGGAAAGCAAGTCTCCAATTCGGTGATGTATCGCCGCTTATACATCCACTGGTTTTCCTAGGCTTTGTTTTGTCCCTGTTTTGTGTATATTCTTGGTCAAAAAGCGCACTTCCACTTTAAAAGCCGCTCTCATCACAACTTTGATAAAAATAGCGCGAGCTTTTTATTGGGTCTTCCTTATGTGGCGGTGATTTATTAGTTGTGAATTTTTTGAGCCGGTGCTCGTGGTGCACAACCCCCGAGAATCATCTTGTCATATCTCCGTAGAACACGCACAGCGTGTTTTATGTCCCGGGATGACATTAATGCCCTTTTTATTAGCCGTTAAGTTGGACAGCACGGAATCGGATCTATAAACTAATTTCTGTGGATGGATTTTATTTTAGGAGAGAGAATTATAAACATTTTAACACAAATGAATTTCTGTGTTCTTCGCGAGTGCGCCGGGCTTTGCTGAAAGCTACAATGGCATAAAAAGGACCGAGATTAGTGCCCTGTGTTCGGTCAGGGATGAATTATTGCCATCAGGAACACGAGGTGGAAACGCGTCTGGGATGGACACTGCCTTTATTTCACATTTACACCTGAACCAAATTATGCACAAACCCTAATCGAACACAACATCGATCCACAAACAAAAATAAATAAATCTACTCGCTGTTGAAATAACAAGTCTTTTATTTTAGTATACCTTGAAAAATAACTATAAAAACATCTTGATTCTTTCATAAATTTTCCTAGCGTACCTACACCTAATTTGAAATTTGATTTTGCTCTATAGAGATTATCTAAAATGCTTGATTGGACAATTAGGACGAGCTAAATCCATATTAAAATTACCAAAGACCATATGTGGTCAGAAGAAAAAATGACTTCGCTCGCTACCGGGGGATTACTAGAATCTATAAGGTTTATTCGGGTGGTCCATGCATCATCTCTGCAGGCGCCGATGTAGGATGTCACTGAGAGGATCCCCCAATCGATTAGCATGCCATATGGAGAATGATTCATTTGCGGAGCAATTTTCGAAAATCTTTGATAAGACAAAATAAACCTTGACTGAAAACTATTTCAAGAATTTTCGGCCTTAATTCAGTCAATAAATAAAAGCTAGTAAAACAAAAAGAATGACCAACACACATAAATTTATTTTTGGTATTTCATTTGCATAAATATTCGATTTACAAATTTAAAAACGTCAAGTCGATAGAAAATAGTTGAGAGTATTGTTTGATATTCAATGAAACATGAGCTGATGAAATGTCTCTATCATTTATAACAATCAATAATTGAAAAAAATATTTATGTGAGATGGGTTTACGTGACTTGTTTAGTACCTTTCGTGTCAAGTAATGGGTTTCAAGTACCACCATTGTAACTAAAGAGATAATTAAAAAACACTTGTTTAGTCTACTTGCGTGTCGATATTTTCACAAATTAGGATTGCTTCTGTGGTACTACAGAAGTTGGTACCGGAAATGTGCCCATCTGGGCTGGACCGAGGCCTGGGCTATCAGCTGTCGGTAAATTATGCAAACTGGATGCAAATGGTCCCTAATTGATTCGAATGGGAAAAAATGTCGAAGAAACGGGTAAAACATAAACACCGGTAGCAATATTAAATTAGCATTTTGCAGGATTTATGGGTCAGAAACGGAATAAAAGTATGCGAATGCATCAAGGAAACAATTATTGAAATTTATCGTTTCTGAAAAGTTGTGAAAAAATCCCTGTGGAAGGATATGCAGTGCGTCGTTTGATATGCATAAAAATGCGTTTTTTCGCGATCGAACTAGCGACTGTAAACGTCATTAAGTGAATTTTTTTCGTCATGTGCATTGTTTGCAAGACCGAGATTTTCTTAAATACATAAATTTATTCGTTTACCATGTTATCTCTTTTCCTGTTACATTGCCTTAACTGAAAATTGCGCCATAAATAAGCCACAGAGAAAGCTTTTACATTTGTAATGAATTAATTTTTTGCCGACCATAATGAACACGAGATGACACAAGCTGCGACATCGCGTGCTCCTTTGACCAATATCCGGCCCTCTATAAATAAAACGGCAATGGACGAATTTACCTGAAAAAAAACCGACCAAATTAAAATCTGTGTTTAATTAAAACCTACTGTTCCTATACCGGTGATCGATACAAAAGACATTTAAACACGCGCCCTGCGAAGTGTCGACCCAACTGCCATCTAGCATGCCATGCTCATGGCACACTAGACCCGAACAATAAAAATACATCACTCGCCAAACACACCTGACAAATGAAACACTGCATCTTTGATTTATCGTCTCATAAATTTGCGTTATATATTAAAGGTGTACACACGGAAATACGGATGCTTTTTTAGTTACGTGATAATATTAAATTACTTTTCCCGACGCGGATTTGGAGACAACTTCAATTGCCTTTTATTGCCAACTCCCTAAACGCATTGACCACCCAAGTCCTAGCTGCTAACACACGTCACATACATCATCTTCACACACACGCATTTTCTACTTCAATTTTTATTTATTAGCTCTCTTTAAGCCGACAATAAACGTGAATTATGTTCCAAAAATCTCAAACTAATTAATTATTAGACCAATAGGAATCGCCCCCAGCAAACTCCAATTGCAACTAGAAAAATAATTGGACGATTACAAATGCTCTTGCATTACCATAAAACTAATTAATAGATAATTAAAGCCTAGTCATACAAAACCGAAAAATCTTGGAGTAATCTACTCCAAGCAAATAGCCTAATAAATCATTCAAGAAAAATTAAAAAATCACTATTGCCCTATCACTGGCGAGTCACGGTTTACTTCTTACCAGTTATGTAACATTCAGCATTGGAAAATTTAACTTCCAATACACGAGGCGTCAGCATAATAATTTTGTCGACTAGTGGGCTTGGCAATGACCTTGACTTAAAATTTCTTGCACTTGTTATTTATTGTCACTTTTATTCGCGTGTTTTGAAACTCGTGTTATGAAAAAATTCCAAATTTATTGATGGTAATTAAATGGGTAGGTACACCCAGAAAAAATGAAAATAATTATTTTAATTATAGAAGAATTTTTATTGATTGGGAAAATAAAATTTTGCGTTAAGTGAGTGGCACAAGGCAGAAGCAGTAGAATTTCCTGTTGTCTCTGACAAACTTGTTTATTTAATGACATCATCAGTACAGTACGCAGAAACTTGCATCCTTATACAAATTGAAAAAAATGCATTGATATTATCGTCCTTGTTCCCCCTTATCAGTTTGACATTATCCGCTGATTCATAAATAGCCAGTATCCAACTGAGGATTCACAATTCAGTTCCCTACAATTTTTTTCATTTCACACCTGTTATTAAATTAAAATTAATTAACCGTATAAATTAAACGTGATTATAGACAATTTATCAACTTGCACTTACACATTCTTGTTACCACAATTTAATTATGATGTACGGCGCAAATCACCTTTAATTTTAAATTAATTTCTCTAAGCCTAAATCCTGTAATTAATTTTAAGGGCGGGCTTTTCGATTTGGCGCTTGAACCGCTTGTGGCGCCTCTCGTGGAGTTCGCTCACATCGAGTTAACGGAGTGGTGTTTGCCGCCATCTAGAGGAGCTCCTATGAACTGTAAAGCGTCGTCGAAGTGGGGATAGTCATGTGCTTTCGGGTCAGAGTGGGGATATATCGGTAGGGGAATACACAAAGGGGCGTTTTGAATGTTTGTGTATAATAAACGGAGTAAACAAACAATTGACGGCGTGACTTAAGTAAAAAAGCACCGATTGGTGATTTATGACGGTTGATTAAGCGCGCGCGCGATTTGAATTTGAGGGAATTAGAGGGATTTTTAGCTGCAGCAGTGCATCGGATTTGGCGTAATTGATGCGATCTGATATGCCAATGGTGCATAAATAAATAGTTTGTATCTTTCGCGCGATTTTATTTTTGTGAATTTAATCATGGCATCCAATCTCTCTTTATAAATCATTTGTCATATCTAACACGAGCCAGGTAGGTGTTTTGCCAATATGGCACGTAGTGGGGTCTAAAGGAATATCATCCTTATGGTATTGTGGGTCAGCGATGGGTTTCGTGTGCACCTGTGGTTCTTTCATGGTCGGCTCCTTACGTCGAACACCCTCTTCAAGTGGTCGTTAATCACAAAGAGGGACAACCCCCGGTGCAATATGTCAGTGGTTGGCACCCGGAGTGATACAAAGTGGGTGGTAATATGGCCGATCTGGAAAAAATAAAATTTAATTTTTGGACAGGAGTAAGGAAAACGCGTTTTTGTTTCACTACATGGAGTCATTTGCATTTTAATTAATAATTGGCAAGAGTTGTGTTTTAAGGCTTAAATGCCAGTTTTTGACTAATTAAATGTTTACAGAATTTAATGGATTATATAATTGTTTAATTAAACTTATCTCGTTGATTGATTTCCTCTTTTGTCGAGTCAAAGTTTATCGCAAGTCATACTTATGTATTATCTTATTTATGACCCGAACTCTGTTTGTACTCGACTAAAATATGAACTAATTCATGTGGGTGTTGTGTTGATTTTTTTAGCTCGTGTTAACATTTTCCCCTTAGTCTTGATAGTATGCAAATGTAATTTTAAAGTCATCATTTAGACTTGCTGCAGGCTAATGGCGTTTTACCAAACCAACTGCATTAATGAACTCTTCTAGACTCAGACAGACAAGTTTATACCCACACGAAGTTGCACGCGCTCCGAACCATATCGCTTATTTATTATTACAAGTACTTGTACAGAACGTGACCTAGACGATGGAAGAAATCATTAAATTATTGCATTTGAGCCATGCACCGCGCAAAATGAGCACAATTTTTAAAAATGTCTTCTTTTCAACACTCGCACCATAATTTTTTCAGTCAAAACAATATAATGCGGTATTTCCTGCTCACTCGGTCGTGGTAAAGTACTGTTAGTTCTACCTGTGTGTGAATGAAATAAATAACAAAGTTATTTATGGCTTTTGGTGAGTCTCGATTAACACTGAATCGAAATTTATCGTTGAGTGAAATTTTTAAATCGGGTGATTAACTCAGTACCTGCCAGTGCAAAAATTGTGTTATTACCTTAATAATGAAGAGGCATAATGCAGTTCGTTATTGGACTAATCGGATAGTTGTTTATCCTATAATAGTCGGCCGAGCGAGCAAAATTATGGGTGTAAATCCGAAAATAAACATGTGTTTTACTGTTGTCACGAGTGAATTTGAATAATATTACACAAGTATTTCGATGCATCAGAGAGTGGTGTAAATATTTATGGAAGATGAGTGGGAACGCTTCTATTTTGAATTTGTTTTGTTCGATTGATTATCTTGTGCCTCGTAAGTAGAGATAAATAAAATATGCGATAAATCGTCTGGCAAAGTCGACATATTTTCGCTGAGATCAGCGGGATTAATATAAGTTTTTGTAAGTTTTGCTGTAGTCTTGGGATAAAATGCGTCCGTATAATACGTAAAGTAAGACGAAAACAACAGGCGAGTATCTTTTGAGATAGCAGCACGCCATACAATCGAGTTGATTAAATAAGCTCGTTGAATTCAATCTCAACCCAAGCAATCTATCCAATTTTCTACTAGTCTTATCTTTTCAACCCTCCCTTATGATGTTAGCCAATCAGAAGTCATATATAGATCACGTGAACGACCTTTTAAGGAGATTTATTTAAATTGTTAGAAATAAGGTAAAAGTAACTCGATATATTTAGAAAAGAGGGTGAGTTATAAATAACAACTCTAATAAGATACTCAACAGCTGCGTGCACTAAACAACAATAATTATTCACAACGGCGATGCCTGGAAAAAGGATATCGCAACAACCCATCAATACGACGTGTTGATTATGACCGAACGATTTACATAATTAACACGAAAATTTATTATTCATATGCATAATAAATAGCAGTGGACCTGCACAACAGATAAGAAAAATATTCGTTTTAAGTATTTCCATTTTAAAATTCGGATCTGGACACGAGAGGAAGCTTGAGTAATTTTAGAACTAAGGCTGCGACTTTTAAGTATATAAGTTTTTTCACACACTTGGAGACTAAAAAATTAGATTTTTTAAAATGAATTTTAAAAACTTTAAGAAATCGCGTTAATACAATCGAGATTAAGGAAGTTGTACGATTGTTCTGAAAGTCTTTAAAAAGTTATTTTTTTGGCTTTGACAATGCTTTGACTTATTGTAGTAATCGGAAACGGAAACACAAACAAGATAGGAGTAACAAAATTTTATAATAAACTAACATTAATAAAATGATGTAATCTGACTGAATCGTTTTGACATTTTTCTTATTATCACGGTAATCACTTATAAGCATGTGCTAACCACCTTTTTTAATAAAACATTTAGATATAAAAACTAAATCAAAATTTTCTGTAAAAATTATACAGATTATACAAATCAACCATCACTGGTAGTGTGGTTTGGTGTAAATCTTCAAAACATTTTTCTGAAATAATGAAACATTTTTTTTACTACTTGGCAATTATTTATTATCGATACTGTTGTAAAATTAAACTTAACGAGAAAACTTTTTTTTTTTTTGTTTAGAACAAAATACTAATTGCTTGCGTACCTATTGTTTTTACTTTTCTTATTCTATAAATTTGACCTACCTTAATTTTTACACTTCTGGACGAATTATATAGCTTCAAGACACACTGTGTGTGATATATACAGATACAATAAATTCATAGGGATACTAATTAGTTACAATCATGATATATACTTTATTAAATAATAAAATGTGACAAAATAATAATAATAATAATGGGTACCGAAATAAAAAAAAAACTGCACCCCAGACTCGAACACGCGACAACTATGATTTATTTTGCGTGTAATCTAGCAGGTGGCACTAACGCAAAGGTTAGGTTTGCTACTCAGATTTCCAACACTAAATTATTGTCGTTAGGATTTTTTCCAAATAAGTAGGATAAGGAAAGTCGTGTGATTTTCACACCAGATTTTTTAAACAAGTGAACTTAATTTTCTCAATTTATTTAAATATAGGTATAGGTATTGAAATTCTTTTCAGTTACTTCTAATTTGTGTTTTATTTGTTGTTTTTTAATAAAGATCGTTTATTATTATTAATAGAGTTTAGTAAGTATTAAATTGTTGTCTCAACTGTATCTCAAGTAACTGTTGTAGTATAGTAGTTCCTTTTAAAAAGATGAATTATTGTTAATTCTTGTAAAGACACTTCTGTGTTAATTGTTATTGGGTGCTTTTCATGCAGTGAGTGTGTCGTATTTGCATGTTTAAAAGTTGAAAATTGTTGTATGTCTCGTGAAATGTCGAGGGTCGGCAAATGCCACCCTGTCTGCTGTCATTTGACTTAAACATCGGAATTCACAGGATAATGTCGCATCAGGATTTGGTATTATCTAGCAATTAGCTTGTATGTCCTTCTACAGGATGTTAGATCGACCGCACAGGAGGCATATCTGAAATGGTTCAGATTTCAGCAAAGTCGGCATTGCTCATAATAACGACGTGTAAACAATGTCAACATTTCCTTTTTCGTAATTCTAGGTACGGATAGTTTCTTTGTTAGGGATCAGCGTGGCATACCGTTAGCGACAATTGTAATCAAGTTGAATCTTAATTAGTGACCACCCAAGAGGCTAGTTTTATCCCGAGCAACACCTCACCATTAGCACGAGCTAATGTTAGTCTTTAAAAATTTGCTCCTGCTTATGTCCGATAAGCTAATAAGCGATAAATCCGGTAAATGTGGAAATGTCGGGTGATAAATTGCGAGGTGTTTATCTGATCCTCGAGAAAAAATCACGAACCAAGTCCGTAATTGAAAATGTGGTTAATTAACTAGGATTCTTGTGCTTCCGAGCTATTCCCACGTTGTGAAAAATAAACAGCACGAGTAATGCATCACAACCGCCATTATAAATTATTAAACACAACAGAAGGACGCATTAAATTCAGATATTGCGTCCTTTTATGGCCGACTTCATAAGTCGACTTAATGAGAAAGAGCGAGACGCTGCTTCAAATCCGATTCGTAAAAATTAACAGAAATGCAGCATAGAATGGAATTCTGCTCCTCGCATGCAGGGAAACAAAAACAAGGCGAGTTCGCGATCGAAAAATCAAAATAAAAGAGATGAGTAATGGCGTCAGACTTGCTGAACCTGTATTTCATGCTCCACGTCCACCTCATTTAAGGTCGTCACATGCTTAATTTTCAGATGCTCCAAGTACCATTTTTTAATTGGTTTCTTTGCGATCTGAGCCCGGGCACAGGCAAATTAAGCTATTAAACCTTAATGAGATTCATGAACAATAACAAAGTATCAAACCAAATGGAATACTTTATCATTTTTAGACCGAGTGTGGCCCACCATTTACCTACTACAAAACTTAAACGCAGAGGAGTTGAGACTAACATGCCATTACGCCAAATTGCACCAAACGACCCGCTCTCTCATTTATTCCGGTAGCCGCTTCTGGGCACCGAAGGCTGATTTTCACCTTCTTGAAACGTGAGAATTAATTTTTCGAAGCACACATTAGTAAAAACTACAGTCAACCTAAACTAAACTATCAGTTTAATTTATAAAAACATCAGAACAAATCAAAGAAGAATAGAAGTAATAAAAAAACAGAGTCAAAATAGTGTTTTCAAATAAAATAAGGTTTTTGTTAAGCCTTTACCAAATTTGATTTATAGCTTTTTACCTAATAACAGGGAAAAAATCCACAGATTTTATTTAGTTTTGCATTTCTTGGCAAATCCTATATAAGCTCAGGTCGGATTAGAAACTCTGACAAATCAAAACTCTTGCGACTTCTGTTCGCGACTAAATATAAAATCTCGAGTGTACCTGTAGTGTAATTCCTGTTAAGAACTATTTAGATTCTGGAAGGTCGCCAGAAGTTACGGTAGAACATTTAGCATTAAAATCTCGCAAGATTTTTCCGCTTTTGGAGTGTCTAAATTTGAAGTCTGAAAAGTCCGTAAATCTCTTGAAATATTTATTTAGTAATTTGGAGAGTTTTAAATCACGCAAATCCACGCAAGTTGTTAGAATCGAATCACGGCTAAGTTTTAAAGTTCGAGGCACCATCAGCGACGATAATTCAAAGCTGCCTCACTAAAATTCATACAAACTAATTTATGGCTAGTTTAAATTTCAAATTAGTGTCAGGCCAACCCTAAAGCTCTTCTAACTTCTAATTCTCCATTTCGAGTTCTTACTTCGCACTTACTGGGGAGGAGAGATTGCGGCATTTTACACTTAGAGGGTCAAATATGCAATTACCATTAATACGGATTAGGAGGAACCGAAATATTGATTTATACACTTTGAAGCGTTTTAAAAGGAAAAGATTGCATCGCT
Source organism: Tribolium madens (assembly GCF_015345945.1). Lineage (NCBI taxonomy): Eukaryota > Metazoa > Arthropoda > Insecta > Coleoptera > Tenebrionidae > Tribolium > Tribolium madens. The sequence goes on from NW_025401006.1 coordinate 7,441,218, forward strand.
GGAAGTGGCTCGAGACAAGTTCAATATTATCGATGCGAGATCTTTCCGGAATGCGTTATTGTATGCACCACAACATACTTTGCGTAGTACAGGTTTCCTATTTGATTAACAAAATGACAGCAGGACATAAATCTGCATTAATAAAGCCGTATATACCTACTTGAACATTGAATTTGCTTGTTTTAATGGCTCATAAATACCATTATTTAACAATTAACTTGAACAGATGACTGCATTTGTTACAGTTGATTTTTTCATTTTTTGCGCATTGATTTTCACTCTTTTGTTTATATCCACAACGGTCGATTTTTCATTCCAGCGATCGTATATAAGTACAATAAATTAACTTCGACCGGAGTGCATTATTTGATAGCCATCGGCTGACAAAAAAAACGAAAAACGGCTCATCAAATGCCAACAAACTGGCAATTTTTCAGGATACAAAGCGGCCATCTATTTTATGGACAGTATTACATTTTAGATTAAATAAACACAATGTTCATTACCCATAATTCACCAGAGTTGTGATATACTTGCCGGCTGCGCCGAGTTATGTTTGTGGCCGGGCGCAATTTCTCATTTGTACCTACAACTGCGCTTATTACGCTCGGGGTAACGTGATTATGAATATGAGAACCCCAATGTGTTACTGTTTTGGATAAATTCAGCTCCGACACGGGCAAATTTCACCGAAGGAATTGAAGCGTTGTATCTGAAAATTTTTTATTGAATTTTTGTTCAGCTCGCATACGCGAAAAACGACATTCAAATGAGAATCACTCGTAAATCAAAAGCGTTTTATAAAATATAGTGTTGCGTTTTGTAATTAGTGATTTATGATTAAATTAAATTACATAAATATTTATTTAATCCGAATTCGAGCTTAGAGAATTTCACACAGTTTGGCTCTACTGATTTTTTTATTTTTCTCAATAAAAGTGTTTTCAGATGAGTGCTTTCTAATATTCTTGTTATTTGGAATACAAAGCGAACAGACAAAACGGACAAACCAACAAAAGTAACAACCCCAAATCCAAGTTTCGATACAATTTATAAGATGACAAACTTTATTTATTTGCGCTCAGGTATCACAAAAATAGGGTCTTGACAGCAACAAACCCCAACTCAATTCCACATCTAGAAGGGGAGTGACACTCCTGAAATTAGTTTTAGAGCCATAAATCCATAAAAAACATTTACTACTTGTTTTTGAGACCTAAGTAATTAAGACTTGACTATACGTGTAAGTTTTTGTCGAAACTAATAATAAAGAAAATGAAAACTGAATGAACAATTATTTTTTTACAACAAATAATTCTCAGTCACTAAATCTCTATTTAGAAGTTATTAAACAAAACGAACATTTTACAAAAAGGGATAAAAAGAACAAAACACAATTTTACAATTTTTTATTCTGTAAATTAAAACATTATAACAATTCTAAAGATAATAACTTAAAAGTTAGCGCAATATTTCATCGACTTTTGACGTTTTCTTAAATCCGAAAGAATCTATTTTTTCAAATATGTTTTAGGAGTAATAAATTGAGAATCAATCCTTAATCTCATCTACAATCGTCTTATATTATTTTAAATGCGTCTTATGTTTTATCTTAACTATTAAGATAATAAGCTAATAAAACTAATAGTTTTTGAGTAACCGTTAAATGTCAATTCCAACTTTGTTTTTTTGGTCATCAAACTTTTTCGAAAGGTAAAAATTTTCAGTCGATTTGGTATTGGAATAATTTGGTTGAGAATTTAATTGTTCTGACAAACTCAAGACAAGACAAGATTTGAAAAGTTTGAGAGTTTGTGAGAAAAAATAAAATGCTTGTTTTACCATTTTGCGTAGTTTGTTAAGACTAGTCACTAGGGTAAGATGCCCTGCGGCAAGTCGTGAATAAACCCCAATTCATTTTGAAGGGGCGGAACACCTCTGAAATTGCCCAGTACATAAAACCTTGTTTAGTACTTAGGTACTTATTCTTTTAATGGAATTTCAGTAATTAAGCTCATGTATGAATGAACGTTTATAATAAAATCGTATGCAATATGTTCCGGGTTACAGGTCCGGGTGTAGTGTAGTGTTTATTGGCCGTTCATTTATGTTGGTGTTTAATCTCTCTCCCCGCCTCCGCGGCCTTCTGCGGTGGCGGCGGCGGCGTATTGTAAGCCCCGTTACACCAATTTCCAACTCGTGCTCTATCATCTTCTACCAAAAAGCCCCCCAGTGTTCCCAAAAGAGATAGACGATGCATCGTTTCGAAATTGCCTGGGACTTTCGATAATTTAAGTGTATGCATGTTCTATCGCTTTAGGCAAGTGCAAACCGAACTGTCTGATGTAAAGCTCGGCGGGGAATTAAATCGGCCGGTTCAAGCCCTCCCGATACCATATACCGTTCTCAATTTCGAATTTTTAATTTTTGCATTTTTGTTGCAGGTGAGAGGCCGAGTTCTGTAGTGAACGTACGAGTAGATACACCATAATTGAATTCAGAGCACATTCTTGATTTTCTTGAATTGCTCGCATTTATTCGTATGTGACATGCAGAGAGAGGTATGTGCATTTTGATTTTCTTTTATGACGGCCGTCCGTCATTTTAATGGCTACAGGTTTTCTTACTGGGAATTATTGAGAAAGCAGTTTTTGCTTAAAATTGCATTGTTCGCGTGATTCTTTAATGATCGTGTTTTAAAACTATTATAGCGAGCTGCTTAAAGAAATGAGAGCTGCATGCACATGCGATTATGGCCGACATATAAAAATTCTCCGGTCTTAATAAAATGGACGCTCTACCACAATCGCGGAAGAAAATAATGCGCCAGATAGGTATCGTTGCTCACATTGCAATTCTTACCTTTTCTCGACAATAAGTTTATGCAAACGCGCTTTTATCGCAACCACATCTTGCCGTTTAAATAATTTCATTCAATTTGCATCTTTAACACAACATTGCGACAACAAAAATAAGAATTTACTCTAAAAAATATATTTTTTTTTGAGTAGAAAATACATCAACCCATCCGGCGTGTTTGTCCATCGAAAACTTTTTTTCATTTATAATTACACGAGGACTTTTTTTTCGAAGTAACTTTGACATTTTAATGAGAATTTTGTTTTCTGGCAATTTAGGTAATGAAAAAAAAACTGCTTCTGAAAAAAATTTTTCTGGCAGGTTTTTGAGTTAAATTGCCTAAAGGAAACAAAACTCGAATTAAAAATGTCAAGTTTTCTTCGTAGAAAAAAAGCTTGAGTGTAATTCGGTAAGACAATTTAATGAATACGTAAATCACTAAATTAACAAATAAGTTGTAAATTACTTTATTTAATTTAATGGAAAGTACTACTAGATTCAGACGCTTTCAAAAGTTGGGTTCCGTTTTGTTGCTGTAATAGTTATAGGGCAAACTTTTGTCGCTGTGTGTGTAGTGTATGAAAAAAATTGTAAGACAAAAATTTTCTTAATATTATTAGCCAATATTATTATTAGTTGCCAATACCTACCAACCAGGTCATATTTTTTTTTTAAATCTCAAATATTTTGAATAAAATTATAAAAAATTTACCAATGATTTAAGTAAAATTACCGTTTAAATTTTGTGAAGATGTGATGTTTTAAAAATTTGTTTTATTACACACCCCACAACAATTACCTATCGCATCACATACAGGGTGAATATACAGTATGGAACCAAGAGTTTTTTTTTTAATCATTTGTGTTCAGAAAATAATAATTACTTAATATACAGGGTGCGCCAGAACTCGCGCCCCATAGAAAAATGTAAGGTAAAATACCAGAAACATGGAAAAAATGTTTAAAAAATTCTATCTATACCTAAAAATTTCGAATTTATGAGAGTTTAAATTTTGCACTTTGACTATTTATTTCCGTTGGAAAAATTATTTTCCAAGTTTTTTTGCTTAGAAGAGGAAACAAGGAAGCCGTATTCTAAATTGTAACTCTGTTTAATGTTATTTGTGGCTTTTATTGACAAAATTTTTGTGCCTTTACTAAATAATAATAAAAAAAACATATACAGCCTGTAGGTAAATTAAAGCAATATAAAAAATGTGATCGTATTTGGAAAACGAAATTGCCAAATTGCAATTTATGTAAAAATGTTTTTTGAAAAAATTAAATATAAAGTAGATAGTTGTTGTAATCCTTAGATCATAATCTTTATGAGAAAAATGGCTTTATAGTGGGTTGCTATTTAAAAAATCAAAAATTTTGTCGTACTCAAAAACAAAAGAAAATTTCAAAAAAAATTATTCTTGATAAAACATCGCACATTTTTATAGTATGTAGTTTTTCCAAAAAATAAATATTTTAAGCAAAAAACGACTTTTTATTCACCTGATATGTTTCTACATGTAAAATTCGAACTTGAACTTATTTTTTTTTGTGTTATCTTTCCGAGAATGAAATTGTATGAAATCTATGTTTCACATATCAACATAAAGAGTTACAGTCATTGATTGATTCGTTCTAAAGTATTGTGGTAAATGAGATGGTTCTTCAATGTTTTGCGAACAGTCAACAAAAATTAACACAAGCAGTGCAAAAATTACCATTTCAAACTAGTGTTGAAATCTTCTTAAAAATTGAATTTAATTTTTTATATGAAATGTTTGCAGACCTTTAGCTACTCGATTTGCTATATACTTAAGAAAGGGTGTATTTAGAGAACGAAAAATTTTATTAAATATTGTGCTTTTTGTAAATATTAAACTAGAAATATCACAACATAAGTTTTATTTTAAGTTGAAATTAAAGTTTTTTGAGATATGCAATCGGAAAGAAAAAAATTAAGTTTTGAAAAAAAATTTGGTCCTGCATTGTTGCTAATTAGGTATCAAAGGCCTGCACACGCCTATCTCTCATCTGTATCTTTGGTATTTCATGATTTCATTCACCTTATGCGGTTCGCGTAATTGGATCCAGTAATCCGATAGTTAGTTTGATAAGTAAGAAGTCTTGGACTTATCAACTGTGGGAAATTGTCTTGGTTAAAAATCGAAAGTCGAAGTTTCTACTCCAGTAAATATAAAATTGAATTATTTGATGTCAGCGACAGGACAAGAACAGTCGGTGACGAGAATCGAGCTGAAGTCCACAATTTATCTTGCGAGCTGTCACTAGCTCGGGAAAACAGAAAGAGTTGACATTCCGAAAGTGCTTCTTGTTTCGTATTTAAATATCGTTAGGTTCGATGGTAAAATTCGAGAAAATTGTCGCGCGTTTAAGACAAAGAAAATTCCCGTCGGGTTATCAATCTTGGGTTATCTGTACCCTCGGGCCGAAAAACTCTGTAAAGAAGAGACAAAAGGACGTGACAGTCCAATTTCCATTTCAGATCGAAATTGTTCGCCCCCCGGAAGTTTATCGGGCCCGTTGGCGGAATTAATAAATTGGTGCGCGACTTAATTGCGGCGATAAAGAAGAGAAGAACACGAATGAGGGACGGCGACAAAAATATTATTTGCTCGTGAACGAGGAGGCAAAGGGCATTGATATCTCGTAGAACGGCGGATATTGGCTGCTTCTGGTCGCGGTTTGCGGGGCATCTAAGACTGTGCAGGGTTTGGGGAGCGGCCCCGAGCTCGAGAGAAATTATGTACGAGGCATTGGGAGCAATATATCTCCGGCGGGACGTGCCAGACAGAGTAGACGGGGTATTATATAGGAAGGAAGGAACCTGAGGCCGGGGCAGGAGCCTCCTCGTCCCCAGGCGCTCGTCCCCCAGAATGAGACACTTGCCGCCAAGTCCACCGCCTTAAATTGTCATCTGAAGAAAGAAACTTCATTACGAACTACGCCCTCATTTCTTTGCTCCGCGGTCCATCGGCGCAAACGCCAACGCACGATTTGCAACAAAAAATAAACGCGACTTAATCCAATTTCCACATACACAAACTTTTCCTCCAATTAACTCAACATTTGTAATTCAGTTGATAATTTCACTCGTATTGTATCTGCATTATTTAGATCAATTGGTGTTTTAATAGTTTTATTCTTATTATTATAAAAGGAGAATAAAAAATTGGTTATTTTTTTTTGAAAAGTCAGTTGTGTTAAACCGCTTTTCTTCCATCTGGCGTCCAGCGAGCTTATCGATCGTTTCGCGATATGACATTAGTATTATTTAAATCCTTCTCGAGCCTCCCAGCTATTAATCCTCGGCATCTCGATGCGGCTTCGGCAGCAAATTGATTGAAATTGTGGGGCATAACGTGTCGAATCAGATGACCGCAGAGGAGCAAATGAGCGGGTTCACAATACCCAGGTCAAATAATTGTCTGATAACATTTTTATTTTCGAAATGAAATATTCGCGTGAGGTGAGTGCAGTTCAAAATTTATGTCTTGCAGTTTGTAGTCATGGAAACGCATTTGCATGTATGTCGAGTGGGTCCGGATGATGCGAACTCCCGCCGATTTCTTCGCATATTCCTGACTTTATCTTTGCAATCTTTGCAAATTCGCTTATGAAGTTTATAAGAAAGAAACGTCTTTTCCGGACGTGCGAAAATTGTAATGATGTTATTAAAATTATGACGTGGCCGTTGATGGTCGCCGAATTTTGGCGAAACGGCCGCGTAAAAACGGCACATAATTGGCTGACATTAAGATGTATCTGGAGATGTTTTTCGAATGCCTTCGACCGGCGCGAATGCCTGAATAAGCGGCAAACCTCGGAAAGCTCTTATAAATAAAAATGTACAGAGCCAATCAGATCGGCGAGTAAAAAGTACGTCTTTTCTTACACCAGAGGATCGCAGCTGCCGCAGAATCCGGTCGCAGATAAGAAATAAGAAGTGCTGCATAAATGCATTGATCATTCGCCGGGTCTCCGTCTGCTGTTCCTCAGCGAGAAAACGGGTTTAAGTCTGGATACTTTTGGCTCTCTGGAAAGTGCTTTTTGCATTAAGCTGCCGAGAGAGAATAAAGACGTTTGCGGTGTCGGACGGTGACCAATGCTGCTGCTGCTCTGCCTTCCAAGTGCGTGCTTTAAATCTTCCACTTTGCAAGTAAATCGAGACGAACGCTGAATATTTTACACGAAGACTGTTTATAGCCGAAATAACAGCCTTCCAAGGGCGGCATGCATCAAAAAATGGATCGGTAAAACCCGAAATATGGGCGGGGCGCCACAAATTTACGCAAATTATTCAAACCACAAAGCACAGAAATCAGAAATTCAAAATTTTGTCCATTTTTGTCTTGCAACTGAATTTTTCTTAGTTTTTTTTTTTTTTAAGAAGTTGCGGTTATTTGCTTTATCAGGTTGGACAAATTGTGTGGACAAAATCACATCTCTAGTTTGTTGTTATCAAGACCGTGTTGTCCAGCCTGTATTTTTTTCAAGTGATGAGAGGAATAGTAAATTAACAGAAAAGAATTTTCATTTGAAATAAATTATTGGTATTTCAAAGAAATATTTTCTGATAAACAAGGACCTTACAAATTACAAAAGTGGGTTTTTTTGAATAAAGTGAAGCATCAGGCAAACATTTTAATATGGTGATGTTGACAAGTTAATGTGCCCAACGTGCAACTGCTAATGATCGTTATGAATATCCTTACTAGTTCTTACATGACGGTCTATGTAATTATTACCTTAGTCTTAAACTAAAAGAACATCTAATGCGGTCTTCGTACATGCATATAAATGCAGAAAACAGTCGTCATTGACTGATTTGGTAGTATCGAGAAAACAATTAATTGTAAAAGTCTTAGAAAAAGCGAAGCTAAATTTTTTATTGTGTATTGCATTACTTATTTGGAGCAATTTCTCTTTTTAAAGACTGAAAAGTGCTTGTAGTTGTTGTAAATGGGTATTCTCAAAAAACTGCTCAATTTTTTATTTTACGGGTAATGAGTAACCTATTTTATGAAAATTGAAACTTTACAAGGTTTACCAACAAACAAACAAAAAATTAAAAACAAGTTTTCACAGAGGCAAAATTGCCATTTATCTTTTAGTGCTATTTTAAAACTGTATATCATACATACACTTTTATTAATTTTTTGATTCGATTTTTGCCGTTGGCTGCATTAGAGATGGGTGCGTTTTCGAGACAATGGCTCGTATTAAAAGAGGCTTAACTTGCCCGTTCGAATTACGGCCTGTGTAATTCCGTCAGATTAGCACAATCCTCGACACCGCAATGAATAGCGCAATATTAACGCTTGACACATTACTACCTCATTAAATTACATCGGCACTCTCTGAACTTTATTATATTATAGGAAAAAGGTTAACTCTGTTTAAATCTGATCAATGAAAAGAGTAAAAATCGATGTTGACCACACTCGACATCGCGTTATTTAAGTAGATTTGTCAGTTTCGCTCGTAAATTAATAAAATCAAGTCGAACAATGCGCGGATCTGCCATAAATAATTGCCGGGTTGGTGTAATTTAAATTTTTCTGGTTTGTAATGTAAATTAATGAATTTTATGCAAATGGAGACGGATTAGGTGCTGCAAATTCGAGATGATTTTCAACGATATTTTCTCATTTTTGGGGGACCTCCCCCAATATGTCAATAATTCCAATCACATATTGGAAGCAAATTTAATTAGGACACCCTATTTTGTCCAAACGAAGATATACAGAAGCTTTTTTGGTGTTATCCCTGTTTGTTTTGAATAATAAAAAAGAAAAGTAATTAATTTTTCAATAAACCATAAAATTTGAATACGTCATTTTGGCCAAGTGCTCAGAAATTGAACTTGGCAGGGTGCAAATTGAGATATTAATCACAATTTTGTTTTGTTTTTTAATTTACTTGCTTTAAAAACAATGTTTGTGTGGTGTTTCGAGTTAGTTTTTTGTCTCAAAGTATAGTAATAATGAAAACAATTACGTCCATGTGTGGAGAGCCTCCATTATGTGTCATTTTTGCGAGTCCAAGGGTAAGAGCTCGTTAATTGGTGTCGTTGTCGGTGTCGATTCGAATGAATTTGCATCGTCTAGAGTTCGGTTTAATAAAATTTAAAGTGAATAAATTGAGTGTAGATACGCGTGGTAGAGTCTATAGAGGTATGTAAATGCGGAATCAGTAGCTGTTGTAATCTAGATCTGGAGGTAAATACAGGTATAGGAGCCCTTTTCGCTTGATTCTCGCTTTTCTATCCGGCTGCATAAGAAAATGCAGCGTTCCGCATAATTTATTGGAAGAATTCGCGAGTTCGGAGAGGTAGAGCGCCGGGAAACTTGCAACATGGAGAAAATACGACGACGGCTACTTTACGAATTGCTTCGACTTAAAAAGAATAAAACGGCGAAGAGAAATCGTATTTATATTTTTGTCTGGGGCCGAACGGAATAACAATGAAGCCTTTTCGTCGATGGGTGAAATGAGGAAAACCACCCTTAGAGACACCATAACGGTGAAACTTTCTCCTGATGATAAAAAAGAAGCATTGAGACACATGTCTGGGAAGATTCCGTGCAATAAGGGCAGTTTGGAAAGTCGTTACAGCCAAGTGTGACTGTCTGGTCGAGATTTCCTGTTTGACATATTTTTATTTAGAGCACGCACATGAGTAGACGAAACAGAGATTTTCCGAAAAAAAATCGAGGGGTTGCCGGCCTTGTAATTATTTTCTTGTGATTAACTCGTTTGTTGATTTATATTTGTGCGAGGGTTATTTATTGCTCCGGCCACTTGACATGTTGCATGCATGTAGGCTCAAAGCATGTCTGTTGCATGTTAATTTCGAATTGAAGTAAGTATAGGTTTCACCAGAGGTCGCCAAAACGCTTCCTTTCAACACGTTAAAACTCAGTTGTTTATTGTTATTATTTCTTTTATTGTTGATTAGCATGCGCGAATATGAGAAAGATTTATCTCTTTAATAATTGAAGTCAACAGCCACTTATACATCATGAATGATCATTTTTTATAAGTGATATAAATTCCCGTTTATTGTGTTTGTCAAGGATAGAGAAAATATAACATTCACTTGAGGTTTGCCAATTTTGTAAGGCAATCGTAAATTATTTCAAACAAGGAAGTTCCTCTCTAACTACTGGAAACTCTTTAATTCCTCAAAATCTATCAAATAAATTTAAATTTTAAATAGTCTCAGGATGTTGCCTTAAACTGTTCGCAATTTATAGCAAGAGCAAATTCATTGCTAAAATAGGTAATAAACCTGAAATTTTTTAGAGCGTCCGGACTTATTACCATAATTTAATAATTTCCATATAATAGCGTTCATTAAAATTCCAGTATTTACGTTTACGTTTAATTAATTGGTACGTACCTTCCTCAAAAAGTCGTCTTACAATGTATTTCAAATTATATCTCTCAATACTCAATTATTACGAACAATTTCCACTGTATTATTAGGCCTTGAAAAAAATTCGTGATCGTGAAAATCTTAAGTAGCTTCAATCTGCCTAAGGTTAATTCATTTTCTTGATTAACGAGTTTTCTGATTTATTAGAGTATCGAAAAATATCACCGTAATTTAGTTTTGATTTATAGTAAAAGTAGTTTTTTAATTAGAAAAGCCGTAGGTATACATACGTCTCCAAGGCTTTTAAATAGATAAAAAGTATTTCATTTTAAAAAACAACAATGTATCACATTGAGGTATCTTCTAGAGGACGCTATAAAACATGCAAATTATATTCTTCTTGTCATGGTTTTGTTTGTTTAAGTAAGTAGGTTTCGAGGAAAAAAGGCCCGGAGTGACCTCCTGAAAGCGAAATTATCGAGCCAAAAGATTAAAATTCTAGCTAGATCAGATTTTTCCTTGATATCATGTTAAATAAAACATTAACAAATTTCTAATGATCAATATAAAAATGTCTTTAAGTTTGTAATTGCAGTGACCAAGACCAAGAATTGTTTAAAACAACATAATGTAGAGTTTTTTTTAGCTTTTTTGCGTAAAAGTATTTAAAAAAAATAAGAATCGTCATGTCTTCTCAGTTTTTAATTTTTATTTTATAATTACCTTTTCTACAGCCTTAAAAATTTTTAAACAAACTCCCCAACTCGTTCTCTACATTTCGTTTCACTTTTCTTCCATCTCAAACGGTCACAAAACACAAGAATACGACCGATGCACGGCTTGATTAAATAAAATCAAAATAAAGTGTTTTTATGCGCGCAAATAGCGTATAAAAGGCATATAAAAATCCAATGAAATGAAGTGTAAATGGTGTCGTATCATAAAGGTGAAATGGCCGTCGCTGAGCGCGCAAATACCGGGTTGGGACCGGTTACGATCCCGCCGGTGAGTTTAGGCACGTCTAGTGAGCGCATGCTGAACAAACGCCTGCTACAAGCATGGCCGACTACGATGATAACTCACACAATTCAGTTTTATGCCCTTTTTACACGGTTTTAAACACATATTTTTAACAAAAACAACCCCAATGTTATTCATTTATTAACACCACAGAAGCGTCAGCCAAAATTGTCCCAAAATGAAGGCGTAATTAATGCATCATTTTAGTAATTAACTGTAACCTCTACTAACACTAAGGGAAATCAGTTCACACTTTTACATTAATTATTTTTAACACAATAAAGTTTATTGTATAATAACTAAGATCTAAGAAATTTTAGTAAAATAAATTACATTATTTTATAGCTAAATAGTAATTGTAAAATTATTTATTTATTTCAAAACAGTATAAATGATTCTCAGGAAGTTGGTTAAATGTCTTATTAATTTAATTTATGTTTTAGTTTGAAGAAAATTTGTTGTAATTACTCTAATTAGTTGATATACAACCAATTTATTATTTTATTTGATTGTTATGATAAACACAAGTGAGAAAATTTTGCTTTAAATTATGTATTGTAAGAATTAGCACTAAATAATTAAGTCTGTTCAATTTTTGTAACCCTGTTAAGTTATGTACTTAAATATAATTTGAGACTACTAGTTAAAGTTTAAAGTAAAACTAAGTTACTGTGAGTGGTGTTAATTCAAATCTTTTGTCAACAGATTAAAGTAGGTATATTTTAATTTTTTATACCTACATGTAGATATAAAGAAAAAAATTAAAATGTATGTTATTATTTGAAAACAATTTAAAATTCTTAGAAAATTAATGAAAAAACTTAATTAATTCACTTTGTACATTAGCTTGAAAAAATATAATCATGTAATTATTTTAATTGGCGTAGCTAGCGTCAAAACAATAAATAAATCATAAATTAAATAGTATGTAATTTATAATTTTGATTTGATGGTTGTGATAAAGACAAGTGCGATATTTTATTTAAAATTGTGTATAAAATATGAGTAAATTAGTTTTGTGCTGAAATTACAAGAAAATTGTAATTACTGGTTTTGATCTAGTTTATGTGGATATGTTTAGGGATTAGGACTGACCTTAAAGATCCTCTACAACACTCAAAGCTCACGACTAAACTGAAGTACCTGCACTTAAAAAACGCCAAACTTTCTCTAATAAAGCTCCCAAAACTTTCTACTTAAAAAATCTAAAAAGGTCGCTTGTAACTTTCTATTTTATGGCCCATTTCTTCGAAGTATTTTTATTGAATAAAAAGACAAAGTGACTAAGAGACCGCTTGCGATTGCATCTAACCTGTGAACTTTCCACATGCAAATATCCCACTTGCAAGTAGATAACCCGTGTATTTATACTTCAACAGGCACATAACCTATTATGACAAGTTTATTCGCTCGCACTAGAGACCTACAATCAGAATCGTTACTCCAAAGGTTGCGTTCCGGAAGTACAAGAAAATACGAGAAAATCCGGTCATAATATTTTCATCAATTTTAGTAAATTTGAAGGGATTTTCGGCTTGAGCGCGCATCGAGCCATGTTTTGGTGTGCCGCCATTGCGCAAGTAGGTGCTTCACAGTTGGCCCCGTTTCTGGGCTCCGGGACGCCTCCGACCCGCACAAAACCACCACAAACCGTCACAAAAGCTGAAGGTAATACCGATCACTCGAATTTCTTTCTAAATTAGCGCAATTTTTGTGATTAAATCAACGAAAAAGCCGCACAATCCGGAATTCAACATGGCTGACCGGAGCCGGCGCGATTCTGTCGGTAGGGGAAGAGTTGCGCGTCCGTTGTGATGCAATTTTTCGGGAGCTTTTGGCGGGAATTTGGGATTTATGTTCGAGTTCAGCGAGGTTCGTTTATTTATCCGGGAAAGGCCGCGTGTACGTACGTCATGTAAGTGTCATTTTATGAATGAATAATGTTTGCATGCACGAACGATTTTATCTTTATAGGCGGCTTGTGGTCAGAGAAGGAGGGAACGATCATTTGCATAAACATAATAATTCACTTAAGCTGACTTTTTCCCAGTTTAAAATATATCTAAAACGATTATGGCCGGGTTGTGGACTGATTTTCGACCACTTTTTTGGGACGGCTAATACACAAGCATTTTTAAAGGTTTGGGAGGGTTCTAATGAGGGTACCTTGGTAGTAAGTGGACAAAACGCTGTTGTAACGGACGCTTGTCGAACTCCAAGGTAGGAATTTTATTTTTTGAGATAATGCTTAGTTTTATTTGTGTTAGAACGCGCCGGGGAGTATTGATTTACTTGGGAAAAAATAAGTCCATGCGCTATAAAGCTTGAACTGGTGTGAATCCGAAGCTGCATAAAACAAGGCTTTTCCGGTCTTGCGATCAATTTCAGTCGTGTTCGAGAATTATGGAAATTGCATGTTTTCGACTCCAAAAACATGCTTTTTTAAATAAATTTAATTAGCGATGTGTATCTTAATGAAACAAGAGCGTTCATGTCGATAAGAGTCTATAATTATTCATCTTTGTTGTTCGTTACAAAGATGGTTAGTGGCGGTCTTTTGTGTACTCAGATTATTATGGAAATGGCTTAGTGAACTCTCACCAGTGTATCTATCTATACAGCAGCATTTTCGTTTCAAAATAAACAATTTGCTATAAGATTTATTGTATGGTATATGTAGAGTGCTAAATTTAAACAGCTCTTTTGTGACACTGCAACTTTTCGTTTATTCGAAACGTTAACAATGCACACTTTTCAAAAATAACAAATCAGAACGGAAAGCCTTATAAAAAAATATTTATGAGAGGAAATAAAAATAATCCACGGACACGCCTTAAAATCGCGATCGCAGCGGTGTGTAATTAAATTCTAATTTATGGCATTTTTTTGGTTAAGTTTATTTTGAAAGTGTTTTCTCGGCTTTTATAAGACATTTAATTTTTAGTAGGATACACATAATATCTTATCACAGCGGAAAAAAAATGAATATTGATTTGTTTTAATAATTGCTTTATGGTGAGAAAAATTCTCACAATAATTTAAAAACTATAAAAAAGTTCAAAATAAAAATTATGAAAATAAAAAAAATACTTGCAGGAAACAAAAATTGTTTTGAGGTTTTCTAGATCAGAATTGTTTGAAAATTTTTAGTGATATTTTAATTAAAATTTTACACAAAAATTGCAAAATACTAACTCAAAAATTGCTCTAAAAGATTCTTCAATTTTTTGATGGTGAGAAATAATTTTTAATGGTTGTTTTACATCAAATGAATGAGGAATAAACAAAATAAATTTTTTATTTGCAATTTATTCGTGAAGGTATAGTTGATGATCAAAGGATTAACTAAAAATAATTTTTATACATTTTTTTTACTTTTGTACCTGAGTTATTTGAGAACAGACCACCATGCTTGATCAGGATAAAAATTGAACGCCTACCTCTAATTCCAGCTTAAACGCTGGTTAGTTGATTAAATTGCTATTAATTTAGCTGTTGTACTTCCTGTACATTATTTAAATGAATGTAAAAAGCTTTACATCACGCAAATTTTCTTTTCATTATTTACAGCAAAATTTTTACGAGTGGAAATGGTTTTCTTGGTGGGAACATGTCCTTTGTTATGGGCTTGATCTCGCTGATAGGATTCTGCAAATCGCTTTGATACAGTTTGTTATAATTTACTGTTATCATGTTGGCATCACTCCACTCTATATGTTTTATGTCTTGACCAGACATGGCTGGTAAGAACCCCGCCTTATGAAAAACTGGCATATTGCAGTCTTGAACTCGTTTCAATTTCAAAATGGCAACTTCAATAGAGAAATGGATTTTATTTGTAGCGTACCGTCTAATATATCGCAATGTTTCAGTCCTAAATCACGTTAATATAATGCTTACATTAGTGAACTCTATTGGAAATTTATGGTAAATCTCCCTCACACATGTCCAAAGCTTATGTTTTATTTATTTTAAACTTTGACGAAGTCTCGTTTTTTTGCGGGGTCGCTTTTATTAAATTCGGAAGCAAACGAAGAATTTTCAAAACACTTTAACCCGGGTCATTTATCATGTTCGAAGATCTTGTACCGAGAAGTTGGTAGAAAAATGCGCTGCACCACTCCCACTTTTTTAGCTTCTTAAGCAAGACCCGTGTTTATATATTATTTTTTTGGGGGTCAGATTTATAGCTGGTGATTTCATTCCGTTGATACGTTATACAAAAGGTGGGCTCAAAATAGAAAAAAGGGATTTGAATTTTTTTTCGACCATAACTCGTCTCAAGGAGAAATTGATCGTTCCAGGCGGAAGTAAAGACTCCTTATTTATTACTTTTACGAAAATTCATGTGGGAGGGATCACACTCTAACACGTGTTAAGTTGATAACAAACATTAATAAATTTCAGGTAACGCGATATTGGGATTTTTGCGAAAATTTCCGTTTGATTTAAATTATTGTGACAGATGGTAGGAGCGGCTGAAATTTGAATACCTATCATATAAGGGGTATTTGTTTTGCAAATTGTGGCGGTCACCCACATTGGAGGCTTCGTTTTACGTTTGAATTATATTGGGGAAATTGTGCGTTGGTAACACATGTTGGTGGAATGTCCGCGCGATGTCTTTATGTCTGCCGCAGATTCCTATGGAGATATCATAGTTGTCCATCGAGTGACAAGTGTAGAGAGGTAGTAAATCAAAGTGTGTGTTGTCAATGTTTTGAATTTAATTGGTCGGTTGGTGTCGAGACTCAGCGACATTCTCTTCACATGACAAAGCTTTAACCTTTAAAGAGAACGGTGATATTTTTTATGGGCATTACGGCACGATCATGCATCTAGTTGTCAATGCAGTTGCACAAGCATGTTGTAGAAAATCTCATGTTTTCATTCTCCTTTCAGGAAATGTTCATTATGTACGCGCACAATCAACTAAATTATGATGCAAGAAGCGTTCTTCGGTGGTCTCAATCTCGTTTTAAATATCGATATTAGAGACTACCCATAAAACACATCAAGCGAATAACTATAAAGCCCTTTTAGGCTTCTTTACGACTTTCTAAAGTATGGGATTTCGAGAAATATTGCCCTTATAGACAAAGCTTTATTGCCTTGTCGGCTATATCACCGCGTCCAAATGGTGACAAACTACACTCATAGATACTCATATCGGCCCTTGTTGGATATATTTTTACACTCCACCCATCTACATACGTTGCCACAATTATCTCAAACGTATTAAACCCATCAGTTGACATTATTACATTTTCTCTTTCCGACTATTTGCGGTCACGTCCCATTCCTCAGACCCTGCAGTTATTACCACACACAAAAATTGATAACACTTAGTTATAGTTGAAATGAAATTTTTCCTCTCTAGTAAATTAACAAACCAAGCTCCATGCTTAGATCTTGCGGTGCATCATTAGTCTGCAGTGCCGGCATAACTCATGACTTAGAACCGCAATGTGAGTAACTGCAGGTTTAATAATGCCTGGAACGCTTCTTATGAGAAAGGCCCTTGGAGGGTGCAGCGGTACCTGTCTTAACAAACTTTGCAGGAAAAGTTGGGAGGTCTTTTAATGAGAGCAACTTACTTCTTGGTGAAGTCAAGGGTTACGCATGATGAACTGACTATAGCCGGACTCTAATTAAACCATTGACCTAATACATGGTTTAGCTTTAGTTAATTTACGGCAGCCATTTACTGCAATTAGACACTCGGACTGCTTTAAATGAATTATTGGACTAGAGAGAGATTTATCGTCGGTTGATGCTCTCTCAAAAGTTTGAGCAAAACGAGTTAACTTAGTGTTTACACTCAATGAAAATTAACAAATTACTTAAGTGTATGTGAAGATTAAAAATATAATTATACTTTTATGTATAATGTATTAATAAAATACTCTTAGATTTCCATCATTACTCCAATAGTGTTTTTCAATGCTTTTTTGAACTTTTAATTTAATGTTATTATATTATTCATTCGAGTGCTACTTATTTAATTGTAATTTTTATACATACCTTGTATACGGAGCTTTTAACAAGTTTTGCGTAATTCAACAATTATTTCCAGTTTATAAAACAGAAGGTGTTATGTGTTGTTTTAAACAAATAAATTATTGTATAGCTTCTAAAAATTCTTCTTTATAAAATTTTTCAAATTACTTATAGGAGTTAGTTAATTTTAATTTGAAGAAACGATTTGAACGTAAACTTATTTAACACCACTAAAATTAGCAAACGCATTTAATAACAGTTAAATAATTTAGTATTTTTTGCTAGGGGTTTTTAGTGTCATTTGTATTTAATTTCTTATTTTACTCAACTTAAAACTATAGAAAAATATTTTCTTTAACTTTTTTAAACGTCTAAAAACGCAATTTACAGAACCTACATAGGTGCAGGTGTCTAATATTTTTTATAATCTTTTATTTATTACACATTTGTATGAAAAATTAGGTTACTGTTTTTCATCTCAATATACGGAATGAGAAAAATTCTCTTGAGGCGTTTAATGTACTTGCCATACATTTATACAAATTCTCACAGTATGCACACTCAGTGATGGTAAAAATAATAGTATAAAATGTTTCTGAAAACAGTGTCACAAATAACATTTTGTGTAATTGAAAACAAAACAAAATTCCTATTGTGACACCGAAATAGAAAAAAGCTCTTATGCTTTTTTATGTGCTTTCTCTTACTTATGCTTTGTTCATTTATTTATTCCTATGCTTCTCTTTTTATTAAGCTTTGTATTCTTATTTACTCTTATGTTCTCTAATTATTACAACATGTGCCGGAAAACGGGACTTTATGCCGCTACACTACCACGCCGCCGACAATCTTAATATTTTAAGTTAATATACCTATTAATGCAAACTTACACAAAGTTTTTCAAAAATTTGTTTCTTCCATTTTCACCACGTTTTTGTATTTGTCTAAGTCCCTTGAATCCCCAAGAGTGCAAATGGTTCGATTTTGAAGTTTTTAATTTTTTCCGGAGCAGTTTATTGTTAATATATCTGGAATTAGTGTTGACGCTAGTTTTTTTTTGTATGATATCGTTGGAAAGCAAATTAAATTTTTTATTATATAAAAAAGATAATAATTGTCCTACTTTAAATAGTGATCGCGAAAATTGCTGATAAAGTCAAAAATATCCAAAATATTAATTCAACTAACAACTTCTAAACGATCAAGAATTTTTTCAACGCCAATCAATTTCTAGGAACATTTTACATTTGTGTTCATAAAAACATTATAACGTTTACAGTTACAGTTTTGCCGCAATTTGCAAAATAAAAAAGGAAAAATTCGTGAGTTATGACAAAATTTCGGAAGTTATGACAACATCGAGAAGATTTAGGTATACAAGATTCGAATGTTTAATTTGGTTGGTAGGTATCTAATTAGTATTTTATTTTTTACACATTTAAAAAATAGATTTCTGATGTTCTTTCTCTTAATGTTAGTTCTTCAAACAAAATTTAAACACTATTCTTCTGAGTCGTTTAATCTACTTACCACATTTTAATTCTTTTTCTATTCAAAGTAAGTTGCTAATTAAGAATAAAAAAAAATTAGTGAACTCATGAACTAAGTACAAGATTTTTCAAAAAATTTTGTTTTTAAAAAGCGAACGTGTTTGTAAAACTTTACAGTAGGTATAATACAAGAAATTAAATATTTTAGGGAAGCGAATAGTTTTAGCAAACAACACTTGTTTTCATACTTTTTGTACTAAAAAGGAGTACTTATTTATTTATTTGTTGTTGTAAACTGTATAAACCGATTTAGGATAAGACACATTATAAAATAATTTTGTAGTTTAGGTCTAATTGCTTGTGGTTAGGGGTCGTAAATAACATCTTCGTTTTTTACTTTTAGATTGGCTACTTTCATATTCCAGTTTTTGTAGTCGTTGTTGATCAATATTTTTTATTGGGTTTGTTATACAGAATGGTAAATGTAAACACAATGTGGTTTTTGAATTATTTTTTTTATTAAAAACATTCGGTGTTGATAATCTTCCTAAGTTTAATTGAATTGGAGAAAACGCTTTCGCAAGGAGTATTTCGGAAATGGTATTAATGCGAATATTGGTCCAATCAGAAGTGTGAATAAATCTTTGAAAATTGCGAAATTCATTTCGGCGGCGATAAGAGAGCGCGTTGGGTTGTTGAACGTTTCCAATCTTTTCTTACCGGTCGAGTAAATCAGGTTGTGGGTGCGAGCATCCATAAAACTTAAATTTATGGCCAATTTTGTAAACATTTGGAGTTTCGGTAGTCGCGATATGAGATAAGATGTACGCATTTGACTTGTCCGAGGTAATAATTTGCGTTTCGGTAGCTAATGAGTGTTGAGTTTTTCAAGTGGCATTCCCGATATGTGATTTTGCTAATTGTGCCATTATATTACTCAATAACGGTTGTTAAAGGCACTGGGCCGGCACCTAAAGAGCAAAGATAACCTTATCGAATAGCTGCGAAGAACAGCAGGATTGGCCGAGTAATAAGAATCTGCATCGTGGAGTAACCGGTTCTATATAAGGCCCCTACACGACAAGCCTTTGCTGCTGTCACCGGCATTTCCTTCGCTAATGAGATGGAATTGGACGGACAAGCTTTTGCTGTTCGCCACTTTTCTACTCTTCGACGAAAAAACGGAATAACATCGGTTCTAATAATATTCGAAGCACAAGCAAGTTCTAACGGCGATGCCCCTATTAAACGAGTCCATTCGTATAAAAGAAGAGAATGCCCGCGGATTCCTGACAAGCCCACATATGAAAAATGTATCACCGAGACGACAAAAACCGATTGGTTCGTTTAGTGAGCTTTTTGTTCGCCGATGGCGGCCATCCCTTTGAGCACAATGGACGCAAAAATCTAATTTCTAAACGGCACGAGAGTGTAACCACACACTCACATAACTTATGAATAAATAAATAAAACCAAAAGTTGCGTTGCGGAAAATACTCTTGTATTCTTGAGGATTTATGGAAGTTCGTTAGCTCGTAAACTTCGACGACCATCCGATGTTATGGACTGCAACATCGCACCCCGTAACTAAGCGAACGACTCTAAAGATTTGTTGCACAATACGAACCAGCGGTCTCAATTAGTCCGACAGCCGATTCGATTTATCATCAAACTTTTACAAACTTTCCAACGACCCAGGCCTCACAATCATTATTTTGGCAATTTCTTATAATAATCGCGTACGACCTGCAACAACTAGTAATTTCACCTCGCCTTGGAGGTCCGGACATGCTTGCTTCTTCATAAAGCAACTTAGCACATTATATATAATTTTATCTTTAAGGAAATTGCTTGCGTCCTGTTTTAATTTATAACATCGATGATTTTGACGAAAAAAATGGATGCTTGGAAGAAGCCATCGTGCCTGGAACGTCTGCTATTTCAGATATTTGGTCCTTTTCAGCGAATTGTATTATTCTATATTATGTGCCAGAAGTGGACTATTATAAATGTAATAAAATTCCAACAGCAAGTTATTCTGGTGTTTTATATTCTGCAAGGGTCTAGACATGCCCCGTGGAGAGTTTAATCATAAAATTCCAAGATAAGCGTCATTTCATTTTTAGCCGAGGAAATGCAACGCGTGACGATTTGTTTGTCTTTCACCAAGAAATTAGAGTTTGACTAACTCAAGTTTTTGTGCCTTCTGCGACCCCGATTTATTACCCCCAAACTCCGGTACTGTTCTATCGAGACGCAACGAATTTATGCTTTACACACTTGTCTTATTTATGATCACGCGCTTGCCGGTCTCACATTTATATATCTTTCGTCATGAATTAGTTTGAAAGTTGGTAGTATTTTAAATTTAAAAATAAATCTCTGGCATGCTTTGCTACCAAAATTAATTGCTAAATATATTATCACCTCGCGTTCTCGCATCCTGTATTTTTATTAAAAAAAAGAACCCATCGGGATGATTTATGCCGAAAGTGCTTTAGTTTTTTTAAGAAAACACATTTTTTGGCCGTAAAACTTTCACGGAAAAAATTCGATTGTTGCACCCCGGTTTCTCTTTTTTATGGGGCGAGATGGTCGGATTCTTATTTTTTAGGGGAGAAAATCGCTTTCTCTATAACGGTCAGGTACCTGTGATTTACGACCGACTACTTCAATTATCTATTGACATATTGCATTTACCGGCGGAATATAATGCAAATTTATGACGTTTCACGTTTCCCATTTACCGGAGAATATTAATACGTGTTGGCGCAATATTTTGACTACATTTCTTGTGTCATAATTTGGTTCATGTTCTGATGCATTTGTTTATTTTCAGGTGAGGAGTGTAGCGTGTTTGGAAGTTTATCACTAGACACCCCGTTAACTGGTAATTAACCGCTACAATGGCAACCGTGAGTACATATCATGATCCATCTCACACAACACAGAATCTTTCCAAAGACCCCATCTCTGTCTCTCCCTAAGAGATCGCGCATTGTATTCAAGGGCTGATCCATTCGCCCGTGATATTATATCGCTCGAGGCTATTGGATCGTGTAATAACCCGATACAAGCCTAGGGAAGAAATAAACTCGATGCAATTATACACGACCGGTAACGGGAACGGTGCCGTTAATCGACACGTTTTCTTCAAAATTATTTCGGAGACGCAACGACAATTTGCTCGGATCAAAGAGATTTGTGGCTTCATCTATAAACCGATAACGTTTTTTCGACGCTCAAACCTGTAATAAACTCTCACTTCTAGGCAAACACGTTCCGTTTTCGGCCGGTTTTTTCTAATTAACCACTATTATTAGAGACAATCGTGAACGTTATCGAAACTAGAAATTTTTCCAGTCTTGGAACAATTGTACACTGCCCCCATACGTTCTAATTAATTTGCATGTCTCGCGGAGTTATTGCATGTGGCTGTCTAAACTCATTAGCGGAAAAGTTAGTGACCGGAAGTAGGAATAAAGTAAAGGATTAAAGTACAATATATTACTCGGAATCTGCTGGTATTAATGAAGTGCAAATGTCGGCGATAAGCACGCATGGAAATGATTGAGGTTAGCACATGTGAGGTATCTATCGGTGACATCGTTGCCCATAGAGGAGTTCCGTTGTCAATTGGTGATTGATTCGTGTTATCAATATGCGCGCATTCTATGTAGATTGAGACATATAAACTCTCGTTGGAATATTTTCCATCTCTTCTGATCGATGTACTAATCTTGTTATTTTTGGATTACGGTCACCCTCGATTTCCATAATAGAGTCATAGATTCGTGTTCTTGTTATGCCATATATCACTACATTACCGTGGGTTTATGAAGTGACTCATGCGTAAGGGATATGCAGACATATTGCATTCCCAGTCACGTATCGACATTTATTACTTATTGATGGGTGCAAGGGGCCCAACCCGATTGGACATGAAGTGTCCAATAGGACAGATGCACTTTTTTGAATTAGCAATCGTGGGGTTTGTACCACTTTAAATCATCTTTGACAGGGTTTAAATGTCGGCTTTTGTGCCGTTTTAAGTGGATTCTGATCACTTGTATTGTTTAACAGCAGATGCACCGCCAACGGAAAACTATTAAACTGTGAAATTGAAGAATTCTAAAGTTAGGCGTGATTTTAATAACTTATATTCCGGATTTGCTAATAAATGATCCTCTTAGGTACGCCTTGACACGCCGGAACCGATCTTTAATGTTATGCTTGTGCAAGAGATGAATGGCAGAAAATTGCTTATGGAGAGCGAAAACTGTCATAAGATTGCAACAGTGCTATCGGCAGGTGATATTAGACGCCCATTTAATTCCATATCGGTAGCTCAAGCGCTCAATTTATTGTTTAATAATTACGAGATTATTGAAAACGATAAAACTGTTGGCAGTTTAACTCAGATTTTGCTCCGACTTTGATTTATATGGAAATATATCTTATTGATAAGTGTATCTCTTGTAATTGGATGTTTATCAAATTGATCTTTGAAGACGATTTTAATACCACTTTCATAAAATTTAAAATTTTTCGTTTAAAGTTTTTGATAAATGGGTGCTCCTGAGGCGTGGGTGTGTGCAAGTAATCCTTAATTGATCGTCTTTGGCTAAGTGCTTCGCAGCTTGTTCATAATCGCCCCTGGTGTTTGGCTTTATCGGGGGTGTTCGCAGGTTGTGTGTTGTGTTGCTTTTGTCGTGTCGAGCGTTTGTGAAAAGTGTAACGCACCATAAATAATTCCGTGGGAAAATTAGAAACTCGTTAACGAATTGCCTCCCGTTCGAATCTATAATTCTATAAAAGGCTTCATCGCATAATTTAATCTGGATCGGCGAGGTTGTTAATGGCGGCATTAAAAAATTGCAGTTAATTAAATAATGCAGCCGTTGCACAAATACTGCAGTCTGGAAGGCACCGGCTGAGGCCGCAAGAACTTGCACCTGCCTTGCAACTGGTGTTCCGGTCTATCGTGGCCTTTTTGCCATCGCAAATATTTTAATAATATTAAATAATTCCCGACCATTTCTCGATGATAAATCGAGTGGATGGCAGTGCCGCGCCGGTGACTCGCTCCAAAAAAGGACGCGGCCAATTAAAATTTTCTAAGTGTTCGTTATAAAGAATAAAGCCGACCAGAATCGCCATTCTGAATGCGTCGGAAATGAGAATCCAATTACAAGTAAAACGAAGCAAGCGTCAGGCATGTCCCGACTTCGTGCCGGTGGAACAACACACCGACAGCCGACAGACTTTCCGCGCAAATAAAATTCCACTAAGGAACAAAGAATTAAAATTCTTCATGGTTGTAAAACGACGCGAAATGCGACAACTCATACGGACAACACCGGATCTGATTAAAGCCGAGCACTAAAACACCAAATACGAACACTTTGAACTTAAACTAGAAGCGAGCCAATCAGAAAGCGACACATTTTTCCTTAAAATTACTATTAAAATTATTGGAAGCAACTTTCTACCCACAATTTTGCAAAATAACTTTATAATTATTTTTGTGTTTTGTTATTCAGTGAAATCACAGCTCGGGACGTAATTTTAGCAATTAATTATAAAAATACATTGATAGTCTGAGCAAAAAAAAGACATATAGTCTACCACTTGATTAAAATAAAAAAAATTGCATAACTCAAAAACTAAAAGATTTTTTTTTACATTTTGATACTAGGTACATACTTTAAATTGTCTAAATATTTAAAAAAATAGTTTTTAAGCGCAACCGCTTGCTTCTATACTTTTTGTTTAACTGGTATACAGGGTGTTAGTTTTTTGAGCTCCACCATGTTGATCTCAGTTATTATAAGAGATACGAGGTCGGTTAAATTAAGGTAAAGTTGCACATTTTTATGCTGATAACAATAATCTGAAAGAAAATTTATTGTGTAATTTTTAGTTTTGAATTATAGGAAAAAAACGGAAATTTTTAATTTTTGTTTTTATTTTTTCAAGCGAAAACTAAAAGACCTAGACGTTTTTAACTAAGACGTTCTTAAGACACCTTCTTACAATGAATCTAAATCTGTCATCGTATTTTCCAAGGCGCTCTTCATATTAGAGTTACAATACTCAACTTTGGATTTTCTTATGGACGCCATTTTTGATTTTTGTATTTTTGAAAAGTATTTTTGTTTCTATTACAACGATGTATCACACGATATGATCAAATTTTACATGCTGATCAGAATTAAGAAAAAGCGTTTTTGCGAAGAGGGCTTTGGAAAAAACGCCAACAATTTTGATTAACAAACTAAATTTTTGCTGTTCAATTAAATTGAGATTCCGTCAAGCTTACCTACTTAAAAACTAAGGTTTTGAAATAGGAACAACGTGATAAACTAAAATTTATTCTCCGCCAAAAAAGTTTGTTAATCAAAATTGTTGGCGTTTTTTCCAAAGCACTCTTCGCAATAACGCTTTTTCTTAATTTTGATCAACATGTGAAATTTTATGTGTTACATCGTTGTAAAGAGGAACAAAAAAACTTTTCTAAAATACGGAAATCAAATATGACGTCCATAAGGAAATCCAAAGTTGAGTGTTGTAACTCTGATATCAAAACCGCCTTGGAAAATACGATGACAGATTTATTTTTTAATTACAAATTTTCGTTTTTATCCAATAATTCCAAAACTAAATATGACACATTAAATTTTCTTTTAGATAATTGTTTAGCATAAAAATGCGCAACTTTGACTTAAATTAACTGACCTCGGTATCTCTTATAATAACTGAGATCCTCATGCTCGAAAAACGAACACTAAAGAACTTTTGCAATAGCTTTTTATACAAGAAGAGTTATAAAAATGTTTTTTTGTTGTGCAAAATTTTTGATTTTTTTAAATGGTAGTCCACTATAAAATCTTTTTTTGAAAAAGGCTTTGATCTAAGCATTACAACAACTATTTATATTCAGTTTTTATCGATTTTTTTTTTACATAAGTTGACGTTTTGATAAAAAAAGTTTTTTTCTCAAAACACTAATCATATTTTTATAGCGCTTTAATTTTGATTAATTATTATTTTCTGAAGGCAAATAATTGAAAAAAATGCTTAATGATTCCATAATTTTACCTTGTGCTTACAATCGTTACTAAATAAGTAAGTTGTTATAAAAAGTTATACAAAGTTATACAAGTTATATAAAGTTATACAAAAGTGACTACTGTTACTTACGTTGAAAAGGTTAATTTACTTTGTAAAAATATTTAATATTCATCATAATCTGTTGGTTTATAAATTATGTAGGTACCTACATTATTTTTTAATTTTGTATGTTGTAACTTGGCTTTCATTTTGGAACGCATATATCACTTTGTGTGGGCCGTATGTTTTCCTATTTCATATTAAATGAATAGAAATAGAGACGATCAATCACGCGGGATCTTCCCTGAAGGATAAAGAAGCCATTCGGAGCGGCCGGTTGGTTCATTAGAGTCCAGAAACCGTTGTTATTATGAGATATTGTCAACGTTGAGTCTCGATGGCTTAGCAGTTAGTCACGTGGTGATCGCTCCGCCTTTCATTGTCTATAATTATAGGTTGGGTTGCAAAGTGCGCAATTAAGCTACTGGAAATTATATTGTAATTAATCGCTCGGAGATTTTCCTTGAATTCGCTCGAGATGGACATTCTAAGGATTTAACGGATTCTTTCTTTTCATCACCTCGTCTAATTGCATACTTGTTTCATATATACTTAACAAGCTTGTGGGAAATGGATGTGGCAACTTTTTATGGGAATTACGGTTTGTTACATGTTGCAATGACGTTTTGCTTTAATTTTTTCCTTCTTTTCTATTTGAAAATTACGACGCATTCCAAACGTGATTTTTTTTCAGATTCTATGACTTTCGGTAAGTTTGGGCCAAAATTGTTTTGAAGGAAGGTACGTAGAGGGGCAAAATTTGCAATGAAATCGCATTTATTAAGAGACTACATCCTTAATAAACAAAATTTTATTGCATTTTTGGGTTTGAGGAACTAAATTACTAATAATAACAAATTTTTAAAACTGGAATTTTGATTTAATTTTTACACCATTATTTGTGTGAGCTGGTCTAGACTCTAAACTAGTTCTTATCAGACCAATAAAATATTTTCAAGAAGCTAAATTTAAGTAAAACACATGAAAAAGGTAATTAAAGTTTCAACAGATTTAGATAAGTCAAATTTCTTTAAACGATTTGTCTGCCGATTTGATGAAAACATTAATCACAATTTAATTTAAAAACATTTTTTTTGACTACAAAAAAATGAATGATTAATTTAATTTTTTTTATTTATAACGTTGTAACTTTTGATTTAAACAGCTTTGCCTAATTAATGTATTGTATTTTTAATAAGGCAATAATTAATCACAAGTTAGTTTGACTGCAGAAAGTATTTTCTGACTTTTCCATTGCACGAAATCATCTGCAAACCACCATTTGTGATGCAGATCCTGGCTATTTACTTGCCTCGCCGACTCTCCAACTGAAATCCGAGTTTGTCTCATTTCCAAAACTCTGAAAATCTGGCGAGCTTAAAACTTCGTCCGGAAGCTATGCACACATTTATTTTAATGCAAATGATGTTCTCATAGGTGTGTGTAAAAAGCCGCCACCCTCTGAACATCTTTGAATGTTCTTTTCCATTATTCAGGGGTAGATTATTCGGGAGATAAGTTATATTGCAATTGTAAAAGTCATTTGGCGGGCAATGGCAGCAGCCGATGTGATGCATGGCCGCAGACGCATAGGGAATTGCGTCGCGACGCTTTTTGCAAAAAAGTTTAGTTTAATTAGTTTAAGGGCGGGAACGGTTGCATTTTATATTAGTGGGAGATTGATGACAGGTAAGCATGAGAGTGTTTGAAACGAGTTTACCCTTCGTAATGGGGGCGCTAATGGACGTCAATGATATTTTTTATTTGCACTTATTGTAAATAGGGGGGTTTCAAATCGACTATAAAACTGAAATATTGGACCATTTAAAAGCTTATTACATTCATATTTACTCGCCAGATCAATAAAATCACATACAAAACGAGTTATTAATTTTCTTATGGAGAGGAGAGTAGTTAACAGTTGTAATAAACGTAACACGAGATGTTCTCATTTGAATAAGATGCACATCTTTTATACGAAGATTAGCGTGAAATTTATTTCTTTCAAGGTGTTGATGTTAGTTACAATTCTTGTTTTATCTTGATATGAATCAGCTTTTTTGAAAAAAATTGATTAGGGTTTTATGAAACACTTGAGGAAAAATTTGAATAATAACATGGAATCGGGCATTTTGGATTTCTTAATTTTCATGAATAATATGAAAAAGCCTCTGAAACATCTCCATTATAGTCTGTGGCGAAAAGTTGATGGCCGCATGATTACCAACCAATCTTTTCACTGAGCTGGTTGGTCGGACCAAGTGATCTCGTCTTGGGAGGTCTGGAACTACATTTCTTATAACCGTTTTATACTTTTTAGCAACCATATATATCATAGAGTCCGAAAGAATAATTCTTTTGTTGGCTTTATGACCGATTCAATGGACGCGTCTGTGTGTTTAATTATCACGGGAGTAGTAATGGTTGCCTAAAATCGGTACAGTTGGTTGCGTTTATTTTGAATTCTTGTTCGGTCGTTTCTCTGGTGAAGTTGTTATAAACAATAAAAACGTTTGTGGTCGTAAATCCTCAAAGAGGTGGGTGTGAAGTTGCAAAACAGCGGCCGTATGCAAAGCGCTCGTGAGTTTTATGAACATCTATATAGTGTGTGCAAATTGTGTGCAAAATCGCACCTTTTGCTATAATACCCAATTACAATATTGAACTTGAGGCTACTGCACTGGTCTTTGATTAAAATTACATGTAAACTTGGTTTCAGCTTGTTTTACATTCCATTGTTTGCAGCCGAGAACAAAGAGATTTCGTGCGGCGTTTCTCCAACTGTAAGTCTCAATTTTTATCCACCTTCCACTCATTATTTATTGCAATGATGCATTATGCATTTTACATCATTATTTAGACGGCGAATTTTAACACAGACAATCAAATTATACCATACACTCGCCACCTACATGCATCCCAACCAAAACACCTATAGAAGCTTGCAAAAATAAAACGTTTTGGAATCAATAATACTCGTACTACTCCATATCCAGCCAAGTAACTCAGTACATATTTTTGATTAGTGATGATTTTTTTTTTAGCAAAATCTAGCATTATAGTAATTTGTTGTTATTTTTTAGATAATGTTTTTTAACTAATTTAATGTTTCTATGACGTGGTCTAACACAAATTTTTGACTTGTGATTTAATAAATAGGCTATTTTTGCACAATTTAGTTTTGGGTGTAATAACCATTTGGGTTAATTATCGCAGTATCTCATTATCTGGTGGTTTATACATATATTGGCGCAAACGTTCGTCCCATTTAGTTGTAGTTAGTCTCTTGTAAACATGAGCAATTCACTCCCAATACAGAATTATTGTGCATCCCTGCAGTCACATTGATTCGGTAATTGTGTTTACATCACGGCGGCAGTCTATTCGTTGTCGGGTCCGCAAACTTTACTGTCCCCCATATAAACTGCCAATTCTGGGGTTAGTTTGCGAAGTGGTTGGCAATAAATAAAATTACTCGCCAATTAACCGACCGCCATGTCCCAGTCAATCTCACTTTATTAGCTTTGATATAATTGATTTTGTTCGGGGGTAAGAAACGTCGCAAGAAATTTCCACGAGTCGAGCTTTATTTTAATTTGAAAACCGATACCGACCAAGACCGATCAAACACAGAGATAAAGCACAAACAATGCTAATAAATTCAGAAATGCCTGAAAAGAAGAAATACTGGTGCAGGGTATCTTTACATCTCGGTTTTATTGATTTATTGAAAACAACATTTAAAAAGAATATTATTTGTAAAAGTATCACGATAGGGAGACATTCCAGGAGATATTTCAACCCCGATCGAGAGACTCAAAGGCGGGGCATTATTTGTCTCGGGAGAACTGGATTGTGAGGACTCGACAAATTCGCTTACGCAATTTACGGATTTTTTGAATCATTTCTATGCGATCGGGTGATCGGATCGTCCATTTCCATTATCGCTAGATTTATAGATTCCGGTTGGTGTCGGTTAGAAGGGCCATTAATGAGCATAAACAGTCGTTTAGAGGGCCGCCGAAGCCGATCCATCATAATAAGTGACTTCGGCTGGTAACAAAAAGGCGACACATGTAGAAAATCTTAAAGGAGGTTCGTTGTTCGGGCGTGAGAGCGCCTCCAAGTGGGTGTATGTAAAACCGTGGGGTGAAGTCCGAGAAATGAGTGGTGTAATAAATCAGCGTTCTTGTTGGAACAGCGGGCAGCTCCCATGTCAGAACGCCAGCCATTTTGAGGCGAGTCTAGAACCCCCCGGTGATACATCGACTTTCTTCTAATTAGTTCGCTCCTGAAAACTAATTCATACGCAACCAACACTCGCACAAGATAAACTGTGATCATAATTAATAGCCGCAATTAAAACAAAGATTTAATAGGGGTAGGGGGGGAGCCATAATGAAAGCCAAATGGTAGTTTACTAGCGCGGTATTTACGTGTTGCGCATAACTTTACAAGTTTACCTAAGTCCCGGGGCTGTAAACATGTCTTGAACTTAAGCCAACCAACATCTTTCGCGAAATTAGGAAGGAGCCATCATAACAACCACTTCTTCAGACACGTTTAGACCTCAATTTCAACCAAACATACAAGCAACTAATTTATAAAGCAAATTTACATTGCTTTAAAAATTAAAATTGGGAATTATTGCATACCACCCGCCGACAAACTTTCTACAACTTTCTTCAGCACAAAGCCCAATTGCCTACAACAACATAAAAGGAGAATGGGCTCCTATTATACATTTTTAAAGAAAAAACTGTACAGGCAAGAGAGGAAATTCAACTATACCTACAGTTAAAAAAAGTACCTGTAGAATTATGTCCAAATAGAGGAACCGCTTGACCTACCTACCCTACTATTATTAATTTATTAGATTCGTAAATGAGGTGTACAGGTGATAGAATATTCAATTTTAAGACAAAAGTTTTCTATGAACATGTATCAAAAAATGTTACGTAAGCGAACTAGACCCCCTGAAAGAGATGCGTTTTTAATGGGGTTTTCCCACTAGGTATTGCAGAATAGATAAAATTACAAAAGTTGCTACAGCTGATTACTTTTAAACACCTGAACGAATTCAAAGATAAGTTGTCGTAATTTTTAATCACGGGTGTCTTAAACGGTGAAACAAATTTAATTTTTAATTTTTATCCTCTTTATGGTCTGTCAGACAAATTGTAAACTAATTTTACTCAAAAACCGTAAGTTGTATCGAAAAAACGCAAGAGACCTCTTTTTTGTGAAAAACTATGAAATTTAGAATTTTGTGGCTGAAAGTGGCAGGAACCAACCGCCAAAATAGTTGGAGTACTTTTTACTCTAAACCCCCCCAGTTTAGGACGCCTCTGAGTAAAAATTTCGACATTTTATCTTTGAATTCAATTAGGTGTATAAAGGTTATCAGTTGTACCAAATTTTGTAATTTTATCCCCGATGGTTTCTGAAATATTGGAAAAAATCCATTCAAAGATGCACTCCTTTCAGGGGATGTAGCTCCCTTATATGAAATTTTTCGATATATGTTTATAGGAAACTTTTATCTTAAAATTGAATATTCTTCACCTAATGTTTTCTAACTGGAATAATCTTCATGAAACTACGTCTGACGATCATTTTATTTACTCATCGTAAGCAGAACTGTAAAATTTATCATCAGATCATCACGATTGTGCAAATTAAATTAAATTCTCATCCTTTAAGATACCGCTGTTTGTACCTTGCAACATTTTAATTGGCGAACTTTGTACCACTATGATTAATTCTTTGTGTTTTCCAAATTCTATCAATCTATATAACTATCAAATAGTAGGTACCTACTTTTTAATTCGTGATCAACAATTGTGAATAATTTATAGCTTGTTATTCGGATGATAATAAATCTATGGTACAAAGGGACCAGCTAACAAAAATGATTTATGGGTGATGGGGTCAACAAAAGAAATCTGCTTTGTGAGGTCTGAAGGAACTTAACCTATTAAACTCTTGTAAGTAGCTTTAAGCTACTATTAAGGTTCTGCTACTATTATAAGTCTTAAATCTTGAAAATATTTAATTCATTAAAATTTAATTATGAAATTATGAAATTACACACCTAATTTTAGCTTTTTTTGATTTTGCAATAAATTATAAAAATTAAACAAATAAGAATAAAAGTGATTGTATAATTTTTTCCAATAGAAAGTAAAAAATGTAAATCCTTAATTATTGACAAAGAATTGGCTATGATTGCCAATAAAATAACCGTTCAAGCGATTGTAATGTTTTGGGGTTGGGCAAGTTGTCGCCATTTCTTTGAAATTTCGTTTCCGAGTTCATCAGAAAGCCGTCAGAATCCATAAGGTTCTCTCCGCGTTCAAGTCCCTGACGGGCCATGCTGACCTGGCAGCCATAATACGCTTCTGTTTCCGTTGCCATCCCAACACCCACCCCGAACGCACCTTCACCCCAACCATCCCAAGAGCTCGAGCCCATAATTCACCCTGTCGCGTCTTTGGGCTCCGCCGCTTTACCCCCTGACAGAGACGAATGAGTGTTTCTTCCCGATATATTTAAAGCATGTATCTGATATCAGAACGTAGGCATTGTACTCGGAAAAGTACTCGGAATTGTCTAGGTGATTTATTTGGGGTTAAAAAATCGTGGTGTTTGCGCCGCAATTAACCGCCACGCGTTTATGAGGGCGTGACCGGACGGAAGCAATAGATGGTCAATAACTCAATGACGGGGCGCCCTCGTGATAGGCCGCAAAATGCCCAGCGCCCAGATGGTCTAGTGCCGATGGCAAATACATGATTTACGCGTGTTGTTTTACAACCATAAAAGTCTTGCGTAAATTATCGCGTTGAAATATGTCTAATTTAGGACAGACTGATCTACAGATGGATGGGGGATGAATGTTGAGCACACATGTTGTAGCTATGTATTTACGATAGTGACACCCGACGTACCGCAACATAATTCACACTGAACCTCCAACACTTAACGAGATCCAAGTGATGCTAAGCTCAAAACCCAAATTTCGATTCGATGCGAGACAGAATTCGCTTTATTAAACTAATTAGTTGGATGCATTGCCACAAAAACCGAACAATTTAATGCTTCTGCTCTACTAATTAGAGATATAACGAGAAACAGACGGACGCACGCGAACTTTTGTTTTTACAACGCTGTACTTTTACTTCTCCCTCTTCGGCTATATCAAGATTACAACTTTTTTATTTTTATCTCACCATTGAGGTTTTTCCAATTAAAACAGGGAGGAGGTCTCCGGAGACCACAAACTATAGAAATGCGTTATGTAACCCTAAGACACAAATGTTGAACCAACTGCAACCAAGACGTTACTCTAGAGACAAATTCGAGGGGAAACTATTCAACTACAAAACTAGTGAAACCGAAATTGCACACAAATCACTTTTTCACACACCACAGAAACAAACCATTTTGTGAATTTAAAAAAAAAAACTCTGAATATGTTCTATATCAATTTTTCTAGAAATTGATTTTTCGATTATATTATTGGAGGGGTGGAAGATTCGCATCGGTATCTTGGGCGTATGCCCCCGCGTCATTTTTCCGACCATACGGGGCATTATATAGGGGTGCGTAGGCCCGTTATCCAATTTAACACAAACGCGCACCCCAAATTTACCGTGCTGTAAATAACTTAGGCATGTCGTGGAAGTAATATTACTTCCACTTACTGTTGCATGGCGAATAAGAAGAAGGAAGGGTAGAGGATCCGTCCGAATGATTTGTCGTCGTATTTTTGCGACTGTATGCAGGTTTATTTTCCGGGACGAATTGCGAGGGCCGTTGGAAAGAGTGGCGGCTCCCAATTAAACCGAGAGCATAAATCCAACAGCGAGCTGCGCTCTGCTCTACCAAAAGATGGACGGCATCTGCCGAATAAGCGAATAAACAGATGAGGTTAAATAAGTTCCGGAATATCGGGATTATATAACTTTTCGGGAGCAAAAAGTTTACTCGAGGGCTAAGCCGAAATTTACTGCTTCGGTTAAAAGTTCCGATGAATTGGATGCCAACAAAAACAATGACGCAGAAGATCGACTCGGACTCAAATATTACAAATGGCCGTAGAGACATCATTAAATGACGCAGAAATTTTTATTGCTATGAATAATCTACTGAACCGGAAGGAATATTTACCTACCCCCAAACAAGAATTCTTACGTTAATTAAACCTTCCACATTTTTATTTATAACAAACTAAAACCTGATTTTCTTGTTTTCAAAATAGGTTAATCAGCTCGATGATATTCTATTAGGTTATTAGAAACATGTAAATACATAATTTGATATTGCTTAAGAATTAATCAAGAGGATAATAATCGTTCAAAAACAATAATTACATACTTTCTTTTTCAAAGCTTCTTCAACAATTTTGTTCTTTTTAGTTTTTTAATGAATGAATATTTAATTTTAATTTCAAATTATTTTTGATATACTCACCGATTAAAGAATAATTTCGAACAAACAAGTTATTACATGATATAATTATAGTTTGAAATGATTTATTGCATCTATCAGTAGTAATGGAGTTTTATTTTTGCATTTAGTTCATTGGATTATTTAAAATTTTTAATTTTCTATGGAAAATGAAACAAAAAATAGAAATATAAAGGTTTTTACTTTACTTCAGATTTTGCATATTTTTTTTCACACTTTCTAAGAAAGCTAAAGATGTGTACTTAAAACTGCAAAAAGGAACATTTTGATTCACAAAAGTTTTAAGAACGGAGATTGTTAAAAGATATTTTTTAAGTATATTTTGTTTACCTATTGAAAAATATTAGGAAATAAAATTTTGCTATAGTTCGTTAAATTGATTTCTGAGACTGGACCAACTTTAAAGAAAATTAGAATCATGTTGTGTTTGTACTTAAAAGCTCTTATAATAAGCTGGATTTATAGGGTCATTTTTGTTTATATCTGACTGACATACCTACCCTTTAAGCTATGCTTTTTGCAATGGGCTTTCGAGTGGCACACGGAATTTTACTCATTCTGTAGCAAAATTTTGGCATACAGTAGCAGTTTTGCCGTTTTATTAAAAAATGTTTCTAACTACATATGAGTGGTGATACTTTCGGTACCCCCTTGGGCAACCTCTCAGTTTTAAAAGTCGATTTAAACGATTATTATACGTTTTCTTCGTTTGTGTAGGTATGTATTACGAGTACGAGTATATGCACCAATCTTTATAATTTTCGAATTTGTTTAAAAATGATGATTGAAGTTGTTTTGCGAAAATATTAATAAAAAATAGTAAAAGAAAATAATTTCGAGAACGAAAAAGGAAGAATTATTATAAATGATTCTAACATTGGAGTACAATAGAAATCAAAGAAAAGTGTTCCGTCTGTCAATTTGTTGGGTCCATTAGACATTTTAATTGGAATATTTTGCAAGATATTCATTCTTTTGGCCCAATTTGGAACTCACTATTCATAAATCTTCGTTGGCATAATAAGATACAATAATATATGTTTTCTTCCAGTTTAGCTATTCTTCCGATTTGTATCAAAATTTAAGTTTTTATAAACCTTTAGAATCACATAAGTAAACGGGTCACTTTCAAGTAAGAAAATGCAATTGCAGTGTAAACGCAAAATTTCATTGGATGTAAGAATTATTTGTAATAACCTCGTAATTTTTATTATCAAATATTTTAAAGAATTTATTTATGTGGATTTTTTGTTTTTCTTGGAGGGCGAGACAAATGTTTTCTCTGATCAGATAAGCCAGACATTTTACAAATGGCGTTTCTCTTTTAAATATTTGCGCAGGTATTTCTCACTAATTGGCTTACACTAACCATCCCTTAACCTAAACCAATAGCATTAAGGCATTTTGCGGTCTCGTCTGCGGTCACGTGCATCTTATTATCCAATTAAGTTAATGGCTCATTTTCTGCTTTTCTAATTTGAAAAAAAAATAATTTCTCGGGTCAGTTTTCTGCTAGTATCTGAGCGATATTTGCGATGTCGATGATATCTCCTTTGCTAGATATTGATGGACCAGGCGAGCACCCGTCGATATCGTCTTCATTACCTTCTCGGCATGTTCTCGTTTTACATATCTCGATGCACGAAGATTACTAAACGACTTTTAATGCGTTAACTCATGCTATTAACGAAATATGCCTCGCCAGGGCAATAAAACGTACTCAAGTAGCCTCTGCTTCGTCTAGGGAAATATCTCAATCAGCTTCCTCGCACGCAATTATCGATCCGGTCGTAAACATCGCCGATTCTATGCAAAAGCTCCCGATAAATTAATACCATTCTTATTAATATACGAGGAACGGCCGTTCGTTTATCCAGATAAATACACCCATAAACAAGTCGCGTCTCCGACTCGGCCTGATTAATCACCGCGAGCTTTTTGACTTATCCTGGCACGGGATGATTTATCCCCGTCGTGTCCTTGAAGGTTTTTAACAACAGCAGGGTGTCTACCAGTACGCCAATGGTGGACACCCGGCTCTGGGAAGCCTTTCAGTCGGAGTTGGATGCAGTATCGTGCAGGCACGCCATTCCGGGTAATTGATGGCTAACTAAACCTGATTTTACGTGGAGATGCGGTAAGTCTAATTTTTAAAACGCTAACATAGTTTCAACGACTAAAATTGAACTTCATCTTATGTTTTTCGGTGGTTTTTTGAACTCAAAAACGCTGCATAGTTTGAGATAGTAATCGCAGTTTTAAGAAAGGGTTATTAATGTTATTATCGACGATTATCGGTTGTTTTATGTAGATTTTAACATGAAATTGAGGCTAGGGACTGATCAGATTGAATCGCAATGAAGCGTTGAACTTTGAAGAAATTTAAAAAATAGTTTCTGGGGGCAAGAAAAACGGAGTTTTTTTAAAGCATTTTTTCCATAATTTGAACAAATAGGATACATACAGGGTGAATATAAAGTATGGAACTAAGCGGTTTTTTTTTAAATCACTTGCCTCCAGAAAATAATGATAAAAATAAATTAAAGTAATATAAAAAATGTGATCGTATTTTGAGAAAGAAATTTTGTTTTGAGTTATGCGATTTTTTTTTGTTAAAACTGGAATTTATGTTAAAAAATTATTTTAAATAAATAAATATAAAGTAGATAGTTATAATCCTTAGATCATAAGTTTTATGAGAAAAATGATTGTTATATAATGGGTTGCCATTAAAAAAAATAAAAAAAATTGTAGAACTCAAAAACAAAAGAAAAATTTTATTCTTGTTAAAACATCACATTTTTATATAGATACTTTATTATTTATCACTTAGTTTTTTAAAAAAATAAATGGTTCAAGCAACGTTTAGTTCCATACTTTTTATTCACTTGGTATAGATAACCATTGAAAATTTTATGAATGCATATTTAGCTGTTACATTTATATGTAAGGCTCGGATTATATGCAAAATGCATATTTGTTATTAAGGGGTATATCAACAAAATTGTAAGTTTTCTATGCATACCTAATGTTTTTTGATAAAAATAAGTCAATTAAAAAATGCATATTTTGGCAACTTCGTGCATATTTTAGGAAATAATGCATATTTGTGCATATTTTCTTTAAATCACAAATTTCCGATTAAAAATTTCAGTTCAAGTTAAAAATTGGCCAGTTTAAGAAAAATGATCCGATTACAAAATATGTTAAAAAGAAAACAACCAGTAATTCGTAAGCGGGACTCAAGGAATTAGTATCCTGCTGAGTGTTTCCTTTTTAAATTCATTTTATACAGGGTGAATATAAAGTTTAGAACCAAACGGTTTTTTTTTAATTATTTGCCTCTGGAAAATAATAATTAATATAAAATAAAGTAATATAAAAAATCTGATCGTATTTTCAAAACTAAATTTTTTTTGCTTTGAGTTATGCTATTTTTTGTGTCAAAATTGTAATTTTTGTATTTTTTTTTAAAATTAATAAAATGCAGTCTCGAACACAGATGTTTTTGGGAGAATATACAAAACATTTTTTTTAGTGGCTTACCATTTAAAAAAATTAAATTTTTGTAGAACTCAAAAACAAAAACAAAAAATTTGAAAAATTTTATTCTTGATAAAACATTTAATTCAACAAATAGTTTTTAAAAAAATAAATAGTTTAATAAATAGTCTGGTTTCATACTTTCTTAGAAAGGCTTAATTAGCAGGTTATTAAAATGGCTTGTCTGAGGCAAAACCAATTTATTTATTCTCTTTCGTTCATCGTGTGCGGTTCAAGATGATGAAAATATAAACTTTAGTGTACTCGAGGATAAAAATTTATTCCAACTTTGATTTTTTATTAAAAGTTTTGCATATCGATGCATATTTGGCATATATTCGAGCATATTTCTTAATATTTTGTGCATATTTTTGTGAAAATATTATATATTATATTATATATTATAATATTTTACGCATTTTTCGTGCATATAATCCGAGCCTTTTTCATATGTATACTTACCTACAGTGAGCGGCAAAATTAAGGAATAATCTTATTAAAACTGAAAATATTTTGTTTTGGTAAAAATGCTCAACCAGGTCAATTTTGTTTAAAAAAATAAACAATTTTCAACTTGATTTAAAATTTTACACTTTTTGGTTTGTTGAGATTAAAACTTACGTTTTTCAGTTTTTGAATAATTTTTTTTCGAAAACTTTGTTATGTAACATTTGGTGTTGTTATTTTGACAATTACAAGATTTATCTGGGTAAAAAAATAAGGCAGGCGTTTCTATTTAAAAAAATGTTAATGATGACTTCATTGCTTAAAAAACAAAGGGGTGTAAAATTTTTAATCAAGTCGAGAAGAGAATTGTGTAGGAATTTATTTAAAAAGAATATTGACCTGTTCGAGCATTTTTGCAAAAAAAATATTTTAATTATATTAAGATTATTCCATAATTTTGCTGCTCAGTGTAGATATAGGTAGTATGGTTTTTTAAATTGTTGATTACCTATTGAATACGTTTTTTGACATTAGGTAATAACTTGTTTTCTAAGTAGGTATGTATAAATTTTTAGACTTAAAATTATAAATTAATCTCTCAACTCTTTTTTGATTTTACTCAGGCAAATAACACGTAATATTTTATTTTCTTCTTTATTTTAAATACATTGAAATAACTATACAGGGTGCGCCAGAACTCGCGCCACAGAGAAAAATGCCATATAAGGTAAGATACCAGGAACATGGAAAAAATGTTAAAAAAAATATCTATAAAAAAAGTTATGAGGGTTTAAAGTTTGCACTTTGACTCTATTTATTTCTGTTGAAAAAATTATTTTCCAAGTTTTTTTGCTATAGGCTATTAAAAGAGGAAACAAGGAAGCTGTATCCTAAATTGTAACTCTGTTCAATGTTATTTGTGGCTTTTATTGTCAAAATTTTTGTCCCTTTACTAAATAATTGTAAAAAAACATATACAAGATCATCAGTAACACTAAATAGAAATAAAAAAAATATCAAATGTCAAAAAATATGTGTAAAAATTTTTTGACGGATAGAAGTTTTTATACATTTTTTTCATGTTCCTGGTATCTTACTTTACTTGAAAATTTTCTCTGGGGCGCGAGTTCTGGCGCACCCCGTATAGATATGTATATTATATAGATATAAAACAACTGAATAAAAGCAATTTTAACTTATTAAAAGGGTCTTATAAACAAAGTCTATTACTTTTAATAAACATATTTTTTTGTAGAATATTTTTTTAAATTTTTTAGTTACTACTAGGTATGTACCTACATAGAAATTTTGGGTTACTTAGTATTAGTAGGTATTAGTATTAGTCCGTTGTTACAATTTTGGCGTTTTTAGGTGCGAATGGTCTTCGAAGGCGAGGCCGTCAGACTTACACCCGGTACCAGACGCTCGAACTGGAAAAAGAGTTCCACACAAACCATTACCTGACACGGCGGCGGCGGATCGAAATGGCTCACGCACTGTGTCTTACCGAACGACAGATAAAAATCTGGTTTCAAAATCGTCGCATGAAACTCAAGAAAGAGATCCAAGCGATCAAAGAACTCAACGAGCAAGAAAAACAAGCACAGGCTCAAAAAGCGGCGGCGGCAGCTGCAGCCGTCGCCGCACAAGTGGACCCGAATTAGTGGATTACTTCGGTGCTGTTGGCGGATCAGCATAACTCTTAAAACAAGGTAAGTTCTTAACACCTCGTTATTTCACTATCAAGCTTAAAACTGACTATTCAAACACGCGGCTTTGCGGTTTACTATCGGAACGTGCGAATGGCGCAAGAAACCGCAACTTTGCGGTATGTCTTTAACTGTTCAAAAATAAGGGTTGTAAATAGTTGAAAAATTATCAGCCCCTAAGAATCGCCAGCAAAAGAAAATTAAGATAATTGTGTTTCCATTCGGCTATTTGTAATGCCTCTGAATTTATGTACGGAATTTTAGTGTTTAATCTTCGAGTGGAGAAAATCCCCTTGCGTAATTACTTGGCGTGAGAGATGGCGCCCCGGTTGCATTCTGGCAAGCGTTCCGTTCGGGGATATAGACTACACCCCTCTGATGTTTCATAATTGATCAATTTAATTGCATTTCTTACACTATAGAAAAGCTAACTTAGAGCATTCATTACGAAAGACCGCTAGAATTGTAATTAAGAGAGAGACCATTTCAAATCTAATAACTAACAACGATGATAACATCGATGCCATTATTACGATTTTTTAGGAAATAAATTCATAAAAATAACAAAAACAAGATTTTACTCAATGATAACTGAATAAAAGGACAATAAAATGTTATTTAATCGTTACATAATTACGTAACAATTACAAAACCAAATCATCAGGTTAATTTTTTTTTTAATTTGGAAAGTTTTAGATTGTCATAACAGAATTAAAACACTAGAGAAAAAGTACCTACACACAAAAATGAAACTGCTGAAATATCCAATAGTTGTTTTTGCAAGCAATTAAAAATTTTTAAATTTTGTGTAGCAGTAACTTATAGTTATTAACACAACTAGAGCTTTATAGACAGTTTAAAAATCCAGGTCGTAGTTTAAATTTGAGCGACCGTAAGAAGCGATTAATAGGCTGAGATTTTAAAACTATAAAACTCGTGTTGTCTCAAGATTTTTTCTAAGACTAATATTGAATAAGAAATTTTTTTATTATATAATATAATTATTATATCTGTCAAAATAATGTTAAAATTGACATAAAAAAATATGCATCAGCGTATTTTATAGATTCATAATAAGATATGTTGCTATTGACGATGTATCTACTACTTTAAAACGTTAATGTTGGGGAATTATAATAAACGAATTCAATTTTTGAAGAAATTTTGAACTAGATTAGTAATATTATCACTAAGGTATAAGTGTCTGTTTTTAATCGGACCGGCTGATTTAGTTCAAAATCGAGAGAACTTTAATTATTTGTTATCAATAAATCTATTATAGCTAACTTTGATTTAATTAATTTGAGTTCTTTTTTTGTGAAACATTTCAAATTGATATTTTCATTTATTACACGTAAATTATGACCACCCCATTTGCGTATAATTGCATTATATCAAATTCAGTAGCTACCCTGAATAAGAAGGTTACTCATATGAAATGTTACTACACAAATTTAACCAAGTGAGGCTACAAACACGTAGGAAATTTAATGTAGTTTTATTTTGTAAACAAAGTCACATAGACAGTTCGAAATTAGTAGCATTGTTGA
Organism: Tribolium madens; assembly: GCF_015345945.1. Lineage (NCBI taxonomy): Eukaryota > Metazoa > Arthropoda > Insecta > Coleoptera > Tenebrionidae > Tribolium > Tribolium madens. Next base: position 7,482,880 of record NW_025401006.1, read on the forward strand.
ACTTTTACGTACCTAGAATGAAAGGGGAAACTAATGTAAATGGTTCTATTTTCGCCAATTGGTTGCCTGAAATGTAAAGAAACCACTCTATGTAAAAAATCCTTAAAATTAAAGTCATGTAAAAAAAAACATGTAAAAAAAGATTTTACAATAACGCACAAAGCGCGAATTGCCCAACTGAGTAGGGTAATGCCGCTCAAGTATAAGTGCAATGGCGATAAATTGAAACAAGTTAACTATTATACTTTAAACTATATACTTTAAAACTATATACTTTAAAATTGCACACCAAAAAAGTAAAAAACTAAACTATATTAATAAATAACTCAAGAGAAGATTATATTTCGTTTTAAAAAATAATTTTACTTTGCGATAACAATTTAACATTTTAAATTTTATTTGCAATAATCACAAATATATCCATGTGGACGACCAGCTCCTAAACAGCTTGTATGAATCCAATGTTCACAAGAACATCTATACCATAGTTCGTTTTTACCAAATTCTTTGCAAAAAAGGCATATTTCATAACTTCAAAGATGGATTAATTTTATCGAATGACTAAATTCTATTTAATTTCTCTAATGCAAAATTTAATGTACTTCAAAGTATGTATTCAAGCATCCATTAAACAATTAATGAACGAATCATAAGCAAGGTGGGCGGAGCATTTAAACTCCTACAATTTTCCAACAAATTACTCACATTTATTGTAGGCATGTGGAGCCATCTCGCGTAATTTACATTAACTTGTACTGGTACAAATGACGTAATAATTTGTTTAATTGCGATCTCCACAAAAAAATCTTTAATTTTAGGGTGGAAAAGATAAGATTTTAGTATTATGTACGGTCGTAGTAGAAATTGTTAGTAAAAAAGATAAGAAAGAGGAAAAGAATGAGGCCTGTTAAAGTGCGTAGGCAGTTTATAGTAACCATTCGTAAATTGGTTCTGAGGCAGGCTAGACAAGTCGTTAAGCTGTTTATGGTGTATAGTTCGGCTACTAGGGGATAGGTGGCAGCGCTGCGGCCAAGGCACGTTGCGATATTGAAAGCCGATATTTTACGACTTGATTGTGTTTCATTTACGCACATTTTGTATAATAATTTCAAATAATTTCGTTTTTGATTTATATTTTTTAAACTAAATTATTTATTTATTTTAATTCAGGAATGTTTGTCACAATGTAATTTAAAAGTTAATTTTTATAATTAAATATAATTGACAGGTGCTGCTTGAAATAAGTAATTAGTCGTGTGAAATTTGTTTGGGAGTGACTTGTACCGAATTCCAATTGCTTAATTAATTTTTTTTGTTGATGTATTCAAAGTGGGCGTGTCTGTACGGCACCTACTTTACAGTTCGGATTGAATTTGCTCCCATAAGTTCAGATTCAAACCCTTAAGGGACAGACGACCCTAAACGGTCGTTTTCCTTCTCTTCTATCGGCCGTTTTATTACAAATCTCTAACAAGTGCCTCCAAAATCTACCAGAGGGGATTGGCAATGATGTTACGCTTGCGAATAAATATGGCCACTTTTTTATTTATTTATCAACGTGTTTCGGAAATGTTCCTGATGAAGTGTTTCGGTAATTATGTTAATTTAAGTGTCTTGACGATCATTCACAAATAAACTAAATATGAATAACGAGCAATAAAAGCCGAGTATTTGTTGATTCAACTAACTGATGTAGTAAAACATGTAAACATGCAACCGTAATACGAGGGACATTACGACTTTACGACCACGTTTACAGGTCATAAAAATCAGTTTAACTACCGAGAAGTGTGTTAGGCTTTTATTACATGTTACTTCTTCATTCTGGAGGTTTATGGCTTGTCACTTTTGAGTGTTCTTTAATGGGTTTTTAAGTGGTACATTAGATTGCTCATTGATGCTTTATCTTATCGACCTGCAGCTATTCATCAACCAACAATTAAAACGCTATAAAATTTTCGGCACTTTTATACAAACAGATGTACCTCCGATTTTATTACTTCATTTACATTAATGTCTTTGTTAGCCGATTTTACGACCGGTTCCGTCTTTGCCGACGCCCAGTCAATATTTTATTACCGATTTTTCACCTTTTACAATGTCCTGACAAGCTGGGGACGCTTTATGGCCACTTTTTAATCTTTATCGCCTGGAAGTGACCATTTAGACTGATTGGCCACAATTCATTTTCTTGCCCAATTTTGATTTATCTTTGGTCACTCTAATACATTTTTCCTTGCTTGTTTTGTACGTGGGAGTGGTTCAAGATGGCCGACAAGATGAAGCATCTTTTGTGACAAGAAGGGGTGGCTTTGTCTCAAGGGTGGGATAAGCAAGCAATAGCTTGCCAATTTGTCACTAAACAGGAGGGACCAATCAAACTTACTGAAATAAATTAATAAAATAATATCTAGAGAATGAAAGGAATTTGTTTGGCTCGCTGTTGCGTTGTCGGCTACCATTTTTCGAGCCTCAGGGGTGCGTGTCCAGGTAGGATGGGCATTTATCAAAAATATCATCCATTGTATTATGGTTTCGAGCAGATGTGTTTGCAGATAGCACATCTGACACCATCGGCGTCCCGCTAAGCGCAATATTTATCCTTCTTGGGAATATGCGAAGAACTGAGTTTCTGCAAATGACTTAACAGTTTTTTAATAGTGTCCGAACCTAAGCAAGCCGAGATATAAACAAATGTTCGTATCACAGGAGGTCCAGTGTCACAACCCGTTCGAGGTGAAGGTCTTGGTCTTTTTGTACCAAAAACCGGATCCTTGTTACATTGTTACATATTCATAGCACTGTCAGTTGCTATGCTTCACGGCTCATGAAAGAATTTTTGATGTATTTTTAGGCCACCTTGTGCCTACATTCCTCTACATCTACACCGTGGCCACGAAATGTAATCGATGCTCGGAGAATTTTTACACACGCATTTATTAGATTCTTCAGTAACGATTTTCTTTCTGTGGATGTGGGGGTGGGTGACGTAGGGGAGATGTTTTATTGATCAACCCCCTCCTTGGTCACGTGTTGTGTAGGGGCATAACTCAACCTAGACGTTTGCTCGCACTTTTTCACCGGGAAATACGTGGCTTTAATTAAATTACAAAGAAGAGCACAATTATTCACACATCTGCGCTTAATTACCAAATCTCCAATTGTTCGATCTCGACATGTTTATCGCACAAGATTATAAATCCTCGACTCGGACAAACAGTTTAACATTAAATGCGATTCCTGAAACCAATCCAATTGTCTAGAACTCTAGATCATTCCCACAGAGCGAAAGACTATTTGGTGGGCCGTTTATATTTTTGCGAAATTCGGTTAAAGGGGTGGCTGTCGCGGCTCGTAATTAAGAAAAGGTGTTGATTGCGGCGCAGAATTCCGGCTTGATAATGAGCGTTCCGGCGTCCGGGCCGGCGAAAAGCTGGAAGATATCACCACAAATTGAAAAACGTTATTATAAATGCGGGTGCAATAAAAATGTAAAACAAAACCATAATTCAAAATAACGCGCACCCCATTTGTGAAGATTAGCATTTTAAAGCAGACACCTTGGCTTTAAGGAGGCGTAATGTATCGGGATAGGGCGAGCAGGAACAGGGAAAAACCTGGAGTGTTTCCCGTCGACGTCAAGTCGCAGTTGTCAGTATCACCTTACTGAGACAATACTACATATAGTGTTTTTCATTTTCTTTATATTACCCTTGATAGCTATAAAAGCATTTGCCGTGACCAAACTTCTAGCGGAGGTTAGATTGTGACTGTGCGAGAGTTGTCGCCGGAGAAATATCACAGTCTAAAAGCGGACCGATATGAAGCCTATCGCTCTAGTTTGCTGGAATACTTTTCAAGTACAATTTCTTTGTTTCGATACACGGCATGCCACAACTGATTGAGTAGGGAGTTTGGGACCGCTTCTTCGATTCCCTCAAGAGCCACAATTCTAATTGTACATATTTATCTTGTCGAGTTTTTAATTCCGGCCGCTTTGAAGGATTAGCTCGTAACACTCGTCAGACCAATAAATAGTTATTTAATTGACAAATCTTTAAATTTACTCGTGCGTCGTAATCCCGTCTTAGACCAATAATTCATTATTAAATTACACTTATCTTTTGAAATCTTTGAAAAAACTCGAGTCTTATCACCGATCGCTGTTTTTTCACCCAAGTAAACAAATGTCAGAATTAAAATGTCGTATTGCAGCTAAAACAACTTTATCTGCAGATGCCGCTGCCTCTTTGCGACAGCATTGCCATCTGTATTCAGCAATTTATAGCGGCCCGGTTTAAAAGTTCACCCCCTTCTCCCATACCGTTCTTTATCTGTGGTCGTCTCATTTCCCGGTTGGTTGGACGCAATTGAGTACCTTTTTAAGTTTTAGAAACTATTCTGTCACTTTTATCTGATAGTCGAGTTGGAAATTTATTAGACGACTTGACGAGTCAATCGCTCATTCGTGATGCAATTGCAATATCTACTTTTCTATACAAACATAAAAGCAGTTTTGGGTTACAGCGGAATTTATGGATGAATGAAATTTGCTGAGTACTCTCTTTGAATTGATAGTTCGTATAAATCAGTGGGCAGGATATTGCTATAAAAATTATGTTCGAAGTTTGCAGACTCTTTTGCAGTCAGATAAATTGACTTTTATAATTTGTTACATTTATTACTGGGTTTGGCATGTTTGCTGAAAGCCACCTTTATTTACAGCGGATTTATTAATTTTTCAAAGACTTGATGCACTCACTTATTCTGCTTCGCTTCGATTCATTGTTAATTTGCAACGTGACTTATTGCTTTAATTATCATTACGCTTGTCTATGAATTTAAAAAATCTAAAAATAATTTTCGCTCATTCTCAAAAATCTTTGACAAATGGGCTGGTTTACATTTTTATTTTTTCCGTCTCCTTGAACGACTATTTTTGCCTGGCTTTTGGAGATGTCCAATTTTTGCAAGTTTATGTCTTCCTCTATTGAAATAATTCGGAATTGTTGAAAGTATTTCGTTTTTGCGGTTCCGATCGCGCATAAGAGGCCGCTCCTTTATGCGAAATTGCTATTCGAGGCACATCTTTTGATTTATGTGTCTGTGAAATATGCATTATCTAAATTTGTGTTCCATCTTTTTTATTCTAGTTTAGGCCGGACACAAATCATTTCTTTTCTGGAGTATATTTCAATTAAAAGTATTGAGTCTCGTCTGGAAAATAATGTTATAAATTACGTAAACATTGCCAAGGCGCTGGGGATGTATCCATTCAGTGAGCACTTTATCATCTAATATGTCTTCCGGTTGGCATCGGAATATTCACATTTTAGAAGTTTTTTGTTTATGCGGTTTTCATGCTAATCGCGGATTCGGTTGAGATATGGATTTGTCGGTTCGGGTTTCGCTAATGATTGTAATTTTTATTGCCTGTTGATATGATTGGGAGTGGATGTAAAAATTCAACAGGATGTTGGTTATTTATGAATAGAGATGGTCTGGGAGAAAATAAATAGATGGAAAGATAGGGCGCCTAGCTGGTACTACTACAAGGTACAATCGTTGACCGCAATATATAACTCTGCAAAGCAGCAGGGTGTTTCTTAGTACTGATACAAGAAATACGAGAGCTGTCCAACCGCGTTATATGAAGATATCGCCATGTTATACATGCTCTACCCGCACAACTTATGGCTCTTCTGTTCAACACTTGGATATTTCATTTGAAACAATACCTCAAACCTTTCCATAATTCAATGAATAAGCGTTCTTGATGAACACGACAGATTGTTATTTATTAAATATTATAATTTATTCAAGTAGAATTCTACGAAAATAAATCAAAGTCAGCAAACACAGCACATTCTAAATCTTGATTTATGACAACAAAAACCCTATCAAAAAATTGCGTTCTAATTCCCGTACAATTTGTACCTTCTTCCATTACAAAATAATTTCCAGTCCTGGCCATAAATTAATAATTATCCGAAGTCAGTCCGACTCCCACAGACCGTCACCTTAATCTAAATAAATATCTTTCCCTCCTTCCAACTTCGGAATGAAGATATAACCACCAACTATATCCTTTTAGAAAATCTCCACTTTTTAATTGATTCCGTATGAGATAAACCCTCCATAAATTCGCCAAAGTAAATAGGGTAATGGAAGGGAGTTTTGTTGGTTCAGGCTCTTTACTAAGGGGCAAGATTTCGTGAATGTGAAATTGTCGATTCGGTTAAGCCTGATTTATGCCACGCTCTAAAAATAAAGATGGAGCTTCGGTGGAAAAAATGTGCTTGTGAAACGCTTGAATTATTGTTTGATTATTTTGAGATAATTTATACGAGTTCTTCGGTGCATAGAAAATTTCAGAGACGCGATTACTTGATTTATTACGGCGGGTTGTAATTTGCTACCACCGAAGCTCAAGAAATTGCATAACGATCGATTGACCCGAAAGGAATGGACAGATTATAAAATTAAGAATAAATTAACATTTTTTTTAAACGATGAGAGGAAGCAGGATTGTAAATCTAAAATTTTATATATGGGGAAAGACAAGCGACTGTAAATCATAAATTGAATACATTATTTACGCTTGAGAAGAGCAGTCGCCGTTTGCATTTTTTCAGCAAGAATATGCCGAGATTTGTAATAAATTTTCAAAAGTCGCAACGGTTTGAAGTTGTAGAGATTTGATCTTCTCATAAACAAAAAAAGAAGTAAAATTTTTTTTGGCATTCAAATAAAATATCTTTCTGATTTGGAATTTAAAAACTGATGACAGTATAGCAATATGTGTTCAAAAAAATTTTACAATACCGACATAAGGTAAGTCTGTTCGACTATTGGGTCTGTTCAGTGTGAATATTTCAACCCCTAGGTGGCCACACTCTAAAAAGTAAATTATGTACATTTAGAATAGGTAATGATGGTTACCGGTAACCATGCAAAATTGATGTATTATTAACTTTTATATGTAAATTAAAAAAAAAGATTTTATTTAGAATAATTGTATATAAAAAATTAACGAAAATACGAATTACTAAACAAAAAGTGGTAGAACTCCTGTGGACCCTAAATACGCCTAATAAAGTAAATTGGTTTTTTTGTACATTGTAGGTAACCTATTCATTGACAAATTTTAATCTGCAATAAAAATTAAATGTTTTTTTTATTTTTTATATGCTTATACTTTTTCAAATTTGCATCAAAATAAGAGGAAAAAGTTGCCGATATTAAATGCGATTTCACACTGAATTCCCACGCGGGTTAACCGAGTCATTTGAAAGCTTAGCAATCAAGAGTTGGGAGCCTATAGCGGTCAACAACCAGTTATAATAACCAAGTATAAATGCGTAAGTAAACGCTCAGTAGGTAATCATTTCTTTTGAATTTATTGCTGAAATAATATTAATTTGTTAGTATACAATTTTTTAATACAAATATAATGCGTTTTGTTAATTTTTACGGGAGAGATGAGCTTTATTCACCTTATTCTTTTAACTAGTTTTCCACAGGAATAATGTGAATTTCTATTGTGCTCAAAATATATTAAATAAAGCTCTTAATTTTTGGCTAAATGATGGCAAAAGTTTCGCCGAAATATGTCCCTTTTTGACCGTTTTTAATAAACATCACTGAATGTGGAGTTGACTTTGATATCCATTTATATTTCTCGTATCTGTAAAATCTACTTGGAAAATATGGAAAACTAACCTCCCAAAAACTTTTCAAAAATCAAAAATCGCCAAACCGTGTATAATGGGTCCATTAACATACGAGTATCTAGCTCATTCTATAATACTTTTTTAATTATAATAAGGTTAGACTAAAGTGTGACTGCTGACTGATATTTAGAACCAAAAGATGAGAAATTTTTCCTGAATCTTGAATTCTAAATGTTTTTGTTCCCGGATATTAAAAAATGCTGCACTTTGTCACATAATTGGTATTCTTGTGTTCCCCTTTTAGGCAGCTCCAGTAGCCCTCCTCTTGTAGCAAAAAGCCAAGTAGACTTATTAAATTTGCATTTGGTGGAATTTGTGTTCCAAATGAAGTCAGTTAATCATGTTGCCGCTTGGCGGCGTGCGGAGAACTGCAGACAAAGCCAGTTCAGTTTTCTGCGTTACCCACTCAGCAGCGCCAGCAGTAAATTATTGCATATTAATCTCTTTGCTGCAGTATTAGTTACGTTAATTATACTCCGCCATATTGAGAGCAGCAGTCGAGATGAAGGCGGACCACAGAGAGGCAAGGTCAATTCATAAAACCAACTCGAATAATGAATATGTATTGAAAATCCGCAACCTGTTCCCGAGATGACTTATGAAAATTTGTTGTCTTGTAAATCTGATATCAGAGTGTAATTTTCAAAATTAATTTCAACAACAAATTGATATTTGCGTAACGGATGGCTTATTAAAAGCGTAATAACACGTGCTTAATGCATATTGTAATTCAATTAATTGAGAAATATGAAGAGTTACTCTGTTATAAATTCATTTACGGCATTGATGCACGCACCACCTGCATTAACAAAATGAACACAATTGCAAGAAAAAATTTCTCACATTATCAATAAATTGCCTAGTTTTGGCACAAAAGCTCGAATCTTCCTGTCCGAAATTCAATTAGAGCGCCAGGTGAATCCCGCCCATTTGGTGGTAAATGCGTGCCGGACATGCGACTCCTCCATCCTCAAGACACTTTATCCCCCTTACAATACATTATCACCTCATTCCTCAATCCAACAAAGGGTTCTAATATCCACGGGTCGAATCGCTTTTTTTGCGACGAACCTTTTGTTTGTTCATAAACAAGGCATGCGGACATATCTTATTGTAATTTTATAGGGGGTTGATACATTTTAAAATGTGCTGAGTGCGCAAAGAATGAGCAATGTGACGTTCGCCGCCATGCTGTCGCACCCCTTCCACTTACGCGACCCGCATACACATCGTATCCGTCTCTTATCTCTCTCTTCAAACTCAATAAATAGGAAACTGCACAACTCCAAGATCCATCGGGAGACTTATACAACTTTTTCATTTTCGGAGCTTCTCGATCAGATTCAGACGCGAAAAGACGAGACAGGAAACGGAAACTGACGAGGGTGGGACTTTAAGACGCTTTTGAACACCTCTAAACGGCAAAATAACACTAGACACTATTACAACAACAAATTAAAATTAGAGTTGCAAGATGTTTTTGACTTTGGGGTCGCTGATGACCCTTCACGGGGTGAACGTCCTTTCCGCTGGTCGGAAAAAGGGTTTCGTTTAAGGGTTCCCTCCGGATCGTCTTTGATCGGCTTGCAGGCCAAGTTTTTGCTGCATCTATTTTGCAAAGCTTGTTAACCGCCAGATTAGCAAACGCGCACAGTTTCATCAAATCCCAATGAGATCCGCTACCTTCCAAGCCTAGGATAAATTGGGGGATTGTTCCGGCTTACAGTTGAGTAATGCCGCGTCGGTTCGCGTTTGCAGCTCGATATATCTAGCGGGCGCTTCCATTCTATATTTAATTCTGGATTTATATTTGGCCATACATCCTCGAAATTTGATGCATTATTATACCTTGAAATATAATTTCGAGAACGCGATAAATCCACCAACTTGGGTAGTGCCGGGGAGCGATAAGGAGCGACGGATTGTGGCCCCGCCGGCAAGGATCACAAAACAAATAGATCAAGATTGGAACCAACCCAGTTGAGTTTTGCTAGCCTCTGCATGCCGAGGGAGTAAACACAAATTCAGATCGAGACGGGAAGACCGGATGTTGATTGCGACAATACGAAGAGATATACGACACAAAAATAACAAATTTAAAGAAAATTGTTCTCCACTTGTCAACGGAAGAAATTTTTATTCACCAATATCTAACAATTAACTAATTAGAACGTGTGTCAGCATTTATCAAAATTTAATTCTAGAGAAATAAACTAGGAAGATTGTTTTTTATTATTTTTTTGTTTTCCTAAGAGTAAGACTTCCAACGTACTTTGCAGAAGACAAGGTCAGGAAAAAAAATTTTTTAAACATTTTTATTAAATATTAATTAGGTACCTATTACAAGTCTGTAAAGGGATAAAGTGTTTAAATATTTTAAGTTCTTTGCATTTGTGCGATTAAAATATCTAAAATGATTAATTTTTACGAAGGGTTTTAAAAAAATGGTAATAAAATGAAAAAGGAAATTATAAAAAATCTAATATTAATTTTGGGGCGAAGTGCGGGCCGAGTTTGACAGTAATTAGTCGTGGGGGAAGAGCCAATAACTCTGTTTCCGGAAATCCAATAACAAAAACGCAGAAAAATGGAGCCATAAGTATAAAGGAGTAGATAATAAGTCAAACAACATCTGTTGCAGATTCACGATCGCACAAAAACTGGAATTACAACAGACTAATCTAATTGCTGTGAAATAACCATAAAGCTATCCTCTCGACGATAGAGACATCTTGCGGCCGCAAACGAGTTCTACAAAATAGCCATAAAGCAACTTACTAAAGACATAAATTTCGCAGGCCCGCTAAGAGGGATACAACACATACAAATTCTCAATTAGCTTTAGCTACTCCCTTCGATTTTTGCTAGCTCTCCGTCAAAGAAACTCTAAACTGGATTTATAATTAATTAAGTGGAAGGCCACCAGGTCTTCGACTGTCTTCTTCATGTCATTTACATTTATCTCTAATGAGAAACCGAGATCGTTCGATAGCGATTTTTGCGGAAGTAAAATTTCGGCTAATTACTGATAATCATGCACGGAGCTGCTCGGGATAATACATTAGTGTGTTTATCGTTGGAGACGATCGACTTGACTGGTTCTCGATCTGAAAAATCCCAACTGTGCACATAAACAAGGAGCGTCCTTATCGCGGCTTGTATCCCAACGGGTACAAGAAGGCTAGCATGTGCTTTACTGAGCAACTTTGAGTCAAATCTGCACGGATTGAGATGTTAGCTAGAGAATCTTGATTAAAGATTTCATTCAATCGGCGGCCGCCAACGCTGTGTGATTCCACATACGAGCAAACCACCGCACGACGCTGTTAATTACGGAGAAAATTGTGGGAATTGCGAAAAAGCGTGATGGGAGGTTGTACCATCGATAAATTAGCGGCGACCCATAAACCATATTACCCGTAATTGAAATGGAAATTGTCTGAGCCGCGGGACAGCTTTGATTTGTGCGAAATCACTTGCGATTTCAATTTGTTGAGACGATATTTATTGCACTTGGCCTAGGTCATGGGTTTAAGTATTCCACCGGAAGATTTGTTTAAAATTCGCGTCGCAGTTTATTGAGCGCCACCCGCAGGCAAATTGCAAACCACGTATGATTTTGCCTTTTGTTGACATCCTTGTTATTCGATCCTTGTCTGATTCGCCACTTTGCCGAGTTATAAAAATAGAAACACGTACCTATCTTTGTGTTGATAGGACGTGCGATTCAAACGCGATATTGTTTACGAGCCGCGATTTATTCGAGACGTACCGATCGTAAAAAATTATATTGCATCTTGGTGTCATACAATTAAAATACATGCGGTAGGGAGACACCTGGACAGAAAACGCAATACAGGTAGGCAATGAATCAGATTCTTTTTTAAACTCTAATTATATTCAAACAAACAAACACACCATATACAGTTCTGACTTCTGGCCCTATAATTTCTTGTCTGATACCTTCCACTTACAAAATTGTTACACACAAAATTTTCACTTGAGAGGTTTTTAGAACGATTTAATTACCTACTCTTTGTACTAACATTTCTTGGATAGATAGTCATGGACGCCCTCAGAAAATTTTCTGAGTAGGTAGTATTTTTTTTAAATTTTAGTTTATTAATTAAGTTGAAACACTACTAAAAAATTATTTTTAAGTCATTTGTATTAAAAAAATAGCTACGGCTTCCACGGCCTCCTCCGTGGGCGTCTATGGATGCAGCTCTTCAAAGATGTAGGAAGGCAGTTTTATGTTTTTAGAAGTAAGAGACGTTAAAAGATGCATGTACTCACAGCAAAAAATTGAGTGTTAAACATTAACACTAAAAACAATCCTAAATAGTAGGGGTTTGGGTAAAATGGTATACTTTTGTAATTCACGTTTGAAAAGTTTTGTGTAAGTAAATATTTAGTCCAATAACTAAAACAAGTTTTTTAGTCGATATATGCATGGACTAAATATTCTTTTATTGAAAGATCATACAAAAGTACAGTTGAATTAATGTGGTTGCGTGATATTTTTTTTAAGATATTTGCAAATTTCTTATTTTACCTACACGTGTTGACAAAACTGGATATTACTTACCTATTTCTAAAATGGAATAAGGTATATTGGAAGTAGGTAATATTTGAAATTCAGTTTTTTAACATTTTAATTGAATGTTTACTCAACAACATGTACCGCATGGTAAAGTCTTCATCATCATTTTCTACCCCAACACAGACATCATGAACCCACTTCTTGTATAATGTGCAGCGAATTCCCATTCCTCTCCGCTTTTCCTTTTTGAATAGTAACTTTAAACATAAAACCATGCAGGATCTTTGTCAAAGTTATGATCCTCATCTTCAGACTGGCAAAATATTATTTGTTTTATTTCTTCATTAAGACCAGCCTGTAATTTTGACCAACAAGAATAATAATGTTAGCCTATGATGAAAACACAACCTAGGTAATTGTATTGAAAATACTTGCTTACGTAAATAAATTAAATAAATAAATAAAAGCAGCATTTTGTTAGACATTATTGTCTAAAGTCTTTACGTTTTTGTATGGCGGTTTTTTAACAACAGTAGGAAAAATACAAAATTTCGTATTACTTAACACCAGTTAATCGTACGAACTACACGTTTTTCTCCAATAATAATTAATCTGACAAAGAAATTGTTTAGAACATCTAATCAATAGATGGTGCTATATATTTTATGAAAAAATACTGGTATCCCATTTTAAGAACATTTCTTCTATTAATTTTTTACACGAAAAATAATGTAAAAATTAAGTGTTTCTTGAAAACAACTCCGTGTTGTGGTGGAAAATAATTAAGAGGTGTTAAATATTAACTCAAAAAGTGTTGCTTTAAGACTTAATTCTAACTTAAGGTACAGTGGAATTTTAAAAGATACAAATGCTATAAATCTAAAACATTTATTTAACTACTTATTAGTTACGTACTAAAAAATAAAAAGTAAATTAATTATAAAACACGAAATTCTTAAATTGAAGAATTTACAAATAAGATGTACTTTGGAATCAAAAACCGTTGAAACAAATAATAGGTTCTGGGACACATGTGACATTTTCTAAATTAAAATAACTTCCTTATTTTATTATTAGAATATAAATATTAATTCTATAAAGATCATTTTTTCACCATCTACGTTCTTTTTTTATCTACAATCGCTAATTAGATTTTCACTAGGATTTCGCCATATACTTCGACATACCTATTCTTTAGTAAAAATGTTTGTAGTCAGGTTTAAGAACGTCTATAATAACGAACTAGTCATAATCAATCTCTAACTATAATAAAGAAAAATTTTAAAAGGTTTAGGAAAATATATTCCTAATTTAAGTGTAAATGTTACACTGTACAAATTTTACACTATTCAATTGACAATAGTGGATTGACATGTAAAAATCATTTGAATTTTTACTCTGGTGTATTAAAAAATAAAATTAAAATCTTAAAAGCAATAAGTAAAACATAAAAAATCGTTATTAAATGTTAAGATTTTCTGAAGAGGTACAGTCTACAAAGCACTTTAACAACTATAAAAAAACGGTATCAAACAAACGTTTTCACTTATTGAATTGAAGCACAAGGTGCTTCTGCGTTGGACATTTGTGGAGTTATATTTTCAAAAATATGTTGCAAAAAATGTAATAATTATATATTTTCATCACTACATTATAAGCGGTGGGTGGTCCAGCTTTTTTGAATCAAATTAAACTCTCAGAGACAAGCAAAAATTTAGTAAAACTATAAATATGGCATTTTTTGCAAAAGCTTTTGAGTGTTCAAGAAGTTACTATTGAACAGACTTGTGTAACACACTAATAATTTTTGTCGCCGTATTTTTATTTTTTACTGGTTGATCACTTGGCCAGCAACATTGACATATAACATAGATATCATTGATATCAACTTTGCCCAGCAACTAGTACCTTAATGATCATTTTAACAAATGTTACAGTGGTTCAGTTTAGTAAGATTTTTTTGATAATTGGTTTCAAGTTATATTTTGCTTGTCACAGCCAACCTTGACTCTACACTTTGCGTCACATTCTTTGAAAATCAAATTCGTTACAGGTAAAAGTTTTTATTGAAGGTCGTATAGCACAATACGGTACAGGTATTTTTTTGAACGATTTTTGCAGTCTTAAAGCTCTTGGTGCACAGGTAAGGACGTGTCATTACGTAATTCGTCCATAAATCATTCTCCCTATGATATTTAAGTTATAAGCATGAAAGTTTCCGTCAAGTAAATAACCCAAATAGACTCTACACCATTACCTTAGTAAATTGTTCAGGCATACCAAGCTAACATGAAATTAAACTCGCCTAAAAGAGAGCCAATTAGAAGTGGCAAGATTGAAGATTTATCACCATAGCAACGAGTTAGCTGTCTCCCAGTGAAGGATTGCCGGTCACATGGCTCCAGGGTTGGAGGGAAGGACCAAGAGATATAAGTAGCGGGGGAGAATGGAAATACTGATTGTTCGACCGATAAGGGCACTTTAAAATTCGAGGAAACAAGCGGCCATCTTTGACTACTTCAGAAAAAAAAACCCAAATCATCGATCTTTCACACCGTAATTCGTCATTGCTTTCCTCGAGCTTCTCCTGTACTTTTTATAATTTACCGGCGGACGTTGCAGTATCTTTACGATAAGTAATGGATCGTCAGTGCGTTACGTTCATTGTTTATTGAAAAAATGGCAAAAGTTAAGGGAGGTTTTTCTGGTCGTGTGATAATGAAACGTGTAGACACGGTGTTGCTCGCAGAAGGCTTCCTAGCCCTCGCAAGGGTGGCCACTCAACGGGAAAATCTAATAGAAGTCTGAACTAACTAGGTAATGTCGGTCTTAAAACAACCTTCCTAGGAATCGCGATGAAATCAGTTTTAACTTTTTTACAATGATCAAAAATTACATAATTTACTTTTTAATTTTTGAATTAGAATTAGCAAATTTAAATAAAACAGTACTGGGTGGAGTTTAGAATCAATTTTGAAAATCGATTTTGAGTTGAAAATAATTGCGTGCGAGTCTGAGTTTGAGTCGTTGGATGTGATTTGGCAATTTGTGAAAACGTTATGAAGGAAAATATGTCGGTTGGGTTTGATTAGGGCAATTATGGCTCAATTGTAGCGAATAAAGTTAATAAGGGTTGTTCGATAAGATCAGCATAATTGTTGAAACGGAGTTTTGTGGTGGCCAGAGCGTCAAAGAAAGTGCGATAAGTGTATGCTTATGAAATTTTCAGTTATATGAAGATTAACGCGAGGGGTGCGCAAAAGATAAACCATAATTAGCAGGATGTCATTTACACTTGTTATTTAAAATTAAAGTGCTTTATTCGCAGATATTCATCTCTGCTTTCACCCTCGCTTTTTATATTAAAATAAACACCAGCGTACAGACGGTTGGAATTTTTTCGGTGGTTGATTGTTGAATAAATCTTGGAAATATTTCCGACCACGCAATATATTGAAATATGAGTTTCTGAACAAGTTTACACATTGTTAATGCAAATCAATTGCTTATGCTACCGACCACCTATAAATCAATTATGCCGTGATTTGATACATTAAGGTACTTGTCAAACGGATGATTAATGCCTTTCCTGATGAATTATTAACTTTTGATTCATGTGAATAATTGTTCGGTGGCAGTACATCACGCATTGCTGAAGAATCGTGGGAGCTGATAAACATCAGGGGCGTCGATGCTGTTTACACGCGCATTTTTAAACATTGTCTCATTAAAAAAGGAACAGAAAGTTCCGACTTGGTCGAAACAACGAGCAGACATTCGAAATATTTGTATTATGTGCGGAACAATGTGATCATAAAGCATTTAACAAAACGCAATCACATAATACACAAATACACTGACCAGTGACAACCCTGCGACCTGTGATCTCCACCGATTCCACTCCATGAATCATCCGCAATTCAGCTCCGATAAAAACACAAACACCCCCACGTAGCAAATGATATATTAATGAGTCGGGCTGAATAAAATTTTGACCGGGTCTAGGGCCATGTTCGACACAACAACGATTTAAATATAACGCTAGATAAATTTTCAAAGTGCTGGAAAATATTTCCGGTGCATTTTTCGATAGATCGAACGCAACCAGATATATACGCACACGGACCATTTATATTTGAAAGTTTTATTCGAAAAATATTGCCATACAACTTGTCAGAAAATAAAACAAAAGTTGATAAATTATTGATGGAGCTGGTCCGTCCGTTCGCCTAACAAAAGCATCTCATGTTATGACGATATATTCCGATAGAAGGTATTTGAGACGGTATTCGTGTTTTGAATCAGCTTCCGACAATTATTTTTTCGCGATATTCAAATGAGGAGTTTTCCGGAGTCTTGCCAACAATTCTGTAAACAAAAACGATCGAAAAATATGTCTGAGAACGTATTCTTGGAATAAATTTTATTTGCGATTTACAGTGCAGACGATACAAGCGGCAATAAATCAGCGTTTATAAATTTATCTGGGTTCTATTCTTCTTGAACCGCTTCACTTAGTTGGCTCGGCTCGTATCTCAGAGACCATGTCTGAGGATATTTATCCTGACATATAATACGCTGCTGTATGAAATTTGTCGCACCATTAAACACTCATGTATATGTTGGTTTGGTTGAGGCTTCCTCTCTGATTTTTAAAAGGATTGCCGCGGACTCAAGAGTCGCGACGCTAACGTCTGCCATGCAATTAGTTTGCCATGTACTGCACACTGAATATATTACACTGTTAAACACACCACATTTACGGCAAAACACCTGCTTCGGTTTCGCGACGATTGGACAACGGGAATTTTCATATTTTACAACACAAATTATTCAAGTTCCAACTCATTACAGCGACGCGAATTTAACTCCAGTCCTTATTTGCGATATTTGAATCACCTTGATTCCCTACCAAAGAAATTACATACAGGGTGTGAAAAATGTCAAGTAAGATATCAGGAACATGATGAAAAAATGTTTAAGAAATTCTATCTGTCAAAAATTTTTAACATTTGATTTTTTATGTTACCGATGGTTTTGTGTTTATTTTTTCACAATTATTCAGTAAAGGTACAAAAACTTTGCCAATACAAATGTTAAGCATAGTTACAATTCAGGATACAAGTTTTTTGTTTCCTGTTCTAATAGCCTGCAACAAAAAAATATGTAAAATTATTCTTTCAACTGAAATAAATAGGGTCAAAGTGCAAAATTTAAACCTCTATAATTTTGAAATTTTTTTAACATTTTATTTTGTTTCTGGTACCTATCTTGTCTTATGCGGCGCGAGTTCTAAAACACCTTGTACAGTCGAACAAAATGAAAATGACGCCTCAATAAACCAGCCCCTGCTGGATGACGACCCTTCTAACCACAAGCACGCAGGATCGTAAATTATTGGATTGCAAACTTGACGTAGTTTCAAGAAAAATTCCTTTAGTAGCCGGTTTACAGAAAGGGAAATGAAAATTTAATTAAGAATTAAACTAATTCGAATTAAGTTGCCATTTATTTTGCACTGACACACGTCAAATTAATTAAATGGAAATATTAAATTTTTTTAATGAAAAATTTAACAAACCATTTCTTAAAGAAAATTATGCATTAATAATGGCATTGACAAAAAAA
>NW_025401006.1:7501133-7583178 GCF_015345945.1 Tribolium madens
AAATCAAAATTATTTATTTAACTAAACCAAGAAAAAAACGGTAAAATTATTTCAAATATTTTAGTTTTGCTACAAAATTTATTTTTTGATAATTGTAATACTCGTACTTTTATATTAAATAAAAATCTTTAGTTTTATAAATAGACAATTTAACAAAAAACATTTCTTAAAGAAAATTATGCATTAATAAGATGAAATTTACAATTTACAAAGCAAACAAATTATTATTAATGTAATAAATTTTTTTGGTAAACTGTCAGGATTGCCAACATATTCAGTCATTGTGGATCACTTTGTATTTTAATTAATTTATAAAATAATTTTATTTTGAAAAATAGTTGAAAAATGGTTTGTAAATTTTTTTATTAAAAAAATTACATTTTCATTTAACTTATATTATAATACGTTATTATACTTCGGCGACCAGCCAATTTTGCCGTGTCGACGTGTCATTTTATATGGCGTTTCATGTGCAGTTAGTTCAAAAACAGACAAACGTTTTCGGATGTCAAGATAATTCGATTACAAATTATCCTGATCGCTCGATACTTACAATGTTGATTATTTCTAGGATATTTAAATATATAAAAATGTTTTTGAATTGTCTTCAAAGATTTGAGCTAAAAATTAATAGTTATTTATGTATTAAGGGCATAATTAAGAGATTATGACATGAGGGAATGTTTAAAGCCCGAGGAAGGAGTGCTTTTAAATTTCCAAGGGCCATAATCGACAGTTATGCCCGTGATACATACAACGTTTTATTCTATTTTATAATTTCTTAAAGATTCAAACAAATATTTAGAAGGAAATCAACTAAAATTTGTGTCCATGCAAATTTTAGTGTTGTGTAAAAAGTTAGCTATTTTGATGTTGTTAAGGTTACTGCATTTGTTTAAAAAAAATAATTATTTTTCAAAATGAACGTTTCTGAAGCAGAAATTGTTTATTCAGAAGAAATTTTACAAGAATTTGAAACTGCTCAGGGAAAATTGATTCTCCATAAATCAAAGGATTTGTATATGAAAGAATATGCCAAGTTTAAGCCAACCGTTGCTTGTCAGATTTTTGACAGATCTGTGCTATAAAAACCAATTTACGCCCTCATTTGGGGGCGTATAAAGATGATTATTGACTAAAATAGAATAAAATCTAAAAAGTCTGTACCTATCACTTTCTAATTCCTTTTTCACAATTGTCTTTGACTTCAGGGACGAATTTTAAAATTTTAAAAAACTGCACATTTGCAACAGAAATTGCTATTAATTAGAATTATTGTTTTTAAAAATTGTTTGTTTCTAGACATGATATTTTTAGATTGATTGATTACTTCCGAGTTTTAAGATTAAATACATACCCACGTATAAAATGTCACAACAAAGTAGTGGACAAGTTCAGTAGTCATAAGGTAACACCAAATTAAATAACTAAATAAGTGGAAATTAACTAAATAATCGGCTTATATTTTAGATGTTTTAGGTATATTTCAAGTAACCTTAATTCAAAGATATTACAAAAAATTGAGATTCCACATTTTCTTAAAAATAGGTCAATATCTTAGTACGAATTTCAATTGTTGCTTAATTTTGAATTAACTACCTAATTTTAAGTCAACTCAAATGGCTTGAAATTTTGTATTTTGAATGAGTTTTTTGTTTTATTGTGCAATTAGCGGTGGTAATTGTTGTGGTATCTGGTTCTCCCCACGAGTCTTGTCTCGGTTCAATATTTTATGCGCGTGTTGATTCGTGGTTTAATAAATCATGGTTCGGTTCCATAAATAATATTTGGAAATCCGTCGACACGTAAGTTATGGGTTATCCTCTGTAAAAACCGTAGGATAGAAGCGTTTGAAGCCTCAAAGTCATGCAATGTGTTGTGCAAGAGAATGCGGTGTAAAACGTTTGGGGTCAACCCTCTCGAAAGCTTGAGGCTTGTTAGTTTTAGTGTTAGATTAGAATTGGCGTTACTAAATGACTGAAATTATTGCAGAGTCCTGACACACGGCATGCCTCAGGCCTTCGACCGGGAAGTTGTCGCCAACCACCGGCCTCATCGACTAAATCGGACCATTGAGAACTGCTCCTACGCCAAACTGGACTTGTGACATGTGTATACTTTAGTGGTTAGTGTATTTATAATCCAAAGTAATTGAATGTTACAGTGACGATATTTTTTGAAGTTTTTTTTCGTTTTGGGAGAACTGGAGAGATGTGCGATCAACTATATACGTAATTGGGTTTATGTGCCATAATTCTGAGGAAAAGTTAACGATATACGTAAATTATAATCCTAGTAGATGTAAGGTCTAAATTATAATTAAGTGACTGAGTATTTTTTCTATTAGAAAATGTTTCATGTACATAATGTTTCGGTAGCTGTGGTCATCAAAGGTCACAAAATACACAAAAATTGTTCAAAACCAGTCATAAAATGTTTTTGTGGTCTTGAACCTGTTTGTCCACTTAAAAACATTTGCAATTTATTATGGATCTCTATTTTTTTGTTACTTTACAATTATAAATATAAGCATAATTACTGTGTAAACTGTAAGGAAATTTTCGAATGGCTGCTGCAGTTTATCGATGTTGTCGAATATTACGATGCTATTTATGCCCAGCCACATTGGAAAATTGCGAATTGTATATAATACAAGACGATTTTTTTGCTATTTTTATAGAGCACCGCTTGTACTAATTTATAAAAATTTTATTTTGTGTAACATAATGTAAATATGAAAATTTTTAAAGTGAACCTCTTTTAAGAATTTATGCAACCTGTGCGTACGTACCTAAAATAGTGCTTAAGAGAAAAATATTTTAAGACGTGTTTTCTTTAGTTTAATTGTTTGAAACGAAAGTACAAGAAATGTATACGTAAATGTACTAATTATACAGAGGAACTCTGTACCTTGCAAACCAGTGTGTTTGGGCTGAAGCTACATCTTCGTAATCCTAAAACTTTGTACATAAGCTGTAAAATTTTCATAGGGTAAGGATAAAATGTATACTGTTCATCTAGAGTATTGTTTGTTTTTCTTTCTCGTTTTTATCGACATTTTGTTGCTTATTTGTTGCTCAAAGATTCTTTTTCCATGTAATATACGCTCCTTACCTTCTCTGTCGTCTATGTGTGACTGTAATTTATTTTAATAAAAGTCATGTTCTAATCCATTTTTTTCATTTAAACCAACGAACAAAGACGAAAAAGTTGTATTTGTTCAGTAGCCAGGAAAGCAATCAGCTTCAGTAAATAATAATTTTCAGCGAGGTGCATGCTGAAGCCGAACATATATTAGAGCTGCAATGAATCAGAGTTTCAGTTAAATCCACCTTGATGAATGTTTTTGGCTTCATGCCTGTATAAATCCTCAATGCATACCAATGAAGTACGCTCTATTCCAATTTAAGTAGCGACACATAAATATCCTTTTTCTCTGTCTTTCTCCTAGACGACATAAGATTTTTCCCTTCTTTCATTTCCACTATTCAAATTTTTATTAATTATTTCACCGACAAAAATTCGCTCTTGTTCGGCATGCATGCAACACCTGGTAGCGCCATCCCTCATCGCTGTCAGACGGCTGATTGCCTCACACCGCAAATCTACCCCTACCGGAGGGGATGCTTCCACCCCCGAGTCCCGACTAAATTCGTATACGTTCATTTCACAGTTTAATCCTTGTGGATTATTACAACCTGCATGCAATTTGATAGAGTGTTGTGCGGTTTCTTGCCCTGGAATAGATGGACCCCACATATCATAATGACCAGAGGTGCGCTGCCGTAAGAGCGGATGCAGTAAAACGTTGTTTATTGGAAGGCGCATGATTTATTTCCGGTTTTATTGTGTTTTATTCGAGCACGGATCTATAATGTGTGATGCTTACACCTTTTTAATCCACACATCATCTCCTCTCTGTATCCATCATTAAGAATAAATCGAATATGCATCATTTTGACAAAGAACCATTTGATTTAAATGACGATAAACAAGTTCTAAACTAGTTATGTATAGACACCGAAATAATGTTTTGTTTTGTTCTATAAATATGTTAACTTTTGAACGTGTTTGCTGTTTTTTGTGTTGTAGCATTGGTTTGAGCTTCCATTTTTAACTTTAACAGAAAAAATGGAAAATTTTCTAACAAAAAGAAGTAATAGAAGAAAGAAACCAGTAGATCGGATGTGAAGATTAGTTAGAAAGAGAGACTACCTCTAATTATTATTATCAATTATGGACACGGAAAGGCTGTGGGAGACAATGGAAATTATTCTACAAGTTGCTGTTGCAAAATTTCTGATTAGAGCAATGCGTTGCATACACAAGTGCTTTCTTGACTTAGTCATATTGTCGTCACTTCGTCAGCACATCCATTGATGGAATCAAACCTTCAAAAACGTGTAAATATGACGGAATGATGAATTTTCATAAGGGATTGCAATCACATGCATATAATAGATGGCAATAAACAGTGCATATTGATGAGAATTTAATAACACATGTTGACCTCTGTATGAAAATATCCGAATATCCGAAATAGCTGATTACAATCAATATTAGAATGCAATTCCCGGCTTAAATTACGATCTTGATTAGCTTATGCATTTGTAACTAGTCACAGTCCAGTATGCATGCATCCCAATCAATCTCTGGGAAAGCATCGTCATTTCGGGCATTTAGAGAGGCGAAGCTCTATAAATTTGAATAAGAAGCGTATGCATATTCATCATAGATCTCGATGGCCGCTTAGGCGGTGAGTTTGAGAATGTGGCTCACGCATGCAGCTACGTGTGCAGGTCTACCATCGCCATCCCCTCGCTCTGACTCCATCCCTGAGCGTGACTCCGCATACGCAATGAGCACGCACCCTGAAAAATGTCAATTTGTTCTTCATTAATACGGGATATTAGTTCTGACAACGTCGTAAATCCACCTAATGAGTTTTAAGGTATCTCGCAGTTCCCACTTCGCCACCCTGCTTTAATAATTATAGTCACGATAATCGACGCTACCAAAGGTAATATAAGTTCTAATTTCTAGTTGAGAGAAAGAAACCAATAAGGACATAGTACGATCACGCAGAACGGGAAGACATTGATGAAGAGAAATGGTGGAGTCGCCGGATAGTCGGATAGCGTGCATCAGGCCAAGAGTGATAAATGCCCCGCGTGGTCTTGCTTGAATACTTAATGTTTGATTGCTACACGACATACTATGGACAATTTAACAATCTAATAGAGATATATGAGCGGGAGCTCAAAACGCGGTCAAGAAACATAAACATTTTATGGTTACGGCTTTCGCAACAATGCGAATTTTTATCCATTTTATTGCTTTATTCAGTGATGATGAAAACAAAAGTTTTGGATCTCAAACAAAATAATATAAAGACATTTATCTGAGCAAAATTGTTTTATATTTCAAAATTACTATTATAACTAAAATTAGCTTGTTTTTTTTTGTTTACTAGGTGTTTTTAAACAACCTCACTCTGAGTAGCCAGTTTGGGTTATTATAAGATTTTTCAAGTTGTATTTTTGACCATTATACAACGTTTAAAAATCAGTCTTAAAACTTTTCTGTGGACAACATAAGACATTGTGGTAAGTACTAACGTCTTTAAGGCAATCATTAGATTAGAAAAATTACTGAAGAAGAGCTAATTGTTTTCAAAACAAATTCTGTGTTATATTTATGCAGACATTAATTCCTACTTAGTGAATTAAATAAAATTAATGATTAATGATAATTAATGAAAATAGAAATAAAAAATACATTAAATTAAAAATGAAAAAAGTAAGAATTTTAGTATATACGACGACTACTGAAGTAATTTTTAGCAACAAAAATGAAACAATAATTTACGTTTTATTAGATTATACCAGGTATTCACCATACTTCCTTTTTATTCAAAAAGTATGGAACCAAACGTTGTTTGTTTAAACTATTTATTAAAAAAAAATTAATTGATGAATGATAAAGTACTATAAAAATGTGATGTTTTACCAAGAATATAATTTTTCGAAATTTTGTTTTCTTTTATCTACAATTTTTTTTATTAAACGGCAACCCACTATAAAACCATTTCTCTCATGAAAGTTATGATCTGAGGATTACAATTATTTACTTCATATTTAATTAACAAAAGTTACATAAATTGCAATTTTGACAAAAAAAATTGCATAACCCAAAAACAAAACAAAATTTTGTTCTCAAAATCTGATCACATTTTTTATATTACTTTAATTTATATTAATTATTATTTTCTGGAGAAAAATTACTAAAAAAAAACGCTTGGTTCCATACTTTATACATTATATCCTGTATAATTTAAAATTTTTATAAAATATTTGTTTGAAAAGTGTTCTGTAGGTACTACATTAAAATTTTTCATTACTTATGTTTAAACGGTTTGTTTATTGCATTGAGCTCACCTATATACCTATCACGTGTAACAGAAATAAATGCACTAGTTTTAACCACGTGTAGAGTCCACCATAGACAACAATTTTTTTATGTACCATTTTTTCAAAAACGTAATAGTTACTACGTATCATGTCACCCATACAGCTACTAAACAAAATCAATTGAAAAATGATGATTTGTTTTTCGGTTAAAACAAACAATTTTATAGTTGTTTTTAATTTTATTCGAAAATACCTAAGTTTAATCTTCATTAATAATTATTATTTTAACAATAAATATATATTTTGTCATTAAGTTTGTGTGCAAGAACAGTGTTTTCGAATAATTATTTTGACATAATCACACAAATACTAGCTGTTTATTGTTAAACGATTTGAAACTTCATGGCTTTCACACTCCATGCAAGACAAAAACGTAATAAGAACCGGATTAATTTGTGCATTGTAAATTTCGTATAACTCACCAAAATGTTTATTTTGATCTAATCCGTGATCTCAAAGACACTGCACAGCAATTAATAACAATATCTTGAAAAACACATTTGGAACAGTTTTTATGATATTCACGATACGCTATCACAATGTCCACGTACGTGGACATCTGTACTTGTAAAACAATGGGCAATTTATTACAAAATTGGATAAGTTTAATAACCAAACGTAAACAATACCGATCAGACTTGAACTTAAAACTGCAATTATTGTTAACATAAAACGCGTTTGTCGCTCTTCTCTGGTCGAAACTCTCAATAAACACCTCGCAAAAATGTGACAAATAAATTCACGACCACAGTTTCTTTTGTTTTTCTATTTCAAAAAAATATCGCTTTCGAAAAAATGGTAGGTTTTTATGGACGCGCTAGTGAATTACCAGTAAACCAGCGAGGTCATAATAAAGCGTTTACCGGTCGTGTGATGTATAAGATTTTTTAGTAGGTATACTGAAAAAGTTATTTATAAGCAAATAATTTGGGATATTAATTTAAATAATTTTTTTTTGTATTTGTACGTATTTATTAAAAAGTAGGTAACTATTTCTTCCAGGTATTTTCTTATTTTATTTTTTTAACAATAATTTTTATCTTGGAAATTGGTTCCTGTTTAGCAGGTTTTGGGTTTTCATCCTAGATTTATGAATATTTTACTATTAGTTATGAGTCGTACGTTTTCCAAGTGTTTTCTGTTGTTAATTCGGGGAATGGTAAAAACCGTTGCGACAAACACGTAAGAAGCATTTGCGAATCCGGCACACTATAAAGATAATAATGTTGTCTAGTTTGAGCCCCGGGGCACATCACGCTAGCAGGAACCGAGGAATGTCGTCGTCTGAGCGCATTCCATCAAATGTAGCTTCCTAGTCGCATTACGGAACTTGCGAAATATGCCAACGCCTTCCAGGAATTTACTATTCCACGACAGTAATAAATACCACAAGTTGGTCTCATCAACGGTAAACGCCGCCACCAATTTTCACAAAATTATATAAGGGCGATTTAAATCGAACGAGAACAAATTGTTCCAACTAGGACTTGTGCCAGTTGAACTTTGCCACTCTTAAATCAGACCACGTTTTGTCCAGGAGAAAATTAAGGTGGACATTTCTCTTTCCTATGGACAGCTGAATTGAAACACTTGTGATATATGCTTAGTGTTAGATATCACGACCAGTACCAATGTTATTTAACTAGCCATTACGTTAAACGTCTCTGCCAGGACTTGTTCAGCATAAAATTGAAGTATATTCCAATATTGCGAAAAATTAGACTAAAATTTGTCGAGTAACAAATCTTTCTTAGATCCTTTTATTTCTATTTTTGATCGCCTTCTTGGCATTTTCTGATAGAACACTTGCAATATAACATCTATGGTTGAGTAAGACTTATAGGGTCGAAATTTCACGGGAGGAAAACTCTACGAGAGACAGGAGAGAAATGATGGCGAGCGAAATCGTTTGCTGAATATCAAGCAGTCTTAGGGACAACGTCTTTGATATAAACCGGGCATCGCGGTCTCAAAAGAATTTATTGGATGAGGATAAAAATTTCTAGATTGCATTTCTACATTTAAATGATTTCAGTTGGGAGTACTTTGTGCAAACATTTTTATTAATAAATTGTGGGTGGGTTTGAGACATTAGAAGGCTATACACGTAGTGCACATTTTATTATAGTTGATTTGCGTGAGACCGTTAAGTCCGAGTGGGGTTATAGAGAAAACTAAGGGAATTTGATTCAGTTTGTGTGGGAAACTAGTGAGGAATTAGTTTCAGATAGGTGCGAGTGCATTTTAATTAACGATTTACCAAAAAGTAAACACGTAGTAACAATTAATGTGATGTGACTTGGATGAGTGATAAGTGAGCCAAACTGTGTAAATATTTCGTCTTTCGTAAGTGTGATATTATCCGGCAATCCATCCGATTGGTCCGTAAATCGTTCGAAAAATCTCGAGATAAACAACAATGATCTAGTAGTGCGAAAGGTTAAGCTCCCGAATGGCCTTTGGGTCATCATTTCGGAAATCTTGTCGATCCCGTGTAAAAATTCCAGAATAAACACGCCATTTCCTTGATCGACACGTCCAGTTTTACGACTTTGGCAAAGTGCATCCAGGAAACATCCTTCCTCTTCTGGAATAATCAAACCTTCTATATCCGATTACAAAGCTCGATAAGGTTGTTATTTATGCCGTCCGAAGTGCGCATTTATTCTCTCCCAAATGTTTATATCTTCATTCGTCGTGTTGACAATAATTCATTTCAAAGTGAGATTACAATTTCCATTCCAGTGTTTCTTACAGCAAACTCTAGGAAGACAATAAGAAAAAACAAAAAGAACGGACGGCTCGTGAGTTATTGTGTGTAAGATAAACGGGTCCGCTCCAGCTCGAAATGAAGTCTGGCGGGAAATTTATACCCGGCCCTGCTGCAATATCTCCAGTAGAACAGAATTGGACTAGCTTCGAGGAAAATAGGCTACTGCGGGAGACGCATTTTAAATTAGCTTTTTATTGGGGGCTGTTTGAGGGCTATGACTTTTATCGACCGAAGAGAAACACTTGAAATTATCATATCTGGGAAATGTCGCAAGAGTGGCCGACCAGGTGATGGGATCATAGGCCGAACTCGTAAATCTAGGAGGCCCTGGGCGGGACCAGAACAAGTGCTAGCCAGATAACCTCTTTGCTCCACACTCACTCATTCTTGCAGTGGACATGTTGAGATCTTGTCAGGCGAAATTTTTTCTCTTAGATAGGCTATCTGACTTCGTTAGCCCGCTTGTGATTCATTTCTTAATACTTGCCCTAATTTCATTTCCAAGAATTATTTTAATACTCCGAGTTGTTACCGCATAATTGTACAGCAGATTTAATGGAACAATACATAATTTATCTAGTTTCACGACAATTTCAATTTAAAGGATATCTCATTTACAAATGAAGACAATACAGAAAATTAATTGGTTAATTTTTTATTTAATATCTACCTATTATGAAATCGTTTAGTTCGTTAAATATTAAACTTGAAAATTAAATATAACACTGTAAAACAGGTGATTTTTAATTGATTTCAATACGATTTATTAGTCTTAGTTTTATTTCTTAAAGTATTAAAGAATGTTTTTGTTCTATTTTACCTTTTGTTTTATTTTACCTTTCTTCTGTTTATTTGCTTTATTCACTTTTTTATTTATTTCCTGTTTATTCTACACGTTAAATTAGGTAGTATTTTATTTAATTTTTAATTATACAGACTGCTTCTGAATTCGCTCTCCAGAAAAAAATGTAAGGTAAGATATCGGGAGCATGGGAAAAATGTTAAAAGATTCTACCTATAAAAATTAGTTTTTTTTTTTTCATGTTTCTGGTATCTTATCTCACTTGAAATTTTTTTCTGAGATGCAAGTTCTGAAATATCCTGTATATTTAAATAAAGACCATTTTTTATTATTACGAGTATTGGCTTTTACCTGTGTTTTGGTTATTACCCAAATATTGTTTATTGTTTTTGACCTTAAGGACTTAAAGCTTTCTGACAGTAAAAAATATTGTGTCTTTGTAGAGGTGTGCGTTATTGACAAAAAAATAAATCACTTTGATTTAAGACTTTTTGCTATCAGAAACAAGCACGCAACTTTTGCGTTATAAAAAGTTTGTTTTCCGAAAGTTTTGACGCTGAATTATGAGAACTCAGTATATTGAGATGGCTGAATGGGTTTTTTATTTTTGTTGTTGATTGTCGATTAGAGAAATTTGAGTTTACTTTGGTCCTTGATGCACTTTATACTTCATACGATGTGGTGAAAAGGATACTTATCCTTAAAAAGGGCTCGGTGTTTGAAGTGGTGGCTTTTTGCTTACCCTTATTTATAGCACACACTCAGGAATGCTATTGACACATCTACGTATAGAGATTTATGCTAAAAGCTATTACTAGAGAGGCGTTTGACCATTAATCACATTAGGGTTTCACCCCTTGTAAGATCATCGTCCACTTCCCTTTGTAAAAAAATTTTTCTTATGCAAATAAGATTTTGATCGAAAAATCCTGAAACGTCATCAGTCTTTCTTTTGGAATAGTGTTGGAAAGTGTCGGGATTTCATCCGCAATAAATAATCATTTGTCATTCAGATCTAGAACGCACAATAACACACCGTATCCCCGATATATCATAAATCCCCACAAAGCTGCGAAATGTAATATGAGTTGTATTTCTCTTCCCTCCTTGCTCCGATGTCCACTGAGGAGATATTGGTTTTTTTGTGGTGCTGGTGCCATCTTGAGCTTGCTGCAGCCTGCAGCAATTCATCTCGTTTTTCGTTCATATTTTCTTGCGTCTGCAGAACGTTTTATTAAAAATACTACGCATCAGCGGCCAGTTGCGATCGGCAGAATTTTTCGGCGAAAAAAATTTTCTTGCACGTTTTAAATTAGGGTTTAAATTAAAATCGAGTGGGGATCGGCGCAGGAGCACGGACCCAGTAAAGGAGCAAGAGAGAGACTCTTCGGCATGACAGAGACGAATGGGTTTCATTTCACGCTGGGTCTCCCGCCCCGCGCCCGACAGCCCCGCATGATTTACCGGGCTACAATGTGGTAACCCATGATTTATCGCTGCCGAATGGCGGGCTCGCGACTGCCGAGCTTCAAAACCCCGGACTATGGCCGCTTTCCACTCTTCTACCACTATCCGACCAAATTACCATATTTATTCGACGAGTTATTTTTTCACAGAAAAAAAGAAAAACACAAGGATGGGGTCCACAAACCCTCGGGATCAAGGAATCCACCGATAGCACCAAAGACTCACTAAAAATATCAATTTTCACATTTTATTCTAATGGAAAGTATTTTGTAATTTTAGATAAAAATTAGTAACAGATTCTTGAGCTCATCATTTTGGGGAAATATATTTTTAGAAAAAAACTGCTAATCATTTTTTTTGACTAATTACAAAAATCATATCTGCGTTATTATAGAAGATATTATACGTTTGAAAGAAGGATATTCCTATATAGCAGATCTAGAAAAATTTGGAAAAGAGTCAAGAACTTTTATTGCTCTCACAGCTAGACGTAAATACCTTTACCATAAATATGTCGAAACCCAACACCGCAGGTCAAAATTTACCAGAAGGTGATGACACTCATCAAGTGATAACCTAACTCTATTTTCAAAAGTTCGTATTTTAAAGAAAATTTAGAAAAATCATATCTGCGTTATTATGGAAAGTATTATAAGTTTGAGAGAAGGATATTATATAGTAGATCTAGAAAAATTTGGGAAAGAGTCAAGGACTTTTATTGCTCTCACAGCTAGACGTAAATACCTTTACCATAAATATGTCGAAACCCAACACCGCAGGTCAAAATTTACCAGAAGGTGATGACACTCATCAAGTGATAACCTAACTCTATTTTCAAAAGTTCGTATTTTAAAGAAAATTTAGAAAAATCATATCTGCGTTATTATGGAAAGTATTATAAGTTTGAGAGAAGGATATTATATAGTAGATCTAGAAAAATTTGGGAAAGAGTCAAGGACTTTTATTGCTCTCACAACTAGACGTAAATACCCTTACCATGAATATGTCTAAACCCAAACACCGCAGGTTAAAATTTACCAGAAGGTGAAGACACTCATAAAGTGATTACCTAACTCTATTTTCAAATATTTCTAGATCTACTATACCGGCACTTTTTTGCGTAAAAAAGCTTTTCTTAAAAATAAGCTCGACAATGTATCCTTCAGTGTTTTCAAAACCTTTTAGTTTTAGAGACACTCTATATGAAAGTCAAAAATGAATAAACATTAACTTTTTTCCTAATTGAAAAAGTTTACAAATCTTGGAAGTTTGTTTAAATTAGAATAGTAATAATAATAATAATTTGTATGTATCACAAATGTAGGGTCATTTTCAGAGATCTGAAGAATGTGATTAAAGTTGGGGCATTTTTGAAAATAAATGTTTTCTGCAATAAACAGAAATCAGAAATTGCTAAATATGAATTAGCTCGATTCGGATTTGTTTTAAAAGTTCATTGAATCTAATTTCAACCAAAATCTGAGAAGATATATTGGTTAAAAGCAAGCGCAGGACTGAGCCTTCCTCTTTGTAATTCATAATCCTGAAAATCCTTATGCGATCCTTTTTGTGTATTGTGCGCCCAGTGGTCTTAGTAACCGGTTAAAACATTTCCGATGTCGTGTCTGTTGATTTGTTCATACAGTAAAATAGATGAGAAATGTGTTCAGCGGCGTCATTCAACCTGCATAACCGGCACGAAGGAGCATTTTGAACTTCCACCAGAGATCAAAGCATCAGATCTCAGGTCTCTTAATAACCCGAGTTGGCCAAGCTCGAGCCATGTTCCAGAATATGGACACTAATAATATTGTTGTCGAGTACATCTAAAGAGCATATAATTGTTGGCGTCCATAAACATCTCGAACCACGATTGCACTCGATAAAAAACAACCTATCCAACTATAATGACAATTTAATATTAATATTGTCCTGGTGATTTATCGGGCACAGTTAATGAGCAGGTTGTGTTATTTATGAGGTGGATTTTTCCTGTCCCGTGAATCTGATTTAATTGAGATGATTATTGTGATAATAAATTATAGCTGATTATTCGAAGCTACTTTTTCTATTTTTTTTTGTGGTTTTCGGGTGGAAAGTGGAGTGGGTGCACGTGCACAAGCCAGTACAGTTCGATTTAGGGCTTATATTAATGCGCAGCCACGACGGAGACGACATTCAGGCAGCCATGATTCAAAGTGAACGATGTTCGGACTTAGCCCAAGTTTGTGCAACTTTCGAGCCCCACGCTAAAGAAAGAAGGATTTATGAGAAGGTTTTTTTCTTATTCGAGCCTGCTTGCTTCCTTCCTTCCATACATCGATTTGTCTTCTTTTTGTCGTTTAGCATTTAACAATGATTTATCTCGGAAGACAACGAATGGATCACCTGCACTCTCATATCGAAAAGCGGACAAAATATATCTAGATTTACAACTAATCGAATCAGGTGCTAAGTCAACAAAGTCTGAGCTCTTAATCATCACAATACCTAAAGGAATTTTAAAAGCTTCCAGCAGTGATGTGCTATTGTGCCCTGAAATTTCTTAGCAACATTTGAACATCACGTTATTTAAATTCAAAAGGGTTGGAACACTGCGATAAAAAACATTAATAGAAGCACAGATATGACGTTATAATTTTACCAATAAAACAACAAAATTATCATTTTTAATTAATACAAAATTATTTTCAAAATTATATTTTTGAAGAGCTGTTGATAGAAAAACTATGAGGCTATTTAAAAAAAGCAATACCCAAAATTAATGATGGAGTGTTCATTCTCCTCTTTTTAGAGAACACTAATTCTTAGTCAACCTACCCCCTCAAAGGGGTTAGTTGATGTTATCCTAGGGGTACCTATAATAATCATGGGGTAAAAAAAAGGTTATTCTTGAACTCTTAGATATGGTACTTAAAAAAATGAACTTGCATTATAAAATTAACATAAATAAACCTACCTCTAACAAAACAACAAACAACTCTCCAATCACTTTATTGTCGTAAAAGTCTTGTCTTATTTTTAGTTCCATTAGATTTTTTTTCTTAGGAGTGTCTGCGTAAGTGGTGCTTTTCCGTTTCGGGATATTTTTTCTATTCTCTAAACATTGTTCAGTTTTAGGAAAAGGTTTTTTCTTTTTTGGGAATAGTAAAGGAAGCAGTAAATTAAATTAGATAATTAGATAATAATTAGAGATTAGATAATTGAGGCGTCACATTTGGTAGAGTTTTGGATTCAGATGAACGTAGAGCTTCGGGGATCTTTAAATTTTCTCGATTTTCGTGTATAGAATTTGATATTTCATCAAGAACAGAACAAGTCATACAGCCTTGAAAGAAGTTAGTCAACCAAACCCAGACGAGATTTTTGTTTTCAACTACATGTCAAAACTAAACATTGATGCTAACTTGAAAAAAATGCTTACGTAGGACTAAGAATAACTACAAAACTATTACATGAATTAATAGAAAAATAATTAATAATAAATTTATAGAAATCACATTAAAGATTGTAGTTAGAAATATTTTACTTACACTTGAGTGCAAAAGAATGTGCAAATTGATTTTTTTTATAATGTAATTTGGCCTGTTAATAAATGCCAGTTTTTTGACGTTGTCTTTGTCGCAATTCACAATTACATAATTGTCAAGCAACTTTCAAACTTCTATGAAGTTTTTCCATGTTTTTCCATTTCGTTTTTAACACTGACTATGGACACTGCACTGGCAAGACCACCAAATAAGACATTTTTTTTTTGATAATTTTCTAACCTTTTGGAAACAACCTTGTTCACACTATGAAATCTCTGAAAATTTTGACAATTCTGTTTTTGACAATTTGCGTTTTTTTGCACTTAAGTGTACTTGTTGCATTATCCAAAAATGTGTCGTATTCGCAAATTAGTCAAGTCAGGGGTAGATACTCTTAATTCCGTTATTTTTCTATACATAGGGTTGATATACGTTGCCATTTCTAGCACCATTTTGTCATTTTTCATAATATCTTTTCTGTATGGAAAATTAAAGTTGTTTGGTTCTTTTGCAATATGATCAGGTCAGGTGTAATTATAACACAGATTTTTCTCTTGCAGAGAAATTAAGTGCTTGTGTATTATTTTACCTTAATTTTAAAACATGTAGTTTCGTGGTAGCCAAAATTGTAAAGCAATTGTATTATTTTTGTTACATTTCAATTTAAAAATGTATTGGTATTGTTACGGTATCTTTTAATAAAAAAAAAAACAATTTTTTATCTTGTATCATATCAAAATCCAGTTCATCTATATTTATGTCTTCATTAAAATTAATTTACAACTTGAACCTTAAAAAGAAACACCTAGATATAATACATAATTTTTTAAGATGCATTCCTACTAAATGCTAGTTGCGTAGGAGCTTCATTTTCGATGTGAAGATTTATTCTTCGTTCGGCTGTCTCACAAATCATTTTTATCATTGGAATTAAAAATTAATTAAAAATCCATCTCCTAATCAGAAGAATTAATTCTTCGAAGCATATGCAGCACACCATAATTTTAATTTAATTCCACAATCATCACCTTTTCAGGAAGTAACAAATCATCTCATGCCCATTCTAACGATTTCCTTATATTTATGGCAATTAAAAAAAAATTGTTGAATGCAATTAGTCACGAGTTGATTGATGCTGAAAGCTCGTCCTACTTTCAGCACTTTAAGGACGAGCCTCCCCGTTCCGGATAAAGCGATATTTAACCGAAACACATAAAATCAAATCACTCGTCTTTACGGCACCATAACAGCCCTCTTCTGTAACCTAAGATTTCAACCTCGGAAGCTCGCGTGCGCCTCTAGTTTATGAAGTACTAAACTCGATTCCCGAGATCGTCCCGACTGCAACAGAGCTTTCGAGCTTTAGCATTTACGAAACAAGGATAGAGGTACTTCCCACAGGCACGGAGCTCTCTGGTGAACAACAAGTGTGCCCTTAACATAACTGTTACTATAAACATAATTTCAGCGTGAACACTTTTATTTCATGGCGGATTCTTAAAATGAGCCGATATTGACCCGAAGTGAAATGATAATGAAGAGCTTTACGACCTGATGTAACGGCAGCTTTTCCGAATTCGTTTTAATCAATTTCTAGTCACAAGCCGCGAAATTAGCAAGCGATTAGTTTTCCTCTAACCGTCCGAATGTAAGTCAGTAGGCAGGTAGTCGTATTATTGCCGAATAAGTTACAATCCTGTTGGCATTCAGCACACTATTTAAATACCTAATGGTTCCCACCCAATGCTAACTACTTGAAAAGTTATAGCTTCGAGTGAGATCAGTGGCGTCGATGCTTCCTCCCCAATTACCAAACAATCGCTTTTTCGAATTTCGAACGCCGCCACTGTATCATAAAGTTGCAAGTGCGAACATGCAACACATATATCTACCAGTATTGAGATATCAGGACGAGGTTGAAAAAATACTGCACTACTTTTTGTCGGAATTAATGATTGTGGTTTTCATTCATGCATCGGTGGAGTTTCGCTTGGATTTATTGCGATTTTTCTTTCATATATTTTTCTTTGATGTAAGGTTTTTATGATTATTTATTGACGACGCCATATTTTTTACTTGACGACATTGTCAATGAAATAATAACTGATGTTAAATAATGTGGGAGAGTCGGGTGTAATTTGAATTATGCTAATCATAAGTGCATTCGAACATTTCATTTCATACTTGCCTTCGCTGTAATTAGGAATAATTACATCTTTTTACACACAGTTTTGAAAAGCTCCTGTAGTAGGTATTAATTAATTAATTGATATATCAATCAGAAAATGTGTTTGCATGTAAAACCTGTTAAGTAGCTCCCAGTTATAATTAAATAACTAATTACTCAATAGTCTACCAGTTAGACATTTGAGATAATATGCTAAACACGTAGAATAACTTCTAAAATATTCTTAGATTATCTAGAGGTATTGTAATAACTTCATTAAAATAGCCAAAAAAAATATTTTTAACGATCGTTTGTTTTTCTGTAACTGGTTTAACAGTAATAAAGTTTTGCTTATCTCAGATTCGTGTCAAATACGAAAAGAAAGTCATTAATAATGTAACAGGACGAATGTAAAATATGGATACACAGTTTGGCAATAATTAAAAAATGTTGCTTTTATTTTTGTTATATTACCTATGTTTTTGTTTGAATTTATTATCATTTATGTACACTATTGGTTACAAATATGTATTTAAGATATTAGGTTTTTAGAATCAAGGTTATTTTTACAAAATATATTTTCGGTATTTAAAAAGTTTATAAGAACTTTAAAGATACTTTTGTTGACATTGAGTGAATATCCTGTACATATTTTAAAGTTAGGTAATACCTAAACAGAAAATTCTAACAAACACTTTAGCAGATATTAGCTGATACTAGCAAAATTTTGAAATGTAATTCTTATATCGGGTGAGTCCAAAAATCGAACAAGCTTAAAGGTTAAAGAATTACATTAGAAAAATAAATAAAAATAAGCATTAGAAGACCATTAGAAGACCCGATAATAAATAACAAATCCCTAAAAAAACAGTAAAAATAACTTCATTCTACAATTTATAAAATTGCCCTAAGTAAATATTTACAAAATTTTGCCGGTCAACTATGAGAAAACTAATAAAATTACTTATTTTTTAATGGCAACATATCAAATACCTTTCTATGTTATCAGAAAAACAAATAGTACTTTGAGAATTTGTCAAAATCTCACAATTTCTTGAAAATTAAAAAAATATGTTTGTGTCCTAATACATATCCATATATTTCCAAATTTGCTTAGAATTGTGTTGTCGTTTTTCTTTATTATTTTAGGAGTTTGCTCTGAAAAGTAGGTTCTCAGAGTACTCGTTTATATAAAATCGTTTTCTGTGTGTGATCACATATCTCTCATGTCATGCCTCTCCGACTTTTTTGACACACCTGATATAACAAAAAATAACTTAGCTAGGTAAAGATAAAATATTTAAATATGTATTATGCTGTCTATTTGATAAAGTACATGCCCCATTTTTTTGATTTGTATTAAAATTACCTAGTTATAGGTCTAACATTGTTTAAAAAATTCCATCACGTAAATGTAAAAAGTATTCAAATAAATTAAATATTTTTCATTTTATTCATGTTGTAATAACTTACTTCAAGTCTTCCGATTATCCTTGACAAAATCCATTGATAAAACAAGAATCTTGAATAAATTAACTACTAGTCAACTGTGTACTAAAAAAATTTCAGGCGCCTCAAACTTTAATAAACAAATTTATCACTCGTTTTCAGAACAAACAAAATATCCGCATGTCACTCTCACTTATTTATTTCTCTATATTTCCGCTTTTTCATAACCATATTTAAAAAAAATAACATCAAAACTAAAAAACAAAGCAAACAAAATGCAAATTTCTCAATTAATTATTTGTGCTATACTAGTATATTATTAAAAAGCGCGGGGGAGCACTCAACTAATTATTAACGTCTATATAAATTTCGATTTTAATCTAACACCCAACTATTATTAAGTTCTCATATTATTTTTTTTATCTGATCCAGGGAAATAAAAGTCGAGTTAATAATTTCGTAATTAAATGATTGAGAGGCGATACTTATCAAAAAATGGACGTCGACTTTTAACCCTCGCGACCATAAACTGTCGAATTTATGTGACAGGAGAATCAACAAAGTCGACGCTAGACAATTATTCACTATTTTAAGAGTAATTATATTTTTAAACGGTTTTAAACACTCATTTTGGGTGGCTTAGGCTGTTAATCGTTGTTTGAAATTTGTGGTGGATCGAATCGAGTTGGCGCCGAAAAGTACTATTGGTGTCCTTCCCGGTCACATGGCCTAATTACGTCACGGCACAGCGACACGCGTCCGAGCGAGAAGTGAACTCATAAATCGGTTGAGAATGAGAGAGACGTACATAAAGCATGGTTAGCGGGGAGCGTCAACCATTATCTTGCGTCCCCTATGCTTCTCTCTCCGTCACGCTTACGCAACATGCCTGATGTGGAACGAGGAGGTCCGAAATCGGTCCGCCCATAAAGTGTTGTCGCCCCCTTGCCTCACCTCCTCGGGCGGAGCGCACGGCGTGCCGTAAAGTATTCTCTAACACTTAACTCACGTAAAGCAATCGGACGAGTCTGTCCGCGGTATCAATGATATCATATGTACACACTAAGACACACTAAATACACGCGAGTTCTGCTACGAGTGCCCGATGGACAGCGAGTTCCGGAACGATTCCGGGTCGTCCTAGGCCGGATCTCAAAGGTCAGTCCTTATTACTTACCCATTCTTCAGGTTGATTTGCGCGCACGTGAACGTGTATGTAAGGGTTGGGATTTTTAAGTATAAGCGGCCGAGGGTATAATTATTATACAGGCTATAAATTTGCCGAGACTATCTGCATGAATGGCTTCATTTGCTCGTTATAAATGCATTGGAATTATTGAACGAACCTGTAGTTTATTTTTGCTCGTCGTGTTTGAGAAATTAAGAATGATTAGCGTCTCGATACAATGGAAATTTAGTTATTAGTGGGGCAATAAAATACAGAATTTCAGCTTAAAGTCACATATTTCTTTTTATTAATTTTAAGGTAAATGCGAAATTATAGACTGACCGAATATATTAATCTTCACGCCAAGGCAGTCGCATCAGAATTTTTTTAAAATGCCAAAAAGAAGAAGAAAACAAATTTTGATACGATTTTATTAACTCGAACGAAAAAAGTATAAAACAAAATTGAAAATCTTGAATCCTAAGCTAACAGTTATTTCGGGTCTTCTCCTCTTTTTTTATTAATCATAAGGCTAGGATTAAGTCGGGGTCAATGTTAAATTACAGACCACTTACCTAAAGTCATAAATCTTATAATCTGATGGTTGGAGTGTAATAATTTTTTAAAAGAAAACTCACAAAGCCAGAGAGACTTTAAAGTACTGTTTCTCTTTTTGAAATAGAGAGATATATCTGAAGAGACGAAAGGTTTATTTTTGGTTGTGTTGACAAGTGGTTTTTATTTAGATTTAGTCATAGTCAAAGTCAGATTGCAATCGGGGTAATTACAGTACTTGCTATTAATTAGGTTTAATTGAAAGTTAGTGTTTTCTGTAGTTGAGTGCGTATAACGCCTCAGAAATTTCAGTAATCGTTATTTTACAGTAAGTAGTCAATAAATCTCAATTTACATTTTTGTCGGATACATTAATTCAGTTGTAGAACATGTAATATTTTAATAGAATAATTATGATGTAAAATGCCTTATAATTAATTAGAGACCGTCGGGACTGCAACAATAATATAAAATTATAGTGTTGTGTTTTTTTTTAATTTCGGGTATGCAGTTCTTGTGTTTCAATTAAAACTCGATGTTCTGTGATTTGTTGGTAGCAAACAGACGAAAACAAATCCCACAAATAGCCTGCTATTTCCGATTCGTAGCTCCAGTCTTAAACACCCACCGATAAATCAGTGGTTGTTTTTTGAAATTTTTCTCGCAGTTTTACTTTAGTTCCGTCGGAGGGTCCGTATTCAATACCCGGCGTCCGTTCATCAGAAGTCACTAAACAGGTGGCCAATAACCATAACCGTTATAATAACGCGACCGTTTCTACACAAATGAGTTGAAATTACGACCCACTGCGCGCTGGTAAACACTCTATTACGAGCCAATTCCCTTCTTGCGGGACAATTGCGGCATTATCAGAACTCTTTCGACGCAAGAATAGACCTCCCTCGGACGAGTAATTAGGAGTTCCTTATCGCACCAGGACACCACCTATCCTAAGCGTATGTCGTAGATCATTCCGGCGCCGGTATCTTCCACAGCTTTTTGGCTTCAACTTTATGACACCGCGCTTTGACGCTTATGACGTCTTCCGTCTTACTTCAACTAAAGAGATTTGGGCGAATAGGGAAAGGGAGCTCTCTCTCGCGCTGTGTTTTGGTCGTACGGTTAACTTTATGTGACGTCTGCTGTATTACACACTTCTGCTAGATTTTACGACGAGTAAATGCGCTATTACTTCAACACCGGGCTCTTTATGAGATCTAGATGTTTCACTGATTTCTTGATGGCTTTCCACCTGTTCACGGGATACGAACCGGTCATGGACGCTTTGCCACCCACAATTTCATTTGTACCACTGCCAGGGCCAAAAGCTCCACAATTAAGCTGCACTCACGAAAATTAAGAACGGTTTTAAGGCTTTCAGAGAACTTAAGCAGTAATCATTCTTACTTCATTACGATACTTTTAATGCCTTTATCCTCAAAAATATTGTGGTTATGAAGATTTTGTTCCAATGGACTCTTGTATTATTTTTAATAAAACTTTTTTTGCAATGTAATCTTTTTCCAATAAAAAAAAATAACAAATATAATACGTAGTTTGATTATATTGTTTTGATTTGCTTTGTTACAATTATTAAAATCTGCGATATTACCTCATAAAGACTTAATTTCAATTTTTAAACACAAATTAGCATACAGGGTAAATATAAAATATGGAACCAAGCGGTTTTTTTAATCATTTGCCTTCAGAAAATAATAATTAATATAAATTAAAGTAATATAAAAAATGTGGTCGTACTTATGTAAAAAAAATTTTGAAAAAATTAAATATAAAGAAGATAGTTGTAATCCTTAGAGAATAACCTTCATGAGAAAAATGGTTTTATAGTGGCCATTTAAAAAAAATTAAAAAAATTGTAGAACTTAAAAACAAGAAAATTTCAAAAAATTTTATTCTTGATAAAACATCACATTTTTATAGTAGGTACTTTATCATTAACCAATTAATTTTTCCAAAAAAATAATAGTTTAAGCAAAAAACGTTTGGTTCTATACTTTTTATTCACTGGTATGTAAAATATTATAGAAAATTGTAAAACATGGACAAAAACATCAAAAATGCAT
This sequence comes from Tribolium madens, assembly GCF_015345945.1. Taxonomy (NCBI): domain Eukaryota; kingdom Metazoa; phylum Arthropoda; class Insecta; order Coleoptera; family Tenebrionidae; genus Tribolium; species Tribolium madens. The sequence goes on from NW_025401006.1 coordinate 7,523,599, forward strand.
CTATTTTTACTTTTAGATTATTATCATGAAAGTAGGTACTTTTCTCAAAATTTGTGGAAGGCTTTTTGAAACATTATTTTGTAAAGCACATGGAGCATGGAAAAGATGTTAAGAAAATTCTAGCTATAATAATTTTGTATAAGTACAAAAAATAAAGTATTTAATAATCCTTTTAGCAGCAAATATCTTATTATATATTTAAAAATACTTGCGAATGTTTTTGACACTATTTTTTTATATTATTATTCTTCTTTTATATTTTCAAACCAACATTTTCTGTTTTATTTGTTAAATATGTTAATATTAAAAAAAGAATAACTATTAACTTAAATTACATTAAAAAATACAATTATGAATTTTATTTTGTACTCAATGTTAAAGAGTGCTTTTATCAACTAATTTCAGTAGATAAAGTAGTCTTTTATAGTCTAGTGAAATAAAGTAATTTTTATCTACTGTTAATAATTTATCAACTAATTTCAGTATAGATAAAGTAGTCTTTTATCGTCTTTTGAAGTAAAGTAATTTTTATCTACTATTTACATTCAAGAAATTCTGGTAGGTGAGTAGGTACAAAATAAAACCAAATATTATACATGACGATAAAGATTGTTTATCTACTCGTGAAAAAAGTCCACTCATGACTTCGTCACTCATAAACTTAACCTTTTCACTGGTAGATAAACAATTTCTTTATCGTCTTGTATAATAAATAACTGTTTTATACTTTTCACTAGTTTGGTAAAAATAATTTTAAAAGTTCAAATTGCTTATATTACCTATTTATTATTTTAGTGTTTTGTTATAATGCTAATAGTAGATTATGTTATTAGGAGTAAAAGTGATTGTTTATGTGGCGAAGCTGAACGTTCAGCTGAGCACACATAAACTCACTTTTATTCCGAATAACATATGCTATTTTATCTGCAAACGATTCAGATGAAGAGAAAAGAGCAACATACCAATTAATCAAGTAAATCACCTCAATAATCAGGACACTTTGCAATAAAATCATAACAAACGTCACGCGTCAGTTTCGGAATTTGTGTTGAGATTTCGAAAGTGCTGATTGATTTAACTGGTGAATAATTGGTGTAGTTTATAGTGCAAAATGTCGAATGTTGTAATCTACCTTGTACCTCTCCAGAAAAAGCGAAAGAGACAAGAGACAACAGTGGTAAATGTCAAAGTAAGTGTCAAGTTAAAATGAAAACGCCTAGGCGTAAAAACAGTGTTTTTACTCCATGTCTAAAAAGTAAAACTTTTACCTGTGTGATTTACTCATAAGAGTGGTCATTTTTGTGACGTTTGCGGATTAAGGTATTTAATTGATAATAATAATTATATTTTGTAAATATTCAAGTTTTGTTTTTAATGTAATAGTCGTTCCAATTAAGTGGTGGTTTAGTAGTGATTATTGAAAAAATGTACCTTTTTAGTAAATACACCCGCAAGCGATTAATGTATGCCAGACCTACAATAACAAAGAAAAAAAGAGAAAAAACAGAACAACTTTTCAATCAACTGAAAGCTAATATTATTGATATTGTTGTAGTAACAACAAAGACAATTAATTTTTGTATTATTATTATTATTATTATTATCAATGTAAGCAGTTTTATGAAACCTATTGCAAACTTTTCGAGGAGTAGGTAATTTTTCTTTCCATTCATTTCCTCTGATGTTGCTTGTCTTGACTTTTTTAGGCCGGGGTTCTTCTGTCGCCTGTGTAATATTTGACGAAGGTCGTATCTATTTGTTCGAGTTATTGCCTTATACCGTTAGCTCAGCACGTTGCTTTTTTAAGCTCGCCTAATTTTTTCCTTTCAAGGGCGTACCCGACCTAAAAACGCTGTTTCCAATCTCTTTGTCGTCACATTACAATAGTTGTGGTGTTCCAAAAGTGAGGTCAAGCAAATTTATGATTTTGGAGGAAGTGTATCGGAATTTTTAGATAAGATATAATTAGGTGTAGAGTTGCGTTTTGATGTTTTATGTAAAATACTCTTATCAAGAAATCTCTCAACGGAGCCTGGTAAATTATGTTTGGGTCAGGTGTAAGATGTGACTGGAAGGAAATTGTTGCACAATAAAAATAATTGTCTGCATACATAATAAATTAGTTAGTTTGTTCATTTAAAAATTTTAGATTTTGGGGAGTTGCGTGTATGGCGTATTGCCAAATCCTTGACTCTCCTCTTGAAAAAAATCTGATATGGGACACGAAATTTTCTCCCGGTTTGGCCTTAATTGCTTGTGACCATTCATCACGGACCCTCCGATTAAAAATTCTTTGGGTCTATTTCCATTTAATTTGGGGTCCAAGCTCGGGTTGGGCGTTGCTAGACCGTCGCCAACCATTCTAAAAATTCTTCAGACAAGGATAAAAAAGTTTTCGTGTAGAAACTGACCGATAGTTCGCTAGCACAAGCCGCTCATTTCCCTATATTTAAATGTTGATAGCGTGTTGATCAAGAATGTTATGAGTCAGTTTCTAGTTGATTGTGAATGTGAACGGATCGTTATGTGCGTCGAGGAAATTGCGAGTGATTTTCGTACGAAATGTGGAGGAGTAAAACCGTATCGAGGGAAATATTAAGGTAAAATTGATGTGAATTGAGTAATTTGAGGTGAATCGAAAAGACATAAGCGCTAAATCATAACGGACGATAATAAACCTCCAATATATCGGTGATATTTCTCACTTAGATAAATATTCCGCGACAAATCTCGCTATAAATTCGGCAGTTAGTAAAATCCTCGTAGCCATCGTAATGAATGTAAAGCAAATAGTCTAATTGAGGGCCACGTGAGGGCCCATATGTGTAGACCGAGAGGGCGGGAAATTTACTGCCCCGGCATCCGACCGGACTAGAGCTGTTATTGCAGCACCAAACGATGTGTTTTATATGCCATGCTTTATAAATACGATCACCTACTATTCTTTAGATTTATCCACGACTTTTTTAAACCTTTTTATAGATTATACGCCGACCAAACTACTACACCCCAACCTCAACTTTTTTAAAATACATTTTGAAAACGTCAAAACACACTTTTCTAAAAAAATATTTGTCTTTAAATGTATAGTTTTCGTATGAGTAAAATAGCGAATATCAAGTTTTGTGGCGAGCACAAATTAAGTATTTTATTTTCTTTCCAAAAAAATTTGTATACTGTACCCTTTTGTGGTTCTGCCAACGTTTTATAGTTTTATAAATTTTTTCAATTTTTTTATTTCATAATATTTAGGGTTAGAACAGAAAAGCAAATTTGTTAGTAGATCTGAGCCTTGGTGAACAATTTTTTTGCTATAATTACTTTACTTTATATATTTATAATATACTATTTCAATATTTTTAAATTTAGATATTATATGTATATTTTATTCTTTTTGATAAAAATGGATTGAAGATATATATAAATAAAATTTTCTATAACTTGTTTTGTTTAAAAAGAACTATAAGGTAAGGTATCACTCGTTAAAATATGTTGTTTAAGTATTTAAATCACATTTTTTTTTAATAAATGTTTTTTCTATGTTAATGTAAACAGAAACATAATCTTGTATTTTTCACTCTTAGTTGGCACAAATACATTTTTGCTAATGAAACAAGTGATATTTAAAAAAAATGCAAATATGTAAGTAATCTTCTAAATACTAAATTTTACTAAATACTAGACAGATGTAATTTTAATATTTATTTTTTTTAATTTACATAATTTATGAATGACAATTTCTGGCCCAAAATCAATGTGAAATTAGATTTTCTTAGAACCAAAACGGCAAAAACGGCAAATTTTGCTTTAGTTATGTTTTTGAGAACTGTTTTTTTTTTTTTGGAGAATGGTTATAAATTCGAGTTGATCTTCCTTCCCATCGTGTGTCCGTTTTGGGTCCGCGCATAAATCACGTATTTTTCGTTTTAATATGTGGGGTTAAGTCTAGAATATAATATTTCACTATAGCTGTTGGCACATGTATATAGTCGTACAAGAAACATAAATTTACCACCTACGACAAAACACGTTTTTAAATATTTTACAAATGCATTTGTAAGTGTTAAAATCAGATGTATTTAGGCACAAAGATCAGTCTAATAAATCAAGAGGGTCCTCTACCAAATCGGCTTATGAGACCGCCTCGTATTGGATAAGCTAAACTAACACAAATACTTATCCGAAAATTGAAAATAATCGAATAAAAGGAGCAGTTGGCGAGTTGAAACCAAACTTGCGGCCGTCGGATGACTACCATGTGGTGGGAAATAAAATAATACATAAATTATAATTTTTATTTTAGTTTTGTGAACCTAATTTTGATGAAATTTCACAATTCGAAAGTTTTTGGGTTTTCTTCTTCTTTTTTCTTATTTTTGGATGTGTTGTCATTGACCTAGAAGTCTATGGTATTTTGGAAATATTTTTTGCCGAGTTTAAGACTGGATTAACTTTCTCCAGATCCTTCCCGTTTTTTTTTTATCATAATTCATTCAAGCTTTCTAGAACGTCTGGAATTATTTCGGACAAATTAAATTGTCAATTAGCGCCACACAAGTCTAATGAAGCCGTCTATGTTAATCAAACGATTTAAAAATTTTCATGAGGAATCTGTAATTAAAAATACTTTATTTGTGTTTAAAATATCACGACTCTAAATCACGTTTTATGAACGAGCGAATTAATTATGGTGATTTTTATTTGAATTTTATAAGGTTTTATAGCCACATTGTATGTTAGAATGTTGAATAAGCAGCCACGGTTATAAATTAACTGTTTTACGATGTGTTTTGGTGCACATTTTCGTCAAAAGTGGATTTACATGTAGCATCAAATTTTGGAATTTTTTTGAAAGTCATAATTAAAAATGTTGCTAAACATATCTAAGATTTAGAGTTAATAATGCTAGTTGTGTAGTTAGCAAGTTGTCTCACAGCCCATAAATAAAATTAACGTTTAAGTATCCTTAGAGGAGTCATATTTTCCATAATTTTGCTAGTTTTTGTCTTTGTCTTCTTCTCGTGACAACTCAGAATTTTTGTCTGATAGACTATCAGTGTTAATGTAATCAAATTCAATTAATTAGTTGTTTGGTTGTGTGAAAGCTTATTTATTTGAATGACCTGCAAGTTATCTCTATAGTATTTTCGTTTAGTTAAAAATCAAACAATCTCGAGCAAACATAAACCTCGAAGAAAATATGACGTTAAGCAGAAGAGACTTTATTTTAATTACAAAGACATATTGCTACATTGCGCACATTTCGCAAAGTTTGTGCTAAATAAATCAGCACATAAATCAGGTCTGGTAATGAAATACCTATATGACATAGCTGAGGCGCGATAAGTTATAAGGAAGTTAGTGAATATGCTCGTGTATAGCGTGGAAGTTCTCGCCTGTACTTGCTCAAGCCAGAAACTTGAAGCTTCGCCATAATTGCACGCTATAAATACGTATCAGATATGAGCAATTAGAAACTAGAAACATGCTACTAGCTTCTTTCGGCCTTAATGGACCGAAAATCTGCCTCCGGAAGCTTAATTACCCACTAGGCGAGTCAAAATTTGATCTTTTTGAGTTTATTTGCGCACAATAGTTGTTTCATTTAAATACGAATGGAATAAATCAGAAAAAGAATAATTTGGTAAAGATATGCGCATTAGCATGACATAAAAGTCCTCTCGTTTAATTTTATTTTTGGTTTGTTTTTTCGTCGTTGGAGTCTTTGGAAATAAATGCCAGTGACATCCTCACTGTCAAGTAAACCCACGTTTATTCCGCTTTAAAAGGTCGCCTGTTTTTGTATAAGAAGTAGTCGCCCCAAAGTCACCTTTAGTGGCCATGTTACGAAATTCTTCGTAACGGGCAAGGCATTTTTTTCGATTTCAATAGATCCCTTGTGAGGCTTTGAGGTAAGAATTCCGGCTCTATTACCAGCTAATTGTTCTTGTTTAGTTGACTCTACTTGTAACTGTAAGAACAATTTTGCAAGAACTTTATTAGTGGCAGTAAATCTCTTGAGAATTCGAGTCTTCTATCGGGATAGAGTAGCGAAGAACTTTGTGACGTTTATGCAGATTTCCCCCAGATGGATGTTATCAGTGCGCATGATGTATAGAGTTCAATTATACAGCAACATGGCATTGTTTTAGAGCTTGACAGTAACATTGATTGATGGAATATCGGCGCACCGATGCATGTTGCTGAATTATCCCAAGATAGTGTAGTTGGAGCAGTTTTTTACAACGGATTGTTTTATTGAGAAATCACAGAAAACGGGACTTCATGAATTAGGGATCGCTGATTAATTTAAACCGAGCAAAAACTTGACTTATTTGTTACAGACGTGATTGAAAACCGACGCGACTAAAACGTCTGTATTTTGGCTTCAACTCCACATTCACACACATTTTTCTACTTTTCTCTCTTATATCATTTGACTACCTAAGGTTGGCAACGGTGCCAACGACCTGTAAATGTCAAACGACGAAACGATAAACCCTCCTCTATTCTTTTCTTGTAAAAAAACACGGTGATACGATTGTTTGCGCCAAATTTAAAAATTTGGTTTTAATTTTATCAATTTAATTGCTTCCAATCATCACAGAAATTTTAAAAATGCGTAAAATCAGTGTTATAGAAGTAATAACGTTACCAATGAATTAATTAAAGAACGAAAGATTGGTGTTAAGATTCAGTTTAAAAATTATTCTAACCGTCACCACACCAGTTGTCGCTTGAACAACTTTTAATTTAACTTTATTGACGCTATAACTATCTGGAGTAGATAGTAAACTAATTAAAGATACCACCTGCATGAGCCATAACTACTTTGCTACTACATGTTACAGCCTTGTTATGCCACACCAAGAAAATAACTCAATTTTAGTGGATGATGTAATTAATTAAAATTTTGATTTATTATTTACTAAAAAATAGCTTTGAGTTAATCTGGGATTTTAACTAGTTCAGTTTAGTTTAATTGGAAAAAAAATCAAGGGAGTTTAAAAATTTATGACAAAGTTTTATCAAAACGTAGCCAAAAAATAAAAATAGGAGAAACCAGTTGTTTGGATAAAAACTAGTTTTATTTAAAATAGTTAAACCTGATCTCATAGGAGTCAAAATTGGAGTAGAATTTCTTGAGAATTTTGCAGATAGTCTGAATAGTTTGTCCAGGAAGCGCTTGACAAAGTGTTGAATAATTCAACAAAGCCAGAAATTTGAAATAATTGCCAGTCATAAAGCAACAATTTCAATAATTGCAGTCCCTTCTTCATACTCTCAATTAGCATTTACCTTTCTTGTTCTTCATTTTGAGTAATTGGTCCGACATTGCCCAGTAACAAGTAATGCAGGATATTGTTACATTTAGGAATTTGCAACGTCCAGCAATGAGCTTCTAAACATTCCATAAATGTAATCCAATCTCCTCAAGATCGTTCAAGCATAAACTCTTTTTCTTCATTTGTTTCTGAAAAAATTCGATAACCTCTCGTGCTTACATTTAATTATCCCGACACTTTTAATTGTTGATTATGCGAAATGAGAAGCACCTCGCCTCGAACATGAGGTTCACGGTGAGCAAGAACCAGTTTCTAAGTGTTTCGCCATCTACACTTGCGACTGTTGTGTGAAAGCTTATCTTCGGGTACACTGCCCACATACCTGAGTTACATAACTGCAGTGCCCAAATTTAGGCAAGATGGCCGACCTGGAGCCATCTAACCAGTTTAGAGGAAGTGAAACGTCTATTCATTCGATGGCTAAGATATGACCCAGTAGCCAAGTGTAGTATAACAAGTGGTGAATTTTAAACGATAAGACTTTATTATTAGCAATCGTAAAATTTTCTTTCCGTGTTTTCAGTTCTTATTCGCAAGCACTTCACGTTATCAGCTATTTACTGAATTATGTATTAGACTTACTAACGGTCTGCTATTTCAGGATGTTACGTTTTTAATACAATTATCATTAATCAGGGGCTTCCATTAGTTATGTCGTTTTACTACTTAATTTTATTTTAATTAACTGTTACAGAAAGACACGTTAGGACTTTATAAATCATAGATATACATTTGACGGGAAGCTTTTTTACTCGAGATAATATATTCAGCTACCATTTCGGCCGCAATGGTGCGAATAATCTGCAATTTCTCTAACTGGTTCTGAACCTGATTATAATAATCACAGTAACACGCTTATCTACGAAATATTTTATTTATTCTTTCCGGGAAGAAGAATTCAGTAGAATTTCATGCGAAACGTCGACCAATAAGAAAGTGGTCCTAAGTGAATTCGTCTTGTGCACATTTTGAATTTATTGTCTTGCTAAGATTTTGTTTAAAAATAACTGAGAGGCTTTTGGCTTTCTGCTTTTAATCCTTTGACCCTGTTAGTTGCCTGTCTTACTTGTGGTAAACAACTAGAGTGAAAACTTGAGTTGATGAACTCGGGGCAAGTTATTTTCTTCTGCGTTTTAGTAAAATGGCCCAAAAACTCGGAACAATTTAATTAAAACAAGTAGTGGTTTCCTCCCACCGATGGTAATTAAGCAAATGATGGACCGCGTCTGTTGTAGGTTAATGAGATTCGTCAGATTTCCTTTGAAGAGATGCCGACAGGTGATGCGTCTGCACGACCGATATTTCTGTATACACCGGCAAAGAAGCTGCAGAATATCTTGGCCATGATCCACCAAAAACAAAGAATCGAAGTTATAAGCCGGCCATCTTGACACGTGACGTAGAGATTTATGCGGTAGCCACTTATTAAATTATAAGGAGCCATTAATTATGGACTTTATTTGAGTCGGGGTTGCTGATGGAATTATTACGAATTTTTTTTAAATTTGTTTAAAGCAGATTGTGGCCGATTCATTCGAGTCTAGTGTGTAGACGATGCATGTAATCAATGTAGCGGCTAATGTGAACACAGTGGTTAAGATTTATAGACTGGCAAGTCAATTGTATGGCGTTATATGGACATACATGGTTTACATTGCATCGCATTATAGTGGCACTTCCTTGGTGCACAATCAAAGCAAAAACTTTGATTAAAACGATAACAAACACTTAACGTCTCCATCAAACTAAATTACTTAATCCCGGCTTTTATTATTTTGTAAATCACGTCGATCTGATGTAAAGTGCGACGAGACATACATTCGTAATTTTTAATGACATCATTGCCACTTTTTTTTCATAAAAATTCTATACAGACGTGGATGAAATGATAAGATTTGCGACTCATAAATTGTCTTTCCGGTGACAGCGGAAATATACAATTTAAAATCGAACAGAAGACTAATTAAGTTGCTGAATATTTTGAGCATTAATATTTAAATTAATTTGAACTAATTATTTCGTTCTCACTCAAGACGGGTTAAATGGTGCGAACGCAATTATGCTAATTTTTAGAAAAATTGAGATAAGAAATTAGAGTAGGTACAGGCCTGAAAATTTACCACCAATACAAAAAAAGTTTTAACTGTAGATATATATCTGTGAATAGCCAATTTATAGGCAAAAGTATAAAAAACAATGCCTGTGAACTACGTAAAGATATTGTAAGTTAAGTATTTGGTAGGAAAATATAAAATTATAAGATTTTGTTATACACTGTGAAAAAAAAATTCACAAAATTTTGCGATTTTTTTTTTCATATTCTAATAGCACATTACAAACGAGGTGGTAAATATGACATTACTCCAAGTGCTCATGTGAGGCGCCAGCCTCAAGATGGAGAAAGCTCAAGGGGTAATGTTATTACCACCAATGTATGTTATTTTATTCGTAATTATTTTATTATATTAAAAATTTCCGATATTTTTGCAATCTTAACGTTGGCAAACCTGCATATTACCGCTCAAAGGATAAAATGGTATTACTGGTCATGGGATTTAACCCTTAAAAGGTTAGTATTCGGCATATTACATTAGTGATTGTGAATAATAATTTATGTATATAGTTTTGGACATTTACATAAAAATGAACAAATAATTTATATAATTCTATCATCAAAATATATTAAAATAAAACCATGTTTTCTGAAAAATTTAATTGAATACTTCATGTTTGCCTGAAATATAAAAATTGGAACGATTTACTATTAAAACGTTTTTATTAGGAATAGGAATATGTAGGTACATATTTATTGTTTTAATAATTAGTTAAATAAAGTAACTAAGACTCATTTGTCTTATAAAATTTTGAATAGGTTTGTATTATTAATTAAGGGTGTGATAATAGTATTAATAAGAATAAAATTAAAGTTCAGAAGAGTTTAAAATTATTTCGATACGAGTCGCGCAGCGGCGAGTTAACGAACAAATGATTCCTTGAATAATTTTCTGTAATGAATGTTTAAGCATTTTTTTTATTTTGCGCTTTTTGTTTAAAGAAAAAAAGAAAAAATTTTAAACCTAGGGAATTTTGTCTCAGTTCGTGAGACGTAGGCGTGTTATTCATGAAGGCGTTGGAAAATTCAACTCGAACTAACATTCGTCATTGTGCGTAGGTAATCTGGAGATGAATTCTCAAGATTTTTTTTACATTTGTTACCAAAATTTCGAGAAATTGGTAAGACAATTCAACGGTATTGTGACCAACATTAAAAACATAAACTACACTAGTAGGCACCGTAACGAGTTCGTTTGATTTTTTGATTTTTCTTAGTTTCTTTAATGTAGTATTACTTTTTGTAAGATGGAAAGTAATTTAAATTTTCATGTACTGGCATCTAAAGAGATGTGTTTTTTTAAATTTGGAACTTTTATATCTAAATATTTAGGTAAATTTATATTTTTTTTAAATTCTATACACCTCATTACTTTGCATATTAAATTTTATGCAGTGTTGTCTTTATAATAGATTAACACGTGACTTTTGGCACCAATAATTTTATAAATTGTATTTATTCTAATTAGTGAAACTTATCCAAATTAGGAAAAAAATTTGAAGTTTGCCAAATTATTTGAAAATTTCCCATTACCCGTTTGAAAAAAATTTAAAACGTCCTTTTGATACTCGTTTAATAAAATTTAGAATTGATAAAATAATTTCGGGAGATCGTTTATTAAGCTCCTGATGATTATAAATGATGCGTTGGCGTTTTTAACAAATTAGAGTGTCAATAACTGAAAAGGCAAAAATAGCATAAAAGATAAATAAGCACGTGTAACAAATGAACCCGGCAAAAATCATGACAAACGGCTCTAAAGTGAAACAATTGTGTATCAATTTTAAGTAAAACAAATATATCAATAACTGCGTTATAAATTAACTCGATTTGAAAATTAAATTTAGCGTTAATTTAATTTATAGCTTCATACTGCACATCATTTATTGATTTCAGGACCACACTTTGTAATTCGCTTGCGCATGTTTGTTAAATTTTTTTATATGGTGGATTAAGTAGCGTTTGTGGCGCTTAGATAACTTTTGCTGTTAATCTGTCCATAGCTCTGATTGCTTCATTATCTTTGCATCCCACACCGGTGCCAATTAAGCACCGGCGTGAAATGCTATCAAAATTAATGTTCGTGTGTGTAACACAACACTAGACTATCCGTGTGTTTTGAACAATCTCAGTTATCAGATTTTGACACTTTATAAAGCACGACAATAATTACGAAGACAATATTTCAGTTCAATACGTGACATCAATGATAATTTAGCAATTCAGATATTTCCCCGCAAACCATAGATTCTATCGATAAATCTGGGGAAAAAACCGGGAGCCCCTTTGATGACTCCTAGGGCCGATAAGAGGACTAAAAGATAAACAAATGAAAGACGGTGGAGGGAAAATATAGCGCCATTAATACGGATTGAAATGAAATATTCTTTATTAGGCTCATGCCGAAGAAAACTTGGCTACATAAACATTACAATGTTTATTCATCGTTTTCTTTATTTGTGTTTCGCTAATGTAAGTGAGCATGGAGAGCGTGCAATTCGTTACACAGTTCCTTTGCTCGCTTCTAGTAAATTAAGTAAACAGCGAGACGACTCCTTAATTCCTGGTGCGATTAAAAAGAGCACACATGCATCAATGGGGCGCTATCGGTACCTGGAGGGGAGCACAATTCTTGCAAATAAGTTACGAAACACGACTCGAATGATTTAGGGAAGTTAGAAGTCGCGCTCGACTGTAATGGTGTTCCATCGATTTTACATTAGGGGTTTCTTTGTACATTATACTTTATACAATCTAAAGTTGGATATGCACCCGGTTGGAGAGTTATGTCCCTAAAAAACTCGGAAACTTCGGAGATGGAGAGCGGGAAAAAAACAGATAATGGGAAATAAATTTGCACGAGTTCGTGTTGTGATATTTTTCACATTATAATTAGGTGGGGGAAGATTGAACGGGCCACTGAGATATTTTCACAATTAAGACACTCTCCACACGTACAGGACGAAATGGGACTCATTGTCTTGTTTTCTGTTGCAGGTAAGAGTCTACATCATGGTCTCAAAGCACCTTAAAAGTAAGTCCAGACGCACCTATAATTGATTTATTAACTCTTACACTCCCAAATGATCGACACGATTACTTCATTGAAATTAATGTTAAAATACAGAATGTTCGGAAAGTCGCGCACTTCCTTGAAAGGGTAGTCCCCCACAGTACTGCAAAAATCTTTAAAAAATTCTATCTGTCAAAAAAGTTTTGACATTTATTTTTTTAAATTTGACATTTTTTATGTCTGTTTAATGATACTGATGATCTTATATATGTTTTTTCATAATTATTTAGTAAAAGTACAGAGTTACAATTTAGGATACTGCTTTTTTGTTTCCTCTTCTAATATCCCGTAGAAAAAAAACTTGGAAAATTATTTTTCAAACAGAAATAAATAGAGTCAGAGTGCAAAATTTAAACTCTCATAACTTCGAAATTTTTATAGATAGATTTTTTTGACATTTTTCTTGTTGTCTAGGACACCGTCCGATGATACAGTGTCACGGAGATGCGCGACTTTCCGGCCCCCCTGTGTGTGAAAGAAAGGAAAAGTTTTGAAAAGTGCTAATTTCAATATTAATAAAAACATTGTATTTTTACTATTATACATTTGTTTTTAAGTAAAAATGAATAAATTATTGGTTCCGAAATTTTTTCGAATTTTTTTATACACTTATTAGGTACAAAGAGGACTAAAAATTACATTTTTTGCATAGTGATTATGAAAGTTGCATTTTCATCACAATTAATCGTAAAGAAACTTATAGGTACTTTTTTAAACGATTCCTATAGTTACATTTCTATAGTTTCTATAGAGTTCGTTACAAAGAGCTTGCGATACATTACGATTTGATTTATCAAATTGATATCTTTTTGGTCTTTGGGGTTCTTGGGGTTATCACTATGCAAAAAAATGATGTGTACAACTCGTTTTGAAAGTTCTTTTTTTCACTCATTTGCAATGAAAAAAAGTATGACTTTGAAAACTAGTTGTACAAATAACTATTTGCAATTTGCGTTTGGTCTAATTAGGTATACAGTGTCATGAAAAATTATGGGAACTTAGAGTTGAATCGGTATTTTATAGACTAATTTGACTTTTTAAATAGAACGAGGGGTTAGATTTAATATTTTTGTAATGAGCACTTTTTTTATTTTCAATGATGTAACATATGTATTTTTAATTAATTAATTAATTAATTAATTAATTAATTAATACAAGGTAAAAAAGTACAATTTGAAAAAATACATTATTTTTATGCTACAAAAAATGTTTAATTTGCTCTCCATTCACTTTCTAGCAATAGTGCATTATAAGCAAAAAATTTGTAAACAATCAATGAATATTGAGCTTTTTAAGGATTTTGTATATGTATTTATTATGATGATTCTTTCCAAAAAATAAACGACAAAAGTATAAGACGTGTAGAATATTTTTGACAATGAAGAGTAAAACAGAAAATAATATTTGACTGCTTTTCCGAAAAATATTCTCCCGAATAAATTTTCTATATTTTTTTGATTTTGGAGTTTAAATACTAAGTTGAAATCAAAAATACTAACTAATTGGCGACTAAAATTAAATTTTTATTAGGACAGTGATCGGAAAAGATAATCCTGGATGTTTTTGTAAAAATGTGGTCTATTTTTGGGTTTTTAGGTGGCGTTGAGCAAAATGAGCCAAAATAAGTTTTTAACTTCGATTCATATTTCTTATGTTTAGGTATACATATTTCTAAGAAATACTCTAATTTTTCTTTTTTCTGTCTAATGTTTATAAATATAATGTATAAAATATGCGTATTAGCCACAATTCTTCACAAATTTTTGATTGGAATATTTTCAGGCACTTATTATTAATTTTAGATCTGTTCTTTAATATTTCATGTATGACAGTGATAATTGCATATCAAGAACAAACATTTAAATTAAAGAATTATAATTTTTTGTTAAAAATAAGTCATTTGAAAGAGGTTTTTAGTAGCCATTTGTGTATTATCAATTTGATATTAAGTATTGTATAATTTATAATGTGTTGTAATAAGTATTTGTGGTAGGTATTCACATTTTGTGATTTTTTATATTTTATTATTTAATTATTTAAATTAGTAAATTTAAATTTATATAAAATTAAAGTCTACATACAAGTAAGTAAGTGTAAAATACAACAAGATGAAAATATCGCATCAAAGAATAACAAATGAATAATACATATACAGTTTTAGAAATGTTAGTGATACTGTATTACGTACACATAAAAAAGTATTTCTCTCTAAATATTATATTTCGATATTTAAATTATGCTTGGGCCTTGTGAAATCTTGCTTTCATATACTTAACAGAAAAATTAGTTTCAAAATTGATGTACGTCAGCAGTCGATAATAATTTGTTCAAAAAATTTTTCTGGAACGATGAGATAAATAAAAATCTTGCGATCACTTCATTTTTGTGTTCGAGCTTTCTCAGCCCGAAGTCGTGCAAATCGTCCATTTCGTCAATTGGCCACTTTCGCTGATGATCTTCTGGCTTTATTTTCCCTGACGTCCTCTTCTCATTTTCCATAAACAATCGAAATCGAATCTAATTCTTTTTCTTGGCTCGAGTTTTTGAAAACGGCAGACAAGAGACTCGGTCGTGATAGAACAGTTTAATATATAATCGGTATATAACAAAAACCGCATTTCTCCCTCGGGCCAATACATTACGGACGCAGAAGGTCGGAAAATTTAATATCACCAGCTTGTATACCGCTGTTCTCGCAATTCTCTAACTTTCGGTATTTTTCCATTACATCACATTCTCGACGAGCGTTGTCTGCACTTATGAAACGCGTGTTGTGCGTCTACCGTTGACGGGGAAATTTATTTGCTCGCTCCAGGAAAATTTTCTTTCTTGCAATTAAACCGAACAATAAGGGAAAATACACTTTTTCCGTTCTTGTACTGTATAAATTCAGACGAGTTGCCACTGGAGCGGCGTGGGGACGCGCCATTGTATTTAAATTTATTGCAATTAAGTTCAAATTTGAGCGAGTTGACGTTACAAAGGTAGGAGGAACACCCCTTCACTGACAATAAATCATCAAACTAATCGGTCGAGAATTGAGATTTGTATAAATATTTTTGGTGATAAATCACTTGTTCGTATTTGTATGCTTATTTAGAACGCTTCATTGGTTACCTGGAACAGTCAGTGAGGCTTGAAATACAATTTTAGTAAAAGCTGAAATATCAATGGCTACCCCTTTGCGTAGTCTGTACGCGACATGCATAATGTGTAAGCAATCAGAGCTGTTTGGGGGGTTGCAAAATCCGGCATCAGTGAAATGGAACAGCTGTGCTCAAAGGGGTTGCTCCAATTTGTCATTGTTTCATTCCGAACTAAATATTAGACTAGGAATTTAATTCTTTCGCGTGGCTCGTATTAATCAATTTCGATATCTCGGCCTGAAATTGAACAATAGGTTACTTTCGCTCACTTGAGAGACAAATTCTGGGGGTTTTATCTTATTTTTCTACCCTCGTCTTCCCCAACAAAGATAGATTACTCCGCCATTCTTGCAATTTCCCTGTCGTATCTGAGCTCATAAATTGTGGGTGAAATATCACCAGTTGGTGACTGGGGTGAGGAGTACACGAGATCGTGAGGGCCGAAAGGCGGTTCTAAAATAAAGAAATATTAGATCAAATCGATGTTTAATACTCTCGACGAGATAATACTTCCTATTTAAACCCCCGGTTGTATATTAGCCTTACAAAAAGGCAAAGTAAAACTTCCTACTAAATTCTGAAAGCAATAACGATGTAAATTTAGCTGTTGAAATCGCCGGCATGCCGCATTATATTTCTAACACACAATTTATGACTACGTTCATTCAAATTAAAATTTGAGTGGAATTTTACACTCGCCAATATGGAGGCTGCCGCTTCATGAACAAATTATCTTTTTTAAAAAGTTTGTTAGTGCTCTATTGTTCTACTCGTCACCCTTTCATGAGGTCTCGAAAGAGCTCTTCGGGGTGTGATGGATCATAAAACGATTAGACACATGATGCTACCATTGGACGATTCACTGACTATTTTCGCTAGTTTTAAAATAGAGTGATTAATTGCGGTGGCAGAATTGATGCACTCTCCATTCCGAACGTTGTTGACTCACGTACCTTGATTTATTATTGGATGGTTTGCTTTGCCACTCTTTCATTAGCAAAATAAAAGCACGGATGCAAACATTTTTGGTAATTTTGGATGGACGCTAGGGGGATTTATGGCCGACGGGTGGCGCGCTGGCTAATTTTGGATCATTACAAACAACAGCAAGACAAAGGGCATATAATTACAAAAAACTAATTGTTATGATAGATACAACAATGCTTAATATAGCAGATAATGTGTGTTTGCTTTTTAAATTATGCATTTATAGTTATTTATAATATCTGTTTCAAGGTGATGTTGAAAGTTGTAACAACTGTAATAACTTTTTTTTGAGACAGGCTATAGGTAACGGTACATTTGACTTGGAAGCGGTTTAAGATCGTTATCGAAATTTTTAGAAAATAGACAGAAATTTTTTATACTTCTGTAAACACAATGAAAATTCAAGAAACATTCTAAAAAAAATAAATATAAATAATATTACAAACAAGTAAAAACATTGGTTACCTATACTAAAAAAAAGCTATCATAAAATTGTTTTAAAAAAAGGTCGGAATTAAAGGACATTTCATAAATTGGTTTTAAAAAAAATCTAGATTTAATGCTTAAGTTAAAAAAATCCGTAAATTACCATAAAAATTCCAGAGTTTTTATTCGTTTTTTTGTGTTTTGACTGGCTGTGAATTGTAGAATTTAATAAGGAAAACAATACAATACAACGCAATGAAAATTCAAGAAACATTCATAAACAAATAAATAAACATAAATAATATTACAAACAAATAAAAACATTGGTTACCTACTAAAAAAAGCTATTATAAAAAAGGTCGGAGTTGAAGGACATTTCATGAACTGTTTTAAAAAAAAATCTAGATTTAATGGTTAACTTAAAAAATTCGTAGATTATATGTACTAATTATATGTACTAAAACCGCCACCAACGTTTTATTAAATAAGTTCTCTGTAGATTACCATAAAAAGACAGAAAAGTTATAGGAAAAAAAAAAACTTATTAGTAAAAATCTTCGTTTTGCTTTAAACTTCCTTTTATTTTTATAACCTATTTTTCTTTATTTCTTTTAACTCAAGTTTTGTTCTTTAACTGGCGTCGAGTCAGTACTGACGCTTTTTGGCCCTTTTATTTTCTTTATGTGTTCGGAAAATTTTTGGAATTGAGTTGAGGTCTGTAAATGATTTTTTGATTACTAATTTGATTTTCGATTGCAAATTTGTAGACGAGCTTTCTGTGTTCTACAGAAGTCAGGTTTAAAATTCTTGTCTTTTAAATGGTTGACTAATTCTGTTTCTTGTTTTAAATTAAATGTTTGCCTAAACCGACTGCCACTCACAGATAAATACGCAATTTTACATATCTTCTCAGGGTAGGTTCTGAAATGTTAAAAGTTTGGGTAGCGTTGTTCACTTTCAAGAGCATGAAAAGCCGCTATTAAATGGTTTTGAAACTACGATTTTTGTGTAGTTTTCTTGCCGTAGGTACATACGTTTGAATCATCTGAAGAATGGACTGTTACTTTTACAGTTCACTTACCAGACAAGTTATTCATCAATCATTTGCCTCTAGAAAATAATAATTAATATAAAGAAGTAATATTAAAAATGTAATCGTATTTTGAAAAAGAAATCTTGCTTTGTTTTTAGTGTTATGCGTTTTTTGTCAAAATTGAAATTTATGTAATTCTTTTAATTAAATATAAAGTAGATAGTTGTAAATTCTTAGATCATAACTTCATGAGAAAAATGGTTTTATAGTGATGGGTTCTCATTTAAAAAAAATATTTTTTTGTAGAACTCAAAAACAAACGAAAATTTTGAAAAGTTTTATTTTTTATAACATTCATTAATTACTTTTTCCAAAAAATAAATAGTTTAAGCAAAAAACGTTTGGTTCCATACTGAAGATGACGAATTCCCTCCGTCAATTTAACGTAAAAATTTTAAATAAGATGTATATACAAAAAAAAATAAAAAATCGACAAACCAGTGATATTAACGTATGCTACACATTTATAAACAACATTCATTCTACAGAAACAAGAGTACTTACTTTTGTTTTTTTTTTCATACTACAGAAACAAAAGTACTTACTTTTCTTCTTCTCTTCTTATTTTCCACACCTCAAAACTTACAACACTGTCATCTGGTTGCAATGTACTTACTACATTTTAAAGACCAAGAGGCATTTACTGCACAACTGTTTGAAAGATATCTAGTACAAATCTTTTTTGTCAACTGACCCCGTTCTTCATTTTATCCCATCTCCTCCCTTTTATTTTTTTCAAAATTCGTGTAATTACAAAAACAATCTGAATTTGGATGAAGTTTACTTGTAAAAAATTATTAATTGATTCAAGAATATTATTACTCAACAGTGATATTGTTAAATTATTGACTGCGGTTGTATATTTTTTGTTCCTATTTCCACAATGTTACAGACCCAATTTATATTTTTGTTTTGTTTTTTTTTTTGAGTGAATATGCGAGAATAAGTTGATAAAAACGCGTTACTTGCTTCTCTTGTTGTAAAATGTTTATTCGGAATTGTTTCTGGGTAATTCATCTTCGGGTGAGCGTATTGCAAGACCCAGAGGTAATCAGCTCCATGATTCAGTTGTCTGTGTATCACGAGATTCTCCTCGGCGCACTTCTGTGATGAATCCATTCCCTAATGAATATGTGCAATAAATATCATCCGACCCTCTCTCGGTGTGGTCTAACTCCTCTACCACCGTTCGAGTGGTATATTTCATTATGAAACTGGCGACCGATTAATGCGTGCATTTTTAATAGCACGCGGGGTGTTTTATGGGGTGTCGACGTAGTTACGTGCATTCGCTCGATTTCATTATCTCTTCTTCTTCTTTACTTCGCGCGACGAAATTAACATGCCTGTCTGGACTATCTTTATCGGAAGAGGCTGAGCACTGCTCCTTATCTGTTTATGATTTGTTGGCTGAAAGCAGGGGCTGAAAAAATACACACGCAGATAGCGAACACTTCTTGGTACCGTAAATGGCATAAAGGCGACGTCGGAGTTATGGGTGCGTCTATAAATATTCAAAGAGATATTTCTGAAATTTCTTCAACACTAACTCTTCTTCGGACGTAAATTACTTTGCTCCGTTATTATGCAGACATTGCGTGCCAGTTTCCAAATGAAAACATGTACAACTTGGGGAAATTTCACTCTACAAACATGTCAAAATTCTCGCCACTTAATTATTGTTGTCGTAAAGTTGTACCAAGTAGCGGCCGCAACTATTCAACTAAGTCACTCTGTTTCCCAAACTTTGACAGAATGCTTCTGGTGGAAGTTTCGTCTTGGGAACTCGGGGTTAAACACAAGCAACGAATTCGCTGAATCGAACACAGGTATAAATGCAATGCAGTAGACCTTGACTTCCATTATTTTCATATCCGCGTCCCATCTTTTACCGACCAGCTGGGGACAAGACTAGTGTCCTCAAGGTTGCACAATTATTCTCCAACACTCAAGTTCATTGGTATGACTAGCACTACCTCGTTGTGATTGTATTGTGATTTAGAATAATTACAGTTATCTACCACTTATCGGAATTCCAAACGAACTCACAACTTCCAAAATTCAATTGAAGTCTAAACTCGAACCGCGCGCTTCCTCTTTAACATGCGTTTAAGAAACTTTAATGGCCGATGCGTGATCCTCGCCCAAGTGATTTACGATCTAATCCTTAAATGTAGATTAAAAGATTTTGATGAAAACATTCAGTTTCGCGCCTCTAATGCCCAGATAACTGCAACTTTTTTCTCTTTTTGTGTTTTGTGTTTCCGGTTAAAAATCGTGTGATGTATTTTAGATAGCGTCTTTAACTTCTGGAACGATTTAAAAGAGAAACAAAGAGAGTCATTTAAAACGCATCACGTGGACAATCTGCACGGCACATACAAAAATCCGAATTTTTCGCATGAAGCGTTTCAGGAATTGAAATCATGGAACACTCTTAAATCCTGTTTTGTTATCATAATCATAATAGTGTTTTTTGGGCGGAAACAAGTCTTAGATAAAAATTAATGGCTTTGCTTGAAATTTCTTAGTTTTAGAAGTAAATAGAGTAGAAGATGCACCGAGATAATTGCAGTTTTGGGATTGAGCAAAATAAATTGGTTGCAACCAAAAAACAAACAAGTTTAATAAATGCAATCGCGTTTTCTTTTTAAGAGAAATTAAACTACAAGATATAAGAAATACTTCACCAAGAGGAAATTAAGTTACAAAGCCGGCTATTTCTAATTGAGAAAAATTATTTCGGAATTTTATATAGTGGCCTCATTTTCACCAACCAAACTAGGAATATGAAAATATTTCTATTAAGGTTTTTTTTTCGTATAAAGAAGAGTTATTAAAAAACCAATTTAAAGCTTAAACTTAACACACTGATGTTTAACTTAAAAATGAGCCCAACACCAAAAGGAAATCCACGTTTTAGGCAGTAATTAATTAAAGTGTGGCTAGTTTTCAAGTTGGCCACTTTGAGCGTGATGATATAGCGGCGTTGCCAAAATCCTAAAATTATTTTTCTCGTCTATTACCCTTGTTCTCTTTCATTTCCGACTCCTCTCGCCTCCCTAATGGCAGGTTTTGTTATTTTTCCGTCTGGTCGGCTTACGTAACACGAACAAACGGTGGCGTTCGATTTATAATCTATTATAAGCTGTCAATATAGTGGCCTCGTGTTTCTAATTAGAACGAACAATTTATTAGTGGGATTTTTATTAAAGTAAGTTTTTGACAAGCTTCCAGAAAATAATTAGATATGTACCTTAATAAACAAGTTGAAAATTTATAACTTTGTCCACGAAGTGGATTTTTCTATTAACTAGATTGTCTAGGTCGTTATTTAAATTTGGGCACTATTATTCATCCTGTTGGGAATTTATCGGTCCAGATAAATCATTTTATCGAGTACACGGGATTTAATTCTTTTCGGTGGGCGAACAAATTTGGTGGGAATTGCACGAGTAACAAAGAAGCGCGTCTAATGATTTTTTTTCTGATTTATGGTGTCGGGTTTGTGATGATAATTAGTTCATTATTACTCCATTAAAAGCAGGTAAAAATATTCGGTTGGGCCTATTATGGCTGTTCCTCCTCGGGCGAGCCGATAATCACCAACAAAAGTTCGAAAATCCCCGGCTATTGGTCGGGTCCCCTCTCCTATCGGCTACCCTCAATGGCCTTCGCTTTATCGGACCCCCATGGTCCAACCCCCCCATTTTACATCTCGTGTTCGATGCAAGAAGTAAATTAGTTGTGCAAGCCGTGAGTTTCAGACAAGTGGAGTGAAAATGGATTTCCTGTGCGTAGTAATTCCATGGCGACGATTCACTCGAGCAGGTGCATTGCTTTGATAAAAATTTCATTTTCAAAGTGTCACTTAGTTTGCCGCGTCCTAGAGAGAAAATTTCGACCATAAATTAACTAGGAAACTTTACTTTTAAATTTTGTTAAGAACTTTATTATAGTTGGACGTATTTGAGAGTGTTTAAATCATTATAATCTGTTTATCTTCCTTTATCTAAACTTTGCTATTTCGCTGCGAGTGGAGCTTCCCAAAGGACTAGCCCCTTCCTGCCTTTTGGACTCCATTTAAGTAAATGTCTTCCGCGGCATGTGCCATTATACTACACAAATACTACGCGAAAACTTTTAAATTATTTATGCTTATTTTAAACTTAAAAAATGTTGTTGAATATTACGCAATTTTTTTTTTATTTTTCTGAATTTCGCTCGTGACTGTGTTTGTTAATCTATTGCTTTAATTTTTTAAAAAAACTAAATTATAAAATTTGTTTACAAAAGCAAATTTTGATTATCTTAATTAGATTTTTGGGACGATTTAATTTTTTAGTATTAAATTGATGAATTTTAGCAAAAACTCGACTTTTTCTATAAGGTATAATATGAAAGTAAAATTGTAATTTATTTTGGCGGTACAGAATAAAGAAGGTTGCAAACACCGTTTGATATTAGAGAAATTTTAATAAAATATGTAGGTACATGGACTAAAATATTGGTGGAATAAAAATCAGTTGTATTGTAGTAAACAGAGATTTGCATAAATTTAAAGTTTAGATAGTTAAATTTTTTACAGAAAATTTTCCTAAATCAACAAGTAACATTTAATATTAGTTGTAGTATTAATTAATGGCAATGCCTTGCTGGAATGGAGTCAAGAATTCAAAAACAGTGAAATAAATATATATTCAACTTTTTTTAATGCATAAACATTTGAATCTTTTAATATCTGAATTTAACATTATATAAACCTTGAATTTTCTAAAGAATACAGAAGTTTTTGTTCGTAGTTAAATGTTAAAAGTATCTTTATTATAGTATTTATTGTGACAATTTTCAACAAATACATACATAGGTATTTTCAATTTCTATATAAATACTTTTTTAATACATTTTTAACGAACGAGTTGTTAATGAAAGCAGCAATTAATAATAATCAGGGTAATTTGTTGATTAATATACCAATTAATTACACTGTCTTAAATAATAGTATAGGAGATTTATTTATATTGTTCCTTTTCTTGACATTGAATTTTTTGCACAATGTTTTGTGGTGTGGATATCTCTAGGGAATGATCATTCATAAATGAGGGTTATCAATGAACGTTTTTGCATACTAATGGTACCTATAAATAAACGATTAACGGAAAAGTTGTAAAATCTATTTCTTATTAATTAATTCAACTAGTAAAAGTGGAAATATTTACTTATACAGGGTGCGCCAGAACTCGCGCCTCAGAGAAAAATGCCATGTAACGTAAGATACCAGGAACATGGAAAAAATGTTAAAAAATTTCTATCTATAAAAATGTCGAAGTGATGAGAGTTAATTTTGCACTTTCACTCAATTTAGGTATTTCTGTTGGAAAGATAATTTGTCAAGTTTTTTTGTTATGGACTATTAAAAGAGGAAACAAGAAAGCAGTATCCCAAATTGTATCTCTGTTTAATGTTATTTATGGCTTTTATTGGCAAAATTTTTGTACCTTTTCTAGATAATTATAAAAAAACATATACAGGACCATCAGTAACATTAAATAGACATAAAAAAATGTCAAATGTCAAAAAATATATGGCAAAATTTTTTGATAGATAAAATTCTTTTAACATTTTTTCCATGTTCCTGGTATCTTACTTGAATTTTTTCTTTGGGGCGCGAGTTCTGACACACCCTGTAGGTGAATTCAACATGACATTTAATATTGTTTGAATTTTATTTATTTTTTTACATAAAATATAAAATAAATGCTAGGTGTTTTAGCTACCTATTATTCTTATAACCTGTTTTTTAATTTTTTTGAAACATACAACTTTTTGTGTTACGAGTTTTTAAAAATTGAATTTTGGAGTTTTGAATTTTGAAATGACATTACGTTTACAACCGAATTGTTTATTACTCTGTTGAAATAATTTTGCGTATTATAATTAAATTAAGCAGGGGAATTATTTTTTTTATCTCTGTTTGTAGAGTTCATGCCGCAATTTCATGTCGCGATAATTATATAAAAATAAACGAGACACATTTGAGATATGATCAGGAATAGTGTGAGAGCCGCAAATTTAAAGCCAATTTAAAATTATAGACACCCACCTGCTTGAATAATGGTTACGACTTTGTCATTATCATTTAGCCATTAATGTCTTAATTATAAACCGCTCTCCTTCCCAAACAAATCATCTGTTACAAATTCAAATTAATTTCGTTTTAAATAATTTTAATTCGGAGCGATTTTGTCAAGTTTATGAGGCCGCGCATCGCGTACCATAACTCAAGTCTTCCGTCGGAGTCTGCCCAATATTATTCAAAACTTTCTAATGCAATTTACTCATAAGTTTTGTGATTTACGGATCAATCTTTGAGGCGAAAGTTTCTTAATTGTGTCCCACCGGAGTCAAATTTTTAGCACCGTGTAGGTACAAATACCCCGTCGAATGCTTCTGAAAATAGAGCTTCGTTCCGAAAAAAGCCTCTATTGTTCGTTGGCAATAAAACGTCCAAAAAAATTCTTTGTATTTTTGTTATTCTTCGAGTCTGACCTCGAAGCCACTTTTGAAGGTTTCGAACAAAAACTATTTTCCTGGCTATAACTCTTGGAAACGGGATTCCTGTGCGAGCTGGTGCAATGCACTTTGAATTGCCTTCACGAAAAAATCGGACGAATTTCCGGTAAATAACTGGAAGTGACCTATTTGGGTAATGGGGGTGATTTATGGGGGCGACTCACTTGACGGGAGTCATAGTGTTATCGGGGGCAACCTGTTGCCGGCGATGCATTTTTAACATTTTCAACAAAGAATTTAATCAAAACGATTCGTTTTTGAGCCGAGAGCTTCCATGATGTAACATCTTCATGGCTAACTATCACAAATATTTCAAACATGTTCAACGATACGAAGCTATAAATAGACATACACAATACACAATCATTTCTAATTCATGCTCAAGTACACAAGGTGTTCCTTTTTTACACAAATATTTTATTTATTAGCTAAATATGATGGTACCGCTTATTCTCGCTTCATTAAATTCCAACAACTTCCGTAACAAATTTTTCATTTTCAGACTAACGTCGTGCTAAAGATTTTCTGATTAATCATTCTCCGAGTTTAATTGTACATTTAGTAATTAATCTTCGTTTATGTCAGACATACATAAATTACGTTAATCCGGCATAAAAATATGTGCTGAATAAAATAAATAAATTAATATGCACACAACTCGTTTTATCGTACTATTGAACTTGCTTGATTCGTGGTTATGTTTCCGATGCAGTGACAGAGGAGCAATTAAGTGTAATCAATTACGTCCCAATTACACTGGTTAACCTCTGTATAATTTCTCTTCAATTGCAGCCATTTCAGGACGCACGAATCGATAACTTAAATCCTTGCCGAAGATCAAGATGACAAAAATTTAACCCACTTTGCTCGTGACCCGAATTTTAAATTAAAATACTTGTAGCTTTTTTTGTTCGTTTAAGGAAGACAACGCTACACTGTGTCTTTTGGTTTTGTGTTCCATTTTGCATTTTTTTTCAATTCGTACTTTTAGATTAAAAAGTCTTTTTATCAAGCTAGCATAGAAATTTAGAACATATGTCCGTGAAACGTAAAACGTCGTAATGACAATTGGGAAATGTGAATTAAAATGTTTTTGTGGTGCATTCTGACATAAAACCGTAGCATAGGTATAAGATTTGTATGATGGGTAAACACCAAAAGTATCTTATTTGAGAATGTTTTCCAAGTTTTCCTAGAATACCTAAATAAATCACTGATTTAGATCACTTAGTTTTTATAAAATAATTTTTTGACATTTTATTCACATACGACAAACGTTGTTAACAAGTGGGCCTACTTGATAGAAAGACCTTTTGATTGCTTTGTGTCTCATGTATGAACACTTAAATGCAAAAAAAACGGAAATATTTTTTTTATAATTAATTTATTATAATAATAATTAATAATTTGGCCTGTTAATAAATGCCAGTTTTTTGACGTTGTCTTTGTCATACATAATTCACAATTTCATAATTGTCAGGCATCTTTCAGACCTCTATCAGGTTTCTTCATGTTTTCCCATTTTGTTTAACACTGCACTGACAAGATCACCAAATAAGATATTTTTTTATAGTTTTCTAATCTTTTTGAGAACATCTTTTTTCACACTATGTACCTAAATCTTTGAAAAATTTGACAATTTTGTTCTTGACAATTTGCGTTTTTTTTTGCACTCAAGTGTATTTTAAATTACTTAAGCTTGTCAAGCATAAATTCGTATAAAACAAGTACAACTTTATTTATTTAAAAAGTAATAACAACCCTCTGGCATACATTCTACAATGAAATTCTTTTTTTTAATTTAATTTAGTTTGATCTAACTGCATCGCAAAACAATACAATAATACATAATACGTGTGCAAGACAATAAATAATGATTGTTGATTAATTATAGTCATGAAAAAATCGGCCATTGATGAGCTCCACACAGCGCGATATGAGATAGTCGTGAGCAATCGCTCCTATTATCTCTAAAGTGTAGTGAACTTCCGTTCAATAATTTATTTTGTATTGTTTTTCAATCTCACAACAACCCTCAACAACTTGCCCATTTCCTTGTTTACAACGCGGCGTTTCCTCCGACCTTCCCAATTAAAATCCATAAATCGTAGGAAGCCATGATATATGTGGAGGCCATGCCGAAAAGGGCAGCGGCCTCCCGTCCACAAGAATAGTAGTTTAAGTGCGCTTGTGTCGACTCCGCTTCGGTTTCGAAATTGGAAAAAATCAAGCATCACGTGATTTACAGTTAATTAATTTGGGCATCGTCCCCGGCAATAAATAATACAGAAAACGGCAACGTCTACAGCAAGCTAAAGCAGCTGGCGAGCTGTCAGCTAGCCAGATTAGGGTCATGGAGTGTTTGGAGGGGACGGGGGGCCGTCTGTCAGATCCAGCGGGCTGTGGATTCGTCTCGCACTTAGTCTAGGCTCAACCCTAATCCATTATGGCAGATGCGGCTTAAACTCCACTCGCAAGATTTTTCAAAGTGGGAAAGTTTTTAGTCCGGTTCTGTGGCGAGTGTTTTATTAACTAAAGCACCCCCGCACTTGGATTCTTGCGGCCTGCTATTATATATGCCCATTAATTACATGGCAATTAACCAGAGGGACAGTGCCGGCCTTTGCCGGCTATTTGTCTCTCACTCCTACCGGAGAGGGTCACGAAAATAAATCATAAGTTTAATTTTATCTCCTGTAAACAGAGAATACCGTATCGGGGAAAAAATTCATGGCTATTAGCATTTATTTTTTCAGATAATCTGTTAATAGGGTGGGGATGAGGGACCTTATCGCAAAAGCTTTTCCATGTTGGGACTGACCAATTCCTGTTTTACATATCCAAGGCTGGCCAGGACGATTATTGCATTTACAACTTGCAAACTTCGAAAAATAAACGGCAAACGTTAAAGAAACTGGTTTGAAATTACCTATATGAAATTAGAAATTTTTGTTTTAAAAAAATGAAGCTTAAACAAATACGACATATACCTATTTTATAATCGAAATTGAATTAATTTGATAAATAATTTGGTCTTCTTCTAATAACATTAATGCGAAAATCACCTTTCTGTAAAATGTAATGGTTTTTCGACTTTTTTAAACTAAACAATTATAATGAAAAATTACTATGGGTGGGGTCTATGCGATTTTGTCTTTTGGTTAGTGATTGTGCAAAATGATTTTAGACTTACAGTGGTTTGTTTATAAAATGAATCCTTTGATTAAATTAATTTAAAGTTGTTCTATTTTGGGCGTCGTAAACACTTCGCGGTCTACCCTCGGCGGTTTTGTTTTTGTCAATAAACCAAATGGAATCCCTCCTAATCGGTTTGATTATTCCGGAAGTCACGATTCCAACTAATGGATGTTGTCGCATGTGTTTAATATTTAACATTAATAAAAATGGCTATAAATTATATTTTCCGCATCCCGCGAAAGACCGGGTGAAACAGCGATTCTTCTATTTGAACTGGTCGAAAACAAGCGATTATAAATAGCTGTTTAATTTGGCTAAACGTTTATTCAGTCATAAAGTAGATGATTATCTGACATAATGTATATCCCAATATATATTTTACTCACGTCCTTTGCACGCGAGGGTCGGTCCTTGTACATACGAATTTTTCGACGCCAGGATAACGATTCTTTGAAAAATTCGAATTGGGTTTCCGGTTTTTCAATGACTTAGTTTCGATAGTGTCAGTTTTATCGCTGCTTTATGAAGTCATTAACTGGTAATTAACAAAAATTGTTTTTTTTTTCAAGGAGAGATAAATCAAAAAGTTTACGAGACTTTCGGTGAGGTATTGCTATAGTAGAGATAAATGTCAATAAAAATATCAACACTAATATAGTCATAAATCATTTGGAAACAAACAAACCAGAACTGATCTAGCTGTGGTTAAGCCATTATAAAAAGTAAAATGTTAGAACCTAACCTTTTTTAATCTACCAATTTACAACCTCAAAGTATGTGCACTTTATTTATTTATGTTCGAGATTTATGGTTCGTGAACCATTTCGTGTTATAGGGCAAAATTGAGTGATTTTTTCGCGAATTGGTGTCAAATTTTCCTCCTCAGTTAGCACTTACCCCTCAAACAGGTCATCTCTAATTGGAAAGGCCACCTAAGTGACACTTATTTAATTACAATTTATTCACGTTCCTAACCTACCGCATAGCTTTACACCCTTCGCATACACAAACCGATTTGTTGTTGATTTGATTTGTATAATGATTGCGATTTTTATGCGACACACATCGCACAATAATCGTAAATCCTCTACGTTACTAGGAGCTTCTCTATTGTGTGGTCTAATAAAACGATTTATTATCCTATGAGCGTTTGCGTTACGTTATATTTTTCAGATACCGTACACGGCCTAAATGCCGACTTTCTCGGAATTTTGCAAGAGAAGATCGGATCGTGTGTGGCCGCCCGAGCCGGGCTTCAAACCTCTCTGTAGCCATATACAGTTTTCTCTGAAAGTTGGGCTAGTCGCCGCCAGGGGCGACGCCGCGGCGCTGGGCGCCCTCTCCCGTCGACTTGCCCAACTCAGCGCTTTTAAAGTCGATCGATAACAGCGCGATTTTCGAAATTGCGGCTAAGAGCCGTTGATTTGGACACAATTAAAGTTTGGGGGGATTTCGGACCGAAAAGTGACTGTCTTAGGCCATTTGCTTGTTTGGAACGGTCGAAGGCCATGTGGTTGGTTGAGCCAATCAGATTAAAGAACAAACCGCTTGCGTGCATGTTTAGCTAGTTAGAATTCATCTATGACCTACCTCCTCATATTTTAGTGCTATTTTGTTCTCTATTAAAAAAGGAACACCATCGGAATACTTATTTGTTGTTTATGTCGCTATTCTTTGTCTTTTTTGACGTTTCTTTTATTTATTTAGTTTCTGGATCATGATGAATCGGTTTCGGTCGAGTGCTGTGTCAAATCGTTACATGGATATTACATTACATTGATATTTAAAATTCAGGTAATTTTTTAAAATAAAAATATATTTACCGTGGCTAACTGTACTTTCGCACTTTGTATATAGTTCTATAAATTTATGACCGACTCACATCTAATTTATCACTGTATGACGTTTTTACACATTTCCTGCTAAACTGTTACTTTCCCTGCTTTAGAGAGACACCTAAAACGATAAAAATGTATGATTTTACTTAACATCTGGTCTAACCACAATAAAAACCTGTTGTGTGTACGTTGTTTATTTATGTTGTTAATATTTGTGCCATACAGATGCGACATTATGGCCATAAGTGGTTCTCGCATTACAAATGACACAAAAGGGTGATTAATTTATGTTTTATGGCTTTAGGACTTCTATTAGAAATTATTGAAAAATTTTCTACTTAGCTAAATATTGATATTTGCTATTGAAATTTGCTAAAAAGCAAATTTTTTTCTGTAAAGTGATTAATAACTTAAGGTACATGTTTCGACCGTTGTACAACATGGTCGCCTTTAGGTTTTCCTAAAGGTAATTACTAGATTTTATTTATTTTAATATTCATCTCTTTCTTAATACTGCAAACTTGAAAATGTGACATTACCTAAAGTGAGGAGTTAAGAAATGTTATTGCATAAATACCTACCTACAATACATTTGTTAACTTTTAAATAGAATTAAGTTTTAGTTGTTGATGTATTTTGTTTTAAAAACCGTTAGAACCATATAGTGACTTACCTATCTTTAGCATTAAATAAACTATTCGACGGTTAAAGAATTCGTGAATTCGTGCAGAATATACTTTATAAATCTGTCATATGAAAGTTTTAAACTGTAAAATTTTTGTTGTGTTCACAATTTTCAAACACTATAATATTGGATCAGAAATTTTGTTAAATTCAAAAGTTCTTATGGAGATTGACAACGTATTTTTTAGAAGAGCGTATATTAACGGCAACATAAGAATAAGTAAGCTTAAATGCATCATATAAACAGTAGGTAAAAAATATTAGTGTTGGAAAAATGTTTGTAAATACACGCTTAATATAAAAATAAATATTGCCTGAGGATTAATTAATTAAGAAATAAATATTCATACTCTGAATTCCTTTTTAAATACTAAAAATTACCTATATTATTTATAAATATCGCTAAAAAAAATTCATAAAAAATTTATTAAAAAAATCAAACTAAAGACCTTAAAATTTTGTTGTTCACGTCACAAAAGGGTTCGGGTTGTCTGATTTGTGCTGACAATATCTATACCTAAATTCTATATCTAAATCTTCTCTGAGTGAATTTATTTGATCCTGTTTTCGTTGTTTATTACTTATTTTAATATTGTCGAACATTTCTTTCTTGCTTATTCTTGTTGTGATGTCTTTATTGGGTTTAGAATAGGCAAAGTTGAACTGGAATATATGTTTTATTGCAATGTAAATTCGGCGATGTCGGCACGCGCCAATTGTCGGCTTATGGTCGTCGAAGATGCGGGAATATCGAATGAAGACATTAATCAGATATTCGATTCACAACATACACAGAATGATTATGATATTGCTGTTGACTTTTACGAGTTTTACGATGTGTTTAATGCGCATAACAGTCACGGAATTGGTTTTATGGGATCGTAAACAAGTTGGAATAGAGCGCATGTGCCGATAAGAGCTTGATGCTTTACCACCAAAAGTCCGCGATCTCAATGGCCACTTAAAACCTCGTAAAACAACGTCAACTCATTAAACTGTTGCCGATATTGAATTAACTCGATCGGCTCTCTATTGCATCTACCCATGTACCTAATTGTTCATTTATTCAATGCTTTTATGGCGATTTAATTCGTGTTATTAGCGTAATTGCTACTATTCTCCTTCGCCTACCAGGAAACCACCACACTTTTTCACCACATTTAACCAACCATTTCTGATTAATAAGTTCTCAAACCACAAACACTCTTAACACTGTTTTTCTACAAGGTACCTTCTTGGTACCAATCTTTTCGTCCCTTGAAGCTGATTTTTTGAACTTTTTGTTCCAGGTACGTTCCGTGAGTAGTCCCTCGCCCTAATTAAAATTTAATTAAAACTCCAGGACTTGTTTTAAGGCCAAGTCTCTGTTGAAATAAAATAGTGAAGGGTCATAAATTGCGGCAATCTCGTGAAAATCAATCTGACTATGTGTTTCATAGAGCGATGTTTGCGTGTATGGCCCGCTAGCCATCTTGCTTTTTTGTTCGATGGGTGGTTGGGGCGCGAGGGAGATGGGACATGGGAGTTGGGAGGAAATCAGGCGAGATGGAGAAGCATGACTTGGGGCAAGGTATCAAAAAGCGTTGTTATTATAATAATAATCACATGCGCGAGTGGCGGGTCGGCCATAAATCATTTCGCGATCCGCCTGCTTGGACGGTCACTCAGTTGACTGATTTATCGATCGAAATGTCGGCTTTCTTTTCGGTGTTCTCGTTTTTGTGCCGTGCAAACTTTGAAAAATAGAAAATGACTTGAATGGGGAGCAAGTTCGACCATAGACAAAGACTCGCGAATGGCTCTATCAACATTTACACTCGTGATGTCTCCGGGCTAAGGTTTACATTTGTGACTTTACACAAGTGCAAAAAAGTGCGCATTAAGGCACACTCCGTTAGGAAGTGAAGAATTTAAATCGCTCATGGGTAAATGAAGTCCGACTATTTTCGAAGTGGCGATAATTTATCAACGTCTGGAACAGCCTGTGAGCAACCATTACTCTTATGGCCTCACACAAACGTGCTGATTGCTGCAAGAAACGATGTGGGAACATGGACGTCTGGGCCAATTCCTTCATTAGCGGATTTTTGCCAAAATACGTGGCGAAAGGGTCGGCACTGATAACATCGAGAACATTCAGCACCTTAAGATTTAAGCCCGGTTTTTGTCATTAAATTGTTTTGAATTAAATATTTTTTTGTTTAATAATAGCCAATAGGTACATAAAATAAGTATATAATTTTAAAAATAGATACAATAGATAATTAACTTAATTTTTTTTATGCAAAGTATTGTTAAACATATTTGAATTAATAACGTTTAAAATTTATTTTTCATACCTATATCGGGTGTGTCAAAAAGGTTGGACAGGCGTAAAGGTATAAGTATTACATCATTAAAGAGAAATAAAAATAACCGAATTTTTAGTTATTAGACATATGTTCATCACCCGCTTGAATTTCATGAAAAGATCTGGCAATAAATAATGAACCCTTAAAAAGACAGCAAAAATAATTTCATTTTACATTTACAAAATTTTGCCGCTCAACTATGAGAAAACTAATAAAATTAATTATTTTTTAATGAATCACAAAATCGAGCTTTATGCATCTAACATATGGCAAAATTGAAATTACCTTACCATATTACCCGAGAAACAAATAGTACCTACTTTGTGAATTTGTCAAAATTTGTTAACTTCTTGCAAATTAAAAAAAATATCTGTGGAAAAATGAGTTTGTGTGATGCTAATGAATATTGCAACATTTGCTTAGCACTAAGAAAAATGTAATAAATTAATTATTATTTCACAAAATTTTATTTTTTTACAAAGTTAGTAACACCAATGTAAGGTAAAAAGGTGTTCTTGAACTGTGTTGTCGTTTTTTCTTTATTATTTTAAGAGTTTTTTTCTGAAAAGTAAGTCCTTAGAGCACTCGTTTATGTCTTATATTTATATCTTTCATATCACGCCTGTCCGGTCTTTTTGACACACCCAATATATTAATACAACTAAAGAAATTATATTGAAATGTTAAAATTGAAACCTCAGTACTAAAGTGACTTCTTTTCAAAAAAAATTCAAAAACCAGTTTTCTAAAATTTTTAAGAACGTGAATGGGAAAATACCTTCTGTAGAAAAAGTACCGGGAAATATTAAATAAAATAGTACTACGTTATTATTGATCAATTTTTATTTGATTTCCTTTAAAGTAAACTATCTGAAGCGGCACGCATATGCCACCGTTAAACTCAATCATCAAAACTCTTCTCATAAACAGAAGAAGGTATGGCTTTCAGTTCTTTCTGCGAATTTTGATTTATGTCTTTTATGGACTCAAAACGCCTTTCTCGCGAAGCAATTTAAGTTTAAGAAACGGTAAAATGTTACATAGGGCCATGATAGCTGAATACGGTGCCTGATTGATGACATTTTGTTAATTTTTGTTCAAAAATTTGTGCAGGACGGTCGCTGTGTGTGCAGGCGCACTGTTTCAGCTATATTACTCTTAAACCTAAGTGATGATTTACAATCATAATTTCTTTGATTTTCTTTACATTTTCCTCTGTTTTTGTTGTTGACGACCGTTCAGAACGAGGACTTCTTTTTGGTCCAATTGAAATGTTTTATATCACTCATATGCTTGTGTTTTTGACATACATGAGTTCTCAAAGGTTTTTTGCAAAAGTTTCAGAGATTTACTACACGAATTTTTCGTTGGCAACACAAAATTTTAAGCGACTTCTTTCATCGGTAGTGGAATCCATGACAAAAATTGCAAGTCTGACTTAACCACAAGTTATGGTAAAAACAATTTGAAACAAACTACTTGAACTATATAGCAGTAAAATTTGGCTTGGTGAGAGAGTATGGTTATACCAATATACCAGACAAGAATTATTAAGATATCTTTAATAATAATATTAATAAACTTTATTTCCCATGATAATAAAATACATTAAATAGGAATTGTCATACAAAAAAAAAAAACATGAACATGAAACATGAACTCTTTAAATCGAAAATTCCCGATACTTTTTTGCAGAGTAGTATATACCTATTTTCCTATTTACTTATTCCAAAAACTAAGAAAAAAACTCAGAAAAAAAACTCTTGGCATAGAATAAAATTTTCCTAATTTTTAATATTCTAGACTGTTTAAAAAGTCACGAGATTTTGACATTGGAAACATAATTACTCGTAAAGATTACTATTTTTAGATTAGTGTAAATTATATTGATTTGAAGACTAGGAAGCAGATTGTAAAAATAAAAATCGGAATATTAATAAAGTTGGATACATCTTATCTCTAGTAAAAATATGTTTGATTTCAATTCTACTTGATGAACAATTTTTTTTATTCAGCTTTGTCAAGGATTTTCTTCTAAAAGGCCAAATTTCAACTTGATTTTTTAATGTTACTAAAAAGAATCTTTGTTTTTCTTTCTGCGTTGAATAAGTCAATCAGTTTTATTATTTTTCGTTAAAATTTTTGTGCTGTTAGTATACCGATTTTGGTTAAATTTCATGTCGGAATAAAAATGTTGTTGGTTGACTAGATTCTTGAATTTGTCACCGCTGTGAGCTTGGGTCGAAGGCATCCGTTCCCCTTGAATCTCTTAAAGGACATTCCATGTTATCTCCTCTTCCTGACATTCGGACAAGTGGAAGGCATATGCAAACAGCGATGTGAATCTTTTATTTGCGCCTGAGCGAGACTTGTTCTCGGCTATTCTTTCTTGCTCCCGTATCATCTACAAATTCTTGATATGGCGGACAGCACAATGGACAGCGCGGTGTTCTAACGACACCCTGTAAAACGATATCTGATTGCCCATATCGCGATATGCATTTCGTCGTTCCGGCGAGCGCCTTCTTTTTATCCTTGGATAATTTCAACCGACTATGAGTTACCACCAATTACCGCAACTGACCCTCGACAATTTTTCACTCTCTGAATTATTACCTATAATGATACTTTAAACTGCTACACGAGTTTGATTTATGGCATACCTGTGCCCAGGCTGACGGATAATTAATCGAGAGACAGAACGTAATTTGCCAAATATGTACATGGATTCGTTTCCGGATTAAGTGAAAGCATTTTTGCATAGATGGATCGAACTAGAAGACTCGTTTATACGATATTTATGCTAATCTAGTGTAATATTAATTAGGTGAAATTTTACACAATGTGGAATCCTGCTGTGCAATTGTTAGGGTAATTGCAGTTATGCTAATTTTTACTTTAGTAGTAATTATTCTGAGGAAGTATTTAAAATTCTACAACTCACATGAGAAATTTTTAACAAATTTTGTTCCTACGAATTTAGTATGGCGGCCCAAAACTAATCAGCTTAATCACGGCAGGTAAAGTCCGGGTGGTCCATCGGGTGGTACCTAACTTTAACCAATGCCCAACTCTCTTTTGGTCATTAATTTTATAAATCTTCTTAGAATTCACTTGCTTCAATTGACTACCGGAATGCTCAAACTCTTATTTTTCTCTCGACTCATAATTAAAGCATCTGCTCGAGATAAGCCTTAATTCGCCTATAACCCACTAATTTTCTCATTGTGAATGCACATCCAAATTGGAAACCTCTTTCGCCCCACCTTCCTCTAATAACACGTTTCGAATATAATTTACGACCTCTCCAACGTCTCTTTTTTCCGGAAATTGGTTACATAACAATTAAGAAAATTTCACCAATTTGACGTAATTAATGGATCGTTTTGTATTTTCGTACAAAAGCCGAGGATAAACTTAAAAAATGCCCGACCGAAAATAAATGTATTTCCGACGAGGCTGGCGGCAATTTCATGAATTATGATATCATAATTCAACGAAAGAAAGAACGGTTGGCAGGCCTAGTAGGTGGTTGTCCGGGCGTCGGGACGGCGGGAAGCGTCGCGACGATTGTTTGGACGAGAAACACGTGATTTTAAATTTTGGCGCGGCGGAGAGGCCTCAAGCGGGCAAAAGGGGAAACTACGAGGTTTGATAGAGCTGCGCCAGATGGCGATAGTGCCGGGGGTGAGAGATTGTTACAAGGGTGAGGGTTGGAAGGGAAAGGGAGGCAAGTGTGACGGAGTTTAGAGGGTTTATTTGGTGTTCAAGAGATCGAGAGAGACTCAATACGACTTCAATAAAAAATTATTAAGTACAATATTATTGCAAAAAACAACTTTTACAATTACTTTTATTATTACATTTTTGAATAAAATTACACTAGTTCAAAAAAACCTTAATGTAGGTACTTTATAATTATGTAATTTTTGTAAATTGTTTTTATGTTTTTTGATTTGATTTTTTTTGTTTTCAGATTTATTTCCTTGGATACTTAATTTTGGCTAGCCCTTATCGGAGCAAAAACCGATGGTGAGTTTGTAAACCGCGTCGTCCTCTTTGGGACTTTGAGTGCGTCGGCCGGTAATTAAGAACCCCTAGACGAGGGGCAGCAAACACGAAAGCTTTTGGCAATTAGGCGTTTCAGTCTATAGTTTGATGGAAGCATTAGGACACGGTCTGCCGGTGTAAATTGTTGCGATAACATACCGGCGTTGTCGTTTATTTGCTTGATTATTTATGCCTTTTGGGATGCGCATTTTTCGTTAAAATCTAGCCGAGATTATGATAAGGGATTTACGTTCGGCGTGTTTTTCGACCGAAAACTCCCTTCAGATACTGGGGACAATTTGAGTTACGTGTTTTCTTCTAACGAGGTCCGCCTTTTCCTTGTAAGTACCCCACCATTTTCAGATACTTATACATTATATTATAATTGTAAATCGGATTGATTTTGCAAATGAAGAACTACGGAATTGAAACGTTAGAGAAGGGGGATTTTGAATGTTTTAAAAATTGCATTCAAACTTTTGATAGAGGCTAAATGCAGTCCAGAGCGTCCGGCATTTTACTTCCGGGTAGCGAACGATTCCCGACTAGGTTCTAAATATCAAGCGGCGAAATATCCCTCTTGGGGTTTGCTGCGATTTCATGCCCAAACTAATCGCTGATAACTTCTATGCGATTTATTCACTATTTCATAAATTTTAATGATATTGCATTAGCCCAAAACGTGAGATTTTTATTTTCATCTTTAACGTTCCAACACGTCCATTTTTAATAAGCCTCCAAAATAATTTATTACCTTTTGGTATTCTAAAGCCTAATTTAATTTTTTTAACTTTATAAGTTTATTTACTTCTCATCACGTTTATTTGCCTAGGTTGACCAGTTTATTTATTAATGCAGTTTAAACCAGAAATTAAACTTAGACTGACTTATGTGTACCCGTATACTTTATCTAAACTTGCAGTTTTAGTTTTTTTTATGATTTGATTCAGGAAAAATAATCATTAATTTTTTAATTAATGTCTACACTCCAAATTAACTAAAATCGAAATCAGTTCAGTCTGACGTAGGTCCGGAGTGAAAAGATAAATTGTATGAAAATTTTTTGGGACCCGTTAACGCTAATTAGTGTCACTTGTTATAGCTTTGTAAATTAATTTAGTGGAATATTTTCGATAGTCGGTTTTTGTCAAAAAGAAAAAGCTAGAAATGAGTCTCTAAAGTCATTCGTGATGATTTATACATTACCAAAAGTATTAGTTTTCTTTTTCATGTTAATTTGATATCTTGTTAGCAACCGGTTTATTATTTATTATTGTCAACTTTTAATTACTTATTTATACAAAATTGAGGTGAAGGTTTGCTTTTTCGTGATTAATTTCCATATTGGTTGAATCGAAAAATTTCGTGATTAGAGTAATTTGTGTTCCGCTATATAAAACGAATCAAGTTGATCCGAAACGAAAACATTGAAATTTATGGAAAACTTAATTTATGGCGTGTGGACAGAAGCATGTTTATCGACATCATTTATATTATAGCAGCTCTACAGTATCAGTAATTGATTTTGCGCGATGATATATAAATCTATTAGTATTTTGATTTATGCAAGCCGTGTCTTTGCGCAGACCGGACCGTCATTTTTGAGGGTAGGCTTAAGGGTAGAAGGGGCCCTTTTGTGTGTGTCCACTGGCCCGTATATACCAACCGGATCTCGAACGAGTAAATCAAACGTCTGGACTACCCTTGACCGAATATCCCGTTTTCCCACAATTAGGCATTGTCTTAATACGTTACTTCATTGCAGTCGGTCCGGCTTTTGTACGGGAACGTTCCCGTTATTTATAGCCGCTTACTTTCCCCACTTTTACGACAATCATAGTTTTCCTTCCTCGCTTTATCATTAAACCGCCCCCAGGCTTTTCGCAGAATCGGACCACTTATTGGATGAATTGCCAATACGGGAAAACTGTTTCAGAACAAGGGTGGAAAAGAAAACTCCAAGGTTTGGGAGTTGCAATTATCGTTGTTATTTCGCCTCAACAAAAAATATAAACTAAGCACTGACCCGTGTGCCTCTCTAGGGAAAACACTAACATTTCAGATATAATAAATTCCACTGAAAATTTATTGGAATCGTCACCCCAAGAAAACTCGTGACTCATACATGAAGCTTCTTAGATATCGCGGGAGCTTTTAGAGGCCAAAATAAACAGGGTGAACCAAAAAGTTCTACAATTTTTTTCTATGATGATAAGTATAATTAATTAAAGTTCAACACTTTGCGAAACTGATTGAAACAATAATTATGACTGTAAGCATCAAACATTTATACTGACAATAAGAAATATTTTACAATACTTACCAATAGAGTATTTCTTAATACTCTTAAAGAGCTTTACTTTATTATAATTGTTTATAAATAATTTTACACAAAATTTAAAATATTAAGGGTCACATGACATTACCTCGTAAGTGAAAAATGACAGTTTTTGGTAGGTAGGTAATTCGGCAAAAACGGTATTAGCTCAGTTTGTTAAGCTATTGCTTAATATTATACCCAGTAATTTTTTAAACATCTATTTATTATTTAAATTATTGTTAGTAATAAAAGTTGATAAAATTACATTGTTGAAATAATAAAAAGGAAACTGCGAAAATGCGAGTTATGAGGTAGGTATGTTGCTTACGATATCTAATTTTCAAAAATTTAAATTATGTGATTTTTGACATAGTTGTTATTGATACATACTTAGTTATATGTATAAGTGTGATGTATCTAAATATTTTTTTAATTAACAATAACAAGAATGTACCTATTTGTCAAAAAATTTTTGCTTAAAATTTTGCCTTGTGTTAACGAAGAATAATTTGTATTTATAATAAAATATTAACTTCTATTTTATGCTTGAAAGTTTTCTAAAAAATCTTTGACCCTTTAGATACGATCTATGCAAATGTGATTTCCTTCGCGCGGGTTCATCCACGCAAAAATTTAGTTGCCCATTAATATGAGAAAAATTAACAAATTAAGCAATGAATTAGCATAATTAATAAAGTGTAGGAAAAGCAATAACACGTGGAGTTAGAGTGAGGATAAATTGGGTGGTTTGTTTGATGTTTCGTGCAAGGAATCTGCTTAAAAATAATAAGTGTGTGTACTAATAAGACAACTAAGTAGTAGCATAATTATGAAATACAGTTTGCAATAAATAACACGATAGTATCTTGCAAATTGTAATAACAAGTAGTGAGTCTGCACACACAGAGAGAACTCCTCAGAGTAGGTGTAGGCAAACAAATAAATTCAGCATTCGAAGCTGCTTGTAATTAGTCTTGGTAGCTCCACGTTTCCATGTCTTCCGATATCAGATTGTGTAAATGATGCATTTACAATTATCTGAATACGTGATAGTCGCTAATCGACGACTTTAAAACATGCGACACTAAATAATAAATTAATAAAAGCACCCCGGCGTGACTTTATAAAGGGGATGTTCCACTTTTGTGCAACTTTACACAAATGATTTTTATGACGCTGTAAAACTTTCTCTTCTATTTTTTCACCGTTTTCTCGGGATTTTATTGTTTAGAGATTTTCGGGGGTTCGTGTCGTAAATGCGATGTTACAGAATAGGAGGGCGACTTTCACTTCGTTTGGCGGTGCGTTTATATGAAGATTTCTACACGAAAAATTGCGTCATTTTTGAGGTGAAACTGCAGTGTTTAAATACAACAAGGGATGCGCAAAATCGATACATTTTTAGTGGTGAATGCAAATATACAGGTGAGGATATACGGGCTGCAAACATAGGGTGGAATTAACCATGTTGGCAAACTGAACTATTATTTGGGAAAGTCAAACATCGACCACCGTATTACTAAATTCGCGAAATATTCTGTAGCATTTGATGATTATAATAAAAGTATATTCTTTTGAAAAGCAAAGAAAATTAACATTAATCAAGAGAAATAACGTATATGTCAATAATATTTTTTGTAAGTACAGTAGATTTAATATATTAATAATCGGTTGTTTTACCCACCATGTTTAGATTTTTTGAGAAGCTCATATACCAAGTTTTTAACATGTACTTAATTCTATGTGCCAGTTCAAAGGTTTCGAATTGCGTAAACTTTTTTAATATCAAATTAAAATATAAATTTAAACAATTTGTGTACGATAATATATTGACGACTTGGAAATTCAATTTTCTTTGGCTTATGTCTAACATTTTTTATTTAGGCAAGTTAATACAATTAATATATTTTAGTTGACAATTTAACAGAAACAGTTGATAAATTTTGCAATTTTCTGTAACAAAAAAAACCAATTACCGTAAATAATGATATGCCACTGTTATCAAAACGCATGTCTTTGTCACGCAGAAATTTGATAACCAATTTAGATAATGATGTTTTTGTTTTGTAGCAATATATTTTTTTATTTATTAATATTTGCGCCATTTTTGCGAATTAATAAAATATACTTGTTGACAAAGCACGAAACGGGCAATAAAACGTTATTTATTTCCTGCCCCACGTTTCGTTAATGTATTTTATTTGTTTTCGCCGTTATAATTGATTTACTTTCGTGTAAATACCTATGTACTCCAAAATATTCATTTTTCTATCAAGACACGGGCACTGTCATGCCGAAAATCCATAATTGCCTGACAAAGTAATTTCTTTCATAAATAACATATCACAAAATAACTCCAATTTTCGCAGCCGGTAATTTTCCGGTAGACGTGTTGTCGTGTCACGAGTCCATTAGTCGCCTTTCTGTGCCGCCTCTGTCTCGGTAAGAGACACCCTATGGTACCGGAATTACCTTAGCTGATTACCGAATCAAAATCGTGTTCTCTGCCTGATACAAGGACCGATACACGATCTCCCTCTGTAATTGTCTTTCGCTTTTTCGACTAAAAGCCACGTTTCGTGCGGCCATTTTTACTCCAATGGCTGTCACTGTCAACTTTGTGCTGATTTTGTCCCCTAGCCTATGAAAGGAATGTGTGGCTGCGTTTTGAGAGCTACCCCAAACACCCAGAGGGTCACGTGATCGCGCGCAGCTGTTACGGCCGTCATGGATTGTCTGGTGTTTACCTTTGGTTTCGAGGTTTTGAATTTTAAGGATTCGTCACTGTCCTAGAATAACAATCTTCTTGCTTAATTTTTAATTACAGAAAACTCATGTTTTTTAACAAATACTAGCGAATATTATTGTCACACTATACATGGTGTGTCCATGTCAAGTATGGAACATGTAAAAAATGTTTAAAAAATTCTATCTATAAAAATTTCGAAGTTATAGGGGCTTAAATTTTGCACTTTGACTCTATTTTCTTCTATTAGAAAAATAATTGTTTAAGTTTTTTTGCTACAGGCAACAGAGAAGAGGAAACAAGGAAGCTGTATCCTTAATAGTAACTCTGTTTATTGTTGCAAAATTTTTGTACCTTTATAGAAAAACATATACAAGATCATCAGTATCATTAAATACCTAGATACAAAAAAATGTCGAAAAATAAATGTCAAAATTTTTTGACAGAGATTGACACCTTTTCCATGTTCCTGGAATCTTATCTTACTTGAAATTTTTCTCTCAAGCGCAAGTTCTGACAGCCTGTATTGTTTCTAAATTTTAATCATAGAAAAAGTATATAGTCGTCTAGCTCGTGGGACGAACTTTTCTACTTGTGCGGAATATGCCATATTCTAAACTTGTTACTGAATATACTATTTTGTTATTGAAACTTTAATTTTTTAAGTCAAGTCTGAAAATGAGTTTTAGACGCCCATGGCGCCCCATTTGTCCAATAAATTATGCACGCCGCTTCCAAACGAACAAATTTCCCTAATTGCATTACCCAT
The DNA here is from genome assembly GCF_015345945.1 of Tribolium madens. NCBI lineage: Eukaryota > Metazoa > Arthropoda > Insecta > Coleoptera > Tenebrionidae > Tribolium > Tribolium madens. The sequence goes on from NW_025401006.1 coordinate 7,566,312, forward strand.
GTTATCAAGCCATTAATAATTCAGTACCATCAGCATTACCATTCCCAAAGTCGGTTCGTCCCATTTCCACGTAATTCAAGTGCCTTTGATGGAATAAAACAGTTTGGGAGTTTGTGTAAGAATCAGTGTGTAAAGAAGCGTTGTAAATTTTCAATTTTCCAAATGTGCTGGGTGAAGATGAGCTGTTGGGTTTTATGAAGAGGGGTGAAGTGGGACGATCTCGGTTGGGTATTGATTTAGTAGCTGGCGGGCGTTCTAAGGCTTTGGTAGCAGATAGACAGGCAGGCATGACGCATTATATATGGCGTAGGAGACGAACTTTGCTGAGAGAGACAATGCGACTTCCTCCCACGCCGAAGAGAGGAATGCCATGTGTGGTGGTTGGGAGAAGCGGCCGTTCGCAAGGGAACGCTGATGGGAAAAAGACAGCTGGGCCTCGGAACTTATTTCCAAATGCAAACGAAAATAATTATTTTCGGACTGGCTAGAATTAATCGATCCAAGGAACAAAAATAAAGTTACATTGTTTTATTCGGGAAGAAATAAATTTTACGCGGGCCAGATTTGCGAACAACTTTGCTAGTTTTGTACAGTTTCACATCAATATACATAATTTATTTTTCATTTTATGGCTCTGTTCGAAATTTAATATACATAATTTATTTTTCGGATGTTTTGATTCATTTGTTTACATGGGAGAATTCGATTTAATTACTTCAGACTTAAAAAATTGTTTTCGAAAGTTTCAGTCTTGCGTGGGCCAAATCTGCTCATTCTAACAAAAAAATTGCCGCTAAGAGCTTCTGAAATCTAAAAACACTCGAAAAATGTTTGTATTTAACTTGGTTTCTAATTTGAGAAATTTTTATATAATTACTTTTTAATACCTATATATGGTATTTTTTTAATAAATAGTTGAGATAAAATGGCTGTTATTTTTTTGTGTAAAACATAGGTACATCTATCGATTTTACAACTCTTAAAAGTCTTAAAATCTTTGCTCAACGGATGATAGGAATTAACCTCGGAATTAACTAATAACATGTCTGGTTATATAAAAGGTTAAACTCATCATTTATAATCTTATTGAAACAACTTGAAAATTGTGCAAATTTAATTTTTGTGCGATTAGACTATTCGATTGTTTACTACGTCTATTTTCAAGGCAGTATTTGTTGTATTTACTCGTTGCTATCCTAAACTCGTCGGTAAGTATTTTGTTTATTGTTGCTAACGACAAACTGGTCGGTAAGCATTCAAAGTCGTCGCCAAAGTATTTTCTAGAATATTTTTTAGATATTTTATTAAAAAAACTAACAAAAATCAATCGCGAAAAAAATGTCATAAGCATCACGAACGTTAAGGGCTTATTACCGATCTCAATAATTGAAGTTGTCGCTTCGCTCCTCCTCGAAACAATTGTCTTCGATCGGTAGAATGTTCTTACCCTTCTTGATGTTTAATATACTATTGTTAGATATGGATATACATTTTGCTTTTTTAATAGATTCGTGTGAAATTATGCAATTGCAAGTATGCAATTTTTTAATTTAGTGCAATTTTTCTGCGGGACTCTACTCAAATATGTCGTTGGATAGAATTCCGTTAGAGCTCGGCTGCTTTCGGGAATCATGTGATTAAAATCAACCAATAGTGAACATAAAATTAACCTATAGATAAATACATAGGTGCTTCTTTTGACGTTTACTACATATTTCCATTCTTGAAGCAAAACTTTGTTTGAAAGATAAATTGCAGAAGAAAATACAGGTGCGCCAAAATTGCGCTCCAGAAAAAAATGCCATGGAAGTTAAGATATTAGGAATATGGAAAAAACGTTAAAAAATTAATGCTATTTAGGTATAAGAATTTCGAAGTTATGAGAGTTTAAACTTTGTACTTTGACTCTATTTATTTCTGTTGAAAAAATATATTTTCAAGTTTTTTTGCTATAAGCTATTAGAATAGGAAACAGGGAAGCTGTATCCTAAATTGTAACTCTGTTTAATGTAATTTATGGCTTTTATTGGCAAAACTTTTGTGTCTTTATTAAATAATTATAGAAAAACATATACAAGATTATCAGTATCATTAAATAGACATAAAAAAATGTTAATGTCAAAAAATAAATGTTCACAGATTTTTTTGATTTTATTTTTTTAAACACATTTTCCAGGTACCTAATATCTTATGTTATTTGAAATTTTTCTATGAGGCGCGAGTTCTGACACACCCTGTATTTTATATTTTCATAATAAAATTGCTGTTTCTATAAAAGTATGTTAAAAATTAAGAACAATGCAAAATTCAATAAAATTATGTATGATAGAAATATGAATTTTGATAACGCGTTTTAAAAATATGTATAGGTAACTCTGTTTGAATTTTCTTGTATTTTTCTCTTTCGAAGAGCTAGTACGCGACGATATCCGCTTGCCTTGTGAATATTTAACCTCGGTGTTTAATACTTTTCTATGTTTCCACATGCTTGTTTGGTTTTGAGTTAGCGATATGTAAATAATCCGCTACTTAGGAAGCATCTTCTCCTAAACGTATAATTTTTAATTTTTGCTCATAAATTGCGTCTGTCTCAGGTATTTTCATCGTGAAATTTATCGTTTTTTAGCATAGCGTCTTATAAATCACACACTTTTTACCGCTAATTCCGAAAAGAGACAGCAACACGAAATTTCAGTGGAATTTAATGACCGCAAGCTTGGCCCAATCGATCAGCTTAGAGACTTCCAAGTCTCACAAATGTAATAATTGTGTGCGATGTAGACCTCGACGTATCTAATTGTTTACAAGATTACAAGTAGTGGGTATTTATGTAAATCTCAGTTAATAAATTATGAAAACGAGGGTCTGTGTTAGTAAGGTAGTAATAAAACGAAGCAACACATTACTTCAAGCCGGCGGATAACATTTGAACCTCGTCCAGTAAAACTTCTTTCAAGATCTCGGGGAAAACAAAACCGAGAGGGTTTTCCAGTCAACATGTTTTGACGCTCCCCTAAAACTTTTTAATTACAATAAAATGCAATCTAACTAATTACACGGTAGTTTCTGCGCCGACAGAGATTTTAAATTTAGATAAAACGCTGCCAAAATTTCGTTTTCCTGTGAGCCATAAATTAGAGTGTTTGGCTGACATGGAGTTCGGATTAATTCATCTCTTTCAGATTAACTGTAGTGAACTGACGTTGGCGTGAGGGTTTTTCATGAACGGAAGAGAGGAGCCGAAGGTTTCCAGCATGAATCCACGAATGAAATTATTTGCACTGCTTTCAGCGTTCGTTTCGATTTTTTCAGGGTAATTAAATCGGCCCAGATTCGCTCGAATCAATAAAGTAAATTTAGTCATAAGCTGGTACAATATGTACGCCTGTTCCGGGCGTTGTTTAATTCATGAACCTCGGTGGAAATGTGGATTGGCATCATCCGAGCTGCAACTTCAATCTGGCGAAGTCTCCTCTCTGAACGGAATGCTAATTCGGTGTTTCAGAAGCACGCCGCTTCACCGGAACCGACTTTTGTTCAGCCATTTGACGAATTTTTCGACCGAATTTTGGAAGTGTGAACTCGGCGAGAGTGTTGAACTGGCTCCTAATTACTTAATTTTCATAATTATCTCGGAAAAGATAAGCTCTTTTAAAGTTAATTAGTAATACAATGACGTACGGGTTTGTTTCACGACTAATCTACATTTTATTAACTGTTATGTAATATCTCTTTATTAATTTTCGTATTGACCATTCCACTTTTTCCAATAAGATTAAGTGACTTAAATTATGCACATACATAAGTAGCAGATTCTCTCAACATTCTCCATCGTCTCATTAATCATTTTTCCAAAATTTAAATATAAGATTGCGCGATAAGTAACAAACGTATTTATTTCCTTCTTTTAATTAGTCAAATATAATTAAGTCTAGTTTTGGTTTGAAAACTCTTCACTTTTGACATTGACAAAGATAAATTGAATTTGTGTTTTCTGATAAAAATTGCACTTACTTGTGCATGTTTTACACATGAAGCGTAGAACCCGTTAAATATGCATATCAAGAATTGTTGTAAAACATTTTTAATGTATTCTGTTCGCAAACAATTGTAATAAAATATTTCTAGCGAGGGTCGATCACCTGTAAGCCTTGGCCGTTTCAGGAATAATTTTTTCAGTTAATTTTTTGCACAAGAGACTACCGGAGAAACTCGTTGTCTCGCTTTCTCGGAAATTTTCGAAAAAAATCAGATTATACATGTCTCGCGTATTTAACCGTTATTTAATTAAACCGAGTTTGAGGAAACGTTTTCATGGTCTATTAATTGACGGGATGTGGTAAGAAATTGTGCGCGTCATAAAGACATTTTTGGTGGTCGTAGGTAGGTAACAACGAATTTTTGATATTTTTACGTTAATTAAAACCGTAGGTAGATATAATAAATTTTACACTTCCGGCTACAAAATAAAACAGTTATTGTAGTCATTCCTGTTAATTTACTGTCATAAGTCATAACAATTTGTGTATCCGCCGTAGTCGATTTATGTGATAAGCGTGGAGCGTGTTTGGGAGACGACGCCATACAAATTTGCACTAATCAGGACCTAATAATAATTATTTTTGGGGCAAAGCAAACGTTTTAAAGTCAGCAAAAAAAAGTTTTTTTTTTAATTTTGTTACACATTTAGGGCAAAAAAGCATTAATTTTATTAATTGGAACGTGCTGAAAATTAGCTTGTTGAAAACATATGTCCACTCTACTAATACAGAGACTTTTATTAATCGTAACGTTTTAGCGCTTAATCGTAACTTAAAATAAGGCACAGTTCTTTCAAATTAGTCGAAAATTATAGGTATTTTTTAAAATTTTTGGGGATTTCTCTAAAACCTAATTAGTTAGTTATTTGGTCATATAAAAAAATGTCTCTAACTTGTCTCCGATCTAAACAAAATTAACAAAATAATTAAAGACCTGAAGAAGTGTAGATAATATACAGGGTGCGACAGAACTCGCGCCCCACAGAAAAATTTCAAGTAAGATAGGTTACCAGGAACATGGAAAAAATGTTTAAAAAATTCTATCTGTCAAAAAATTTTGACATTTATTTTTTGACATTTAACATTTTTTATGTCTATTTAATGATACTGATGATAATAATTATTTAGTAAAGCTACAAAAATTTTGCCAATAAAAGCCATAAACAACATTAAACAGAGTTACAATTCAGGATACAGCTTTCTTGTTTCCTCGGCTAATAGCCTGTAGCGAAAAAACTTGAAAAATTATTTTTCCAACAGAAATAAATAGAGTCAAAGTGCAAAATTTAAACTCTCATAACTTCGTAATTTTTTTAAAAAGAATTTTTTTAACATTTTTTACATGTTCCTGGTATCTTACCTTACATGGCATTTTTCTCTGGGGCGCGAGTTCTGGCGCACCCTGTATGAAACCGTTGGAAGAGTCAATAACGTCTTTGATTTTATGCCCATGCTCATGTCTAAATTACCTAACAATCCACGAAAAAAATGAATAATACCATCACTGTTACATGTTCTTTTTCCGTTTTTTTTTTGAGAAACATTATTATTTTAATTACCACACCTATAATAAATATTTTAGTTAACAATAAAAGGGGTACACGTCAAAAATATTAACTAAATTTTAAGTTCGTTATAAATCTTTTTTATAAAAACGAAATATGTACTTACTTTATTCTTTTTTTTTTTTAATTACTACCACTAAGCCCAAATCTTCTTCTATACTTAGAATTTTTTAAAAACAAATCAAAATGTGCTTTTTTTCATACCTCACTAAAAGGTGATAGCTTGAACTCTCTTAGACATATGTAAACTGTTAACTTTATCATCTTTATCGCGCGATAGCAATTGTTATTTTCTGAGAATTGTTGGGACTTCGCGCTTTTATGCGCCCGCCAATTTTTCATTGCTTATTTGAATTAGTTTTTGAATTTGAATTAGTAAAAAATTGCTGACTTTACCGGCGTTCAAGCCTTACCTACCTGCCGGAAAGCGGGACCTTATGCTGCTACATCACCACGCTGCCAACAGTTTCAATGTTTTAATTCAATATCTTTATACATATCTACATAAAATTTTTCAAAAATTTATTTCTTGGTATTTTGCACTTTTATGACATTTGGGGCAATTTTAAAGTTTTTAATTTTTCCGATTTTTGTCTTTTTTGTTTTAAAAAAAATATTGTCCTGTGGTGCATTTAATACCAAATGACCAATTTCGCGTATTAAATTCAATGTGGAAAATTCAAGTTTTTTTATAAGTATAAAAAAATTAATTTTTTAAACTCGATCCAAGAACAGTTTTTGTTTTCAGTCGTTTGCTTGTTTTATTATTGTTTTATTCTTTCCACAACCTAAGTTACTTTATTTAATTAAATTTTTTAATTGCTTAAAAATAAAAATTAATGATAAATAATAAATACTGAGCTTGTTGAAAGACAATTTAACGAGAGATTCAAAAATAATAAAATATACGGGGTGTTCTCTTTAAAAACTGAATTTCGTTTCTTAGAAACAAGAGGCAGCATTAATTAAGCATCTATCTATCCCAAACAATAGATGACAATAAAATGTACAACTTTGTTCTAAGAAGTATTGTGATATCTTTAAAAATAATGGAGTTATGGCTTGAGGCGTTTTTTATAATCTATCCTGTATAAAAGTAATAGCATTAGAAATCTTGCATTTTGTGATGTAGATCAATGAAAAGAATAATTCTCTCATTGAAAAATACAGGGTGTGATTAAAATTTTAGAATTTATTCTTTTGTTTTCTTTTAATTTCAGAATTAATTTTTAAATAAAAAGAATTGCAAGAAAAATATTTTGACGTTTGCCATTCTTTGAGATTTGCCGAATGGAACAAATCCTACCTTAATCTGGATTTTGAAGCAAATAAAAGCGACATTATTTTTAATAAAAGACAATTTTTATTTGTAATAAATTTACTTGACTTTGAACTAACTACATTACGGTTTAGAAAAAGGCAAAATAAAATCTGTTGACAGAATTAGATAATAATCTTTATATAAAGAGTCTACAGATGTTTCTCCATCAGTTTTATACCGTTTGTAAGTCGTATCGCGTTTAGTGCCCTATAAAATTGTGATGTAAGCGTTACAGAGCGCCGATTTGTTTCTTTTAGAGGGGATTAGGACAAAAGAAACAAACTGCGATAGTATCTTTTAAAGATATTTATTTAGTGTTTTATTAACACATCTTACAGACCAATATTTATGCATGTATGAAAATCGCGTTAATGTCTCTCGCATCACTCTTGCATCGTTTCGAATTTGAGGAAGTCGAAACGAATCCTCAGCTGAAAGCTTTACGATTACCGCTGACAGTTTTAGGATCCTCCCGCCTCGGCGTGAATTTGATCAAAAAGCTCGCCTTCTAAAAATATGTGTCATTCCGTGCCAAGATTAGTAAAATGTTGTTCTTGTTGTATCCGAAAAGTTGAATGTAATTCAATGTAAGTTCGTGAGTCACGGGCCGACAGCTTGGTAGATACGTTCAGGGAATAAACACAAACGCCTCCGATATTCGTAATGCCTTTGTTGCAGGGGGCGGGGGACGCATGAGCACAGCGTCGCGGCGCTTCAAGTGCGGGATTACCGGCGTCGGTCCAGCAGCTTCATTCTAGTATCAGGCCGCGTTTGCTTCTCGCCGTTTTGTTACCATTTCTTTGTGTATGCGTGGCTGTCGTGTCGAGAGGAGGCGACCAGCCGAAATTTTTTCGTACCGTGATTTGTCATCGATACGAATTGATCAACAAGCTGAAGAAAAACTGGACGAGATTCATGAAGACGTCAACTCGGGCAGACCCTCGTTGATGAGCGTTAAGTCACGCGAATTGTAAATGCATTGTTTAGGAAGTGCGCAAACGGCGCTCGTTTAACCACTTGGAAATATGACGGATTTGGTCGTCTCGGTTTGGACTTTTCAGGACCCAGAGCGGTGATACACAAAATTCTTAAATTCGGTGACTTCCAACCATGTGTGATGTGAACAAACTTTGATGGTGATCGTATAAACTCGATTTTTTTTTTCATTTAGTTTCGTTAGAATGGTGCGGAAGAGGAAATTCCTTTTGTAAAAATAACAATCACGGTGAGTTTTTACCAAATTTATAGTTTAGGGGTGACAAAATTTTAATTAAATCAATTCTGAACATCGTCGCCTCGAAACACATAAATCTTTATGAATCCGTTGTCCGCATGTTTTAATTAAATATTCGAGATTGATAAATGGCCGCCCATTGTCTGACAAAATATAAAACATTAATTACACTTCATCCTCACCTACAATTTTAACCCAGAAAAAATCACAAATCTATGCAATTCAAGGCTACTGAACCCATCATTGTTATCCCATTCTTCTACAACTCCGATCGTAAATCAAAATTTTCAAAGTACACTTTTTCAACTTTCACTTTAAGTGTGAGATAAGAAGAGCATTTTAATGTGGCATCTTTTTACCCTCGTCTATTGTAAACAAGAGATTCAAACGAGGGGTGGTCGACTTCCTTCTTTACAAAATTTTTCGTTCTATTCAATACCACAAACTTTCGTTCGCGCTTATTAGAATAGAGACCGTTTTGGAATGTGTATTTTTAGCGAACGATGGACAAGTCTGCTTTCACGATGCCAACATTCATTTGTTTATTGCTTTAAGTCAACAAAATATACAGTCATGTTCATGTCTCACAACTCGAACAATAAAAAAATTATTAAACAGGAAATTTTATTAATTACCGCAAACCTAAATTATCTGAGACGCTCTTATTTCTATTAAGTTTGTACGTTTCTAAGGATTAGATTTAGCGGCATGCAAGCTTTACGGTTTAAAACAAACTATTAAAACTTGTTTCAAGTTGCTGTACACAGTCAAGGTTATATTCGCAAAAATCTATACAGAATGAGCCAATTAAGACTTTCTAAATACCTGTTCCAAGCATATGGACAAAAGGATAATTAACTGAGTAATATGAAGACACTACAAAATTTATTTAACATGTAATTGGTACTTAAAATAAAAAAATATTTGTTAAGATTTTTTGCTTCTTTTTATAAATAATAAAGTGTCCTTTAAGAAATATGTCAGTTTACATTTCTCATAATATTGAAAATCTTATTTGAAACATTCTGCAAATGAAGTTTTTGTCGTTCTATATTATTATGGTATAAATAACACTCAACAATTTACAATGGTTAAGGTTTCAATATCACCTTACTATCACACGGGATTGTTAAAAGGTTTTAAAATTTGAAAATTATTTTTTTTTAATATGGTAATTTAATACGACGAAAAACGTTGTACGTACCACGTGCTGTTTTTAGCGAATAAACAGGTGATTTTTTTACATTGAGCGACCTCTCGATTTTAAATATACCAGGTGAATAAAAAGTATGGAACCAAAGGTTTTTTGCTTAAACTATTTATTTTTTGAAAAAACTAATTGATGAGTAATAAAGTACTATAAAAATGCGATGTTTTAACAAGAATAAAATTTTTCGAATTTTCCTTTTGTTTTTGAATTTCTACAAAAAAAAAATATTTTTTTAAATGGCAACCCATTATAAAATCATTTTTCTCATAAAAACTATACTCTAAGGATTACAACTATCTGCTATATATTTAATTTTTTCAAAAAAAATTTTTCACATAAATTGCAATTTTGACAAAAAAAATCGCATAACTCAAAAACAAAACAAAATTTCGTTCCGAAAATACGATCACATTTTTTGTATTACTCTAATTTATATTAATTATTATTTTCTGGAGGCAAATGATTAAAAATAAAACCGCTTGGTTCCATACTTTATATTCACCCTGTATGTCGTAGGCTAATTGTAAATTCAGTCGTTTTTTTTTTATAAAACTAGGCATTTTATAATGCCTAGTCATTTTGAAAACGACTGGGCAAATTGTAAATGAATGAATAAATGCAGGGTTTTTACAATATGACGGAAAATTTTAGTTGTATTATAAAAAGCTTAATAAGTTTTCGTCTTATTTTAAATATTCTCCATTTAGAAAATGACTGGTTACATTCAGTTGTTTTGTAAAAGACTAAAAAATCTTATTTTAGAAAATACCAATTTGTATTGTAGTTAGATAATCTATTAAAAGAAACAAAGTCAAATGTTAAACGTTTTTAATGAATATAAAAAAGAAGAATTCCAATTACGGAATTAAAATTTGGGGCAGTATTGTCATTTTCGTAATGTAAACTGTATAAAACATCCTTTACATTAATAACCTCATTTTTTATGTTTATGTCATTTTGACTTATTTACTTTCAAAAATATTGATTTGTGGCATAATAACGGGTAAGCAGCATACCAAAGCGATGATTTAATTACACTTAGTTCAATTAATAAATTTCCTAAGACAGACAAATTATTTAATTAACAATTTGAACAACAAAAAAAGTTTAATTGTCAAATGTCAGTCATGACGACAGTAAGAGGTAGTTTACACTGAACTTTTTAAAGTTAATCTGTGACGCAGGTTTGTTTCAGTTGTATTATTAATTAACCATACGTACTTTATAATAAGACGAAAACTTATTAGGCTTTTTATAATACACCTAAAATTTTCCGTTATATTGTAAAAACCCTGCATTTATTCATTCATTTGCAATTTGCTCAGTCGTTTTCAAAATGACTAGGCGTTTTATAAAACGACTGAATTTACAATTAGTCTACGACATACGTTAGATAAATATTTTTGTTGACGTAAATTAAGTTTTGTGAGAATCATATTTGCAATTTTTTCACCGCTCGATTTTAGCGTGAAACTTTAGAATTTACTTGACATCTCTTGTAAGTTAGTTTCTGCCAGTTTGCGTCTGAAATCTCATTTCCTAGTTAGACGTATTTGAAATGGAGCCAATATCGGTACAAGCCGTCGTTTTAATCCTTCCCGTAAGGAGAGTCGGCATTTAGCTCGAAACAAAGCGGAGACAAATAGAATCGCGGCAGTTAGCAAAGCTAGGAATTTCGTCTCCACAAGACGAATATCTCACTTTCACCCCAACCGGAACAATGAAAGTTATGCCGCAGTATTTTGCGAATCCTCCCCGCGACTTGGCCTTTAGCTTTACTCGTTCGCTCCAAGAGGCACGGATTCGGGCGCACTTTATGGTCTCGAGGAAGCCTATAAGCGTTATCACTTAGTTCAACCGTACCCCTTATAATAAATTACCGATACTTGCTGAAGTGGAAAGATGGATTTTCGACGTTTTTCGGATTCGTAACGTCTCTTTTATCATAAATTGGCACTCGGCGAGAATTTTAATTAAACTTGTTGGCATTTTTTACCTGTTGATGAGACAGTTTTGACGACTTTGCCAAACTCGTTGTGAAAAAGGGTGGGTCGCCTTTTGACGACCCTAAACTCGTCAGCCAGCTGTGCTTTCTCATTTGCTGTCGGTTTACTATCATTACAACCCCCTACGCATCAGCAATGGCCATTCCACTTACAAGGAGCACTTAACAAATTATCACCCTGTATATAATTATTTGGCAGGTTGTCTCAAATTTGGGATTGCTACAAAGAGTTTCTAAAATTATCTTTGAATCCAGTCAATAGTGGAGCTTCTGTTTAGTTGATTAAAGTAGCGTTGCATAAATCACTGTTTTAGAGTGTTGTTATTGAATAGTGTCGATAAATCGTGTTGTGCAAGCTGGTGTTTATCTGTTGGGCTGCAAACAAGTTTTTCGTTAGAATTTGGCAGTATCGCGTCCCAGTTAACCTGGGAAGTAACGTGACAGGCCGCAAAAAGTTGGGCTGAAGCGAACACAATAAAAGGGCAAGAATAGTGAAAAGTAGAGCCACAAATCATGCCTTAGACGGCAATATATGAGTGCAAACCCGATATAGTGAAAGGCTTTGTGTTTACGAACACTACATTATATTCACAAGTCCACGAGATGGCGAGGGATGCACTCACATGACTAATGTATTTTAAAACGATCGCGCTACGCCACGAATTATCCTACTGTGGACTAGTTAGAAATGGTGATGTGTTGTTTGTTGGAAACGTATCGAAGTGCCCATCGACGAATGGCTAATGCAACAATAGTGTCGGATGCGGCATAAATCAAAATTCGACCCGATAGCGAAGGTCGTTACTGATATTTTTACGGTTCCCTCTTCCGTTACGATTGACTATCGGTGTCCAATCACACGTGCTGATGCGAAATGCATCTGCCGAACTAAAATAATGTGATTTATTGACGTTCGATCGGTGTGAAAAGCGATTATTTTATTAAACAATGGGCGGGATTTTGAGCGTTTGTCACTAGACCTAAAAATTGAATTTTCTAAATTCTCTAAACTAATTCGTTTAAAAATGAATAGCGGCAAAGAACTAGAAATAGTTTCTTTAAAGTTCTAAAAGGATGCGGTTGAAAGAAACACTTTGTCAGCTCTGGAACATAAATTTCAAATTCATTTGTGGTTAGGCAGGTCAGATGTTGATTCAGGGCTCTATCAGGTATACAATTCCTCTTCTCATAAATATATTGAACAGGTTTAATAAAAATTTCTGAGTCGTCAATTTGAAGGTTTTTTTAATCTGTAAATGCTTTGGACAATACTGTTCATCATATTACATTACGAAGATTGGTATATTTAAAATTTGGTAAAACCAAAAGATAATGAAGTAGTAAATAAATTTAGTATCAGACATGTACCTAACATACTTACCTACGATATACCATCAGATGAAGAAAAAAATATGGAACCAAACGTTTCAAACTAAGAGAAATCGTAGGTATACATACTATAAAAATGTGACGTTTTATTAGGATTAAATTTTTTTGAATTTTTGTTTGTTTTTGAGTTCTACAAAATTTTTATTTTTTTTAATGGCAATCCACTGTAAAAGCTTTTTTTAATGCTGTGAAAAAAAAAATGTGTAGAAAAAAAATCATATAGGTTACCATTTAAAAAAATATCGCAATAAAAACGAAACTAAATGTTATTCTGAAAACACATTTACAAATAAACAAACAGGTTTGCACTGTTACTACTTTTTCTCTCTAGAACTTAAACATATTTTTTTGAAAAAAGCTGTAGATTTTTGGTAGCTTTAACACATTCATTTTGAAAGTTTTAATTTTAATTTGTTTAGTTAAGAAAATGAACAATAAATAGTTTAACAAAAACTTTAAAATGAATTTGGAGTATTTAACAGCTTGTAGGTATATTATATGTGGGAGCAGACTGTATACATGGTGCGCCAGAACTCGCGCCCCAAAGAAAAATGTCATGTGAGGTAAGATACCAGAAACATAGAAAAAATGTTAAAAAAATTCTATCAATAAAAGCTTCGAAGTTATGACAGTTTGAATTTTGCACTTTGACTCTATTTATTTCTGTTGAAAAAATAATTTTCCAAGTTTTTTTTGAACCAGGCTATTAGAAGAGGAAACAAGGAAGCTGTATCCTAAATTGTAACTTTGTTTAATGTTATTTATGGCTTTTATTGGCAAAATTTTTGTACCTTTACTAAATAATTATAAAAAAAAAACATATACAAAATCATCAGTATCATTAAATAGACATAAAAAAATGTCAAATGTCAAAAAATAAATGTCAAAATTTTTGACAGATTGAATTTTTTAAACATTTTTTTCATGTTTCTGGTATACGTATCCTATCTTACATGGCATTTTTCTCTGCGGCGCGAGTTCTGGCGTACCCTATATTTAATATTCGTAGAAGCCTTTTTTGAAAGAATGAAATTTATCGTTTATTTTGTTTTGTTTATTTAAGAAAATGAACAATAAATAGTTTATCAAAAACTTTAAAATGAATTTGGAGTATTTAACAACTTGTAGGTATATTATGAGAAGTCTTTAAAATTAAATCCGTTGGGAAACATGATAAAAGCAATCCTCTATTTTATTATTCACTGCCACGTAAACTAGTTTCATTTAGACTTGTTCGGAAACGTTATTCAAAATATTGAAACAATTTTTGTGTATTGTTTTCATAGATTTTTTTGTGAAATTGTGAATTAGCTTTTCCTTCCTTTTTCATTTCGCGTATTAGTGATTTTTGTATTTTTTCTGTACGTTGGTCGCTAGCGCGGCTGTCTGCCAGTCCTGCTCTTCATTTCTCGCATTTTCCATCGCCATAAATCAAGGGACAGGAGACAGCCTAGCGGAGAGCACTCCGTTGCTATGGTTCCGCGGCATCCCGACAGTTTTGCGGGTCGGGGAGGTCGAGGGGGTGCAGATCAGAACCGGGGATTTAATCCTGTCGGGGATGTCTGAGAGACGGGGAAAGTTAATAAGAGTTTCGAAGGATTAAAAATAATCCTACTGTTTTGCAATATTACAAAAGCTTCGATTTAGACGAAAACTAATTGTTTTTTCTTTTGTTGCAGGTAAGCCGGAGGGTTTCGGGGGCATTGCTGCAACATGGTGAAGTTATAAACATTGTTGCATCCCATTAGAGCGATCTTGTGACAGTTTAAAATGTGTGTGTAATCTATGTTAAGCTCATGTTGTCAGTGAACCGAGCAGGTGTCGTTAAATATCCCTGTTCTATCTCTATGCGAGCTATTCTAAATGTTTTCTAATTATGTGCCGACTACCAAATACCCGATTCTATCGGGAGGCATTTTACTTTATTATCTAATTAGACCTTTATGTCACTTATCACATAACAAATAGCTGAATCATTCTTTGATAAGGCGTTCAAGGTCCCGAACTGTGAAAAATTGGATTATAAACACCTAAGAAATTTTCGATTTTGTATCTGACTCGAGGGACCTCTTCTGAATCGAGCAACCCCGTATTGGGGCTTTTCTTGAATAAATTTTCGGATTTGCACGGTTCAAAAAGGGACGTTAATTGGACTCAAATATCAAATAACAATTTTGTGGGTCAAAGTTTCTTATTTTAAAATTGTAATAATTTACGAATACGTTGACCATAAATTATGACTCTAGGAGGTTTACTACAGCTCATATATTTTAAATAAACGTGTATGTTGACGTCAATTATGTTGTTCCCAAAATGTGGAAAAAATTAATTGTATAATGAGAAAAATAAAAGTTAATTTCCTGGAACTGAATTCCGAGAATAATTCTCGGCATGGCACAACTACTAAACTTGTAGTTTGTATATCTTAAAGGTTACCAAACGCACTTAATCCTCGGATTATTCATGTGAATGTAAATCCGGACTCTGATGACAATATTATAAATTCCTTGCAAAGGCGCCTTTATTTTCGGCGCTCGTAAATCACAAATAATCACTTTATAATTGTTAAGGTTTCCTTCTGGTTAAACACCAAATATTCAATATATGAATATGTATTGCATTTCATATTCATTTAACTGTAAACTCAATCTTAAGATTAATGAACAAACAACGGACGCAACTAGTTTCTACAGTTATTTAATTATTTTAGAACGGGACAGCCGACTTTTAAAAATAAACCACGATTGAAGCCGATATTACGTATTATCACTGGAACGCCTAGTCGACCATAAATTAGTTTAAATTTACGACTCACTGGCTAAAAACAGAAGAAACTTAAGAACGTCACCATTTTGGGGGAGGGCTTTGTCTGTCATTAAATCACTCTTCTATTTCGGGCACTTCAAAAACCAATCAAGCTTTCGATTTTTTTAAATAAAAATTTCAAAAATGTTAAATATTTTGGAAAAGTTGTGCTAAAGTTAGAGTTAGAGAATGTAGGACAGACATTTTTCAAAAATGTTAAATATTTTGGAAAAGTTGTGCTAAAGTTAGAGTTAGAGAATGTAGGACAGACATTTTTCTCTACTTATCTATAGTTTCTTATTAACTGTTTCTTTTATGAAAATTCTAGGAAGTATTTATAAAATTGCTTTTTCTTATTAAATCGTGTAATATTGGGGTTTTCAAAAATCGCTCCGAGCTTTCACTTCGCTCGTGCGTCAGTATTTTGGGTTGGGCGGTTAACCCGTTGCTGAAATCCGAGTAAAATTAATGACTTTCGGTGTGTTATTTCGGTGTTCCGAACTCCGTAGCATTTTATGTAATGGAAATTCGATTGTTTTCGGTGCTTTCGAGAGGGGCGCGCAACAGCAGGGGCGTCCTGCTGGGGGTGTGTGCAGCCGAGCGCGCGGACTATTGTTGCGAGACCTTGCACGCTTTGATAGTTGATACAATGACCCAAGTGATTAATGGGCTAATCCCCGCGCGGCATACACAATGCGCTAAGATCGCGAACATTCCGGATATTAGGAATCCGAACCCTCTCGGCGCCTAACCCGGGACTTGGGGGATCTATGGGGGAGGTCAGTGACAGGGGACTTTGACGAGGCAAAAAGGTTTGGAAGCAGCCATCATGCCAAAATGGGGTCCTGAAGCCGGTAGTGGTGCTGTGGATATATAAGAAAGATTCAGCAGGTTAAAAACAATAGCAAATCTTATTTACAATAATTTGCAATTTTTAGTATTACCTACTCTCTGTTCTATAACAAATTTTGCAAAACTTTTTTTACTTTTTCTAGTTTTTACATTAGCTTTACGTGCTTAGTCTTGAAATTAAATTTGGACCACCATTAATACTCAAATGACGTTTTCTTCTAAAGCAGACCCTACTTATATGTGAACTAACTCCATCGTATTATTATTAATCATTTTGGAACCCAGTTTTTTGGAAGAAAAAAAACAAAGAAATTTTGATTTTTTTATCCTATAATAGTGGAATAATAGGTATTTTTTAGAAAAAGACAAAAATTTGGTTAAAAAGTCCAGAACTGTTAAACTATAGAATTTAAGATGTGCCGAGTGGTTTAAAATTAATCTAAATT
>NW_025401006.1:7583621-7604247 GCF_015345945.1 Tribolium madens
TTTTAGAAAAAGACAAAAATTTGGTTAAAAAGTCCAGAACTGTTAAACTATAGAATTTAAGATGTGCCGAGTGGTTTAAAATTAATCTAAATTTGTCCAAATAACTGCATAAGCAGTAAACAAATCGGGTGAACANATAACTGCATAAGCAGTAAACAAATCGGGTGAACAATTTATTTTAGGAGCTTTTTCTTTTATCAAAAATATGAAGGAAAAAGGTTTGGAAGCAGCTATATCATACCAAAATGGGGTGGTGAAGCCGGTAGTGGTGCTGTGGTTATATACGAAAGATTCATATCTTCAGCAGGTTAAAAACAATAGCAAAAACATCTTATTTACAATAATTTGCAATTTTTAGTATTACCTACTCTCTATATTCTATAACAAATTGTGCAAAATTTATTTTTCTAGTTTTTACATTAGCTTTACGTGCTTAGTCTTCAAATTAAATTTGGACTACCACTAATACTTAAATGACATTTACTTTTAAAGCAGACCCTACTTTTATGTGAACTAACTCCATCTTATTATTATTATTCAGTTTTTTGGAAGAAAAAAAACAAAGAAATTTTGATTTTTTTATCCTATAATAGTGCAGTAATATTTTTTAGAAAAAGGCAAAAATTTGGTTAAAAAGTCCAGAACTGTTAAACTATAGAATTTAAGATGTGCCAAGTGGCTTAAAATTAATCTAAATTTGGCCAAGTAACTGCATAAGCAGTAAACAAATCGGGTGAACAATTTATTTTAGGAGTTTTTTCTTTTATCAAAAATATGAAGGAAAAATTTGAAACCGGCAATTTTCAACATACCTATTCTATTTTGAATTATTTTTGATATGTAATAACCTGTTTGTATAAATAAACACATTTGATTCGTATCTACTTGTCTTGTAATAATAAATCAATAAATTAACGAGTACTAAATTTTATTGTATAGAAAAATGATGCCTCTAGTAACACCCATAATTTATAATCCTGTTGTAAATTATAGATAATAATTTATGTAGTGTTTAAATCGCTGTGCAATAATTTTAAAATACATATATTTTCACCTAACGCAACTAAATGGATAAATAATAGTTTTGACTATTGAAAAAGTAGATAAAATCAATAAGTACACCATAATGGCAAGACGATTTTTTGGTCTGTTTTCGCCCCTTCGTGATAATTTTATTTATTAAAGCGTAAAGTTTTCTGTAGTAGTAATTCCATCGGTTTTGCTGGTGTTGGCATAAGTTCAGTTGGGTTTTTTGGGTTGGAAAAGTTCGAGTCCGGGTCCGCATTATTCCGCTAACATGGGTTTTAATTGAAATCTCTGAGTGAAGCCACCCCCTCCTGACGTATTTCATAGGTGTCATCGGCAGCGGCCATTTATCAAGCCGGTAAAAATTGCTCAGTCTACAGGAAACGTAAATTCCGGAGTAAAAACAACGTCGATTGAAAAATTTTTACTCTTCGATCAAGAATTAATTATTCTCGGCTGTAAATTGTCACACATGAAGGGGTAGTTTCATTACGCATGTATGGCATTCTCGGGAAACATTTGCACGCGGTGGCGGTATTCAAATTGGAAGGCTTTGTGGTCGAGCGCTACTATTCGAAATATGCCCAATTCACCCCTGAAAATATGACCGGATTTAAATATCATTTGAATACAACGGTCACCTTCACGGGGGTTTTGGAGGTTTCACGGCCATTAGGAACACCTCACTCACTCGACATCTTAATTATAACCGCACACGGTTGATAAATCGGCGCAGACGAGGTCAAAGAAGATACTATTTCTTACACATGGCTTCGAACTATGCTAATCGATGCCTCATGTAACAAATTGCCTCAACAGCACTGATTCAACAGCTGTCGATTCACCATAAGAATAGCAACAATTAGCAAGGGATAAACTCTTCTCTAATTCGACATGATTTACTCCATTCTTCATCCCTCCGTTCCCACTGTCACTCAATTATGGCGCCATTTTTAGTCCTCCAATAACATTCCGAAACATCTGACAGGTGACAAACGATTTTTTGCCACTACCTCTGCTCAAAGATAAAGAGATTGGCTTCCTGTGGTTCCTCTCAGGACGAGGTTTTTAGGTAGAAAACGGGTCAATAGAACGATTTCATTTAATCAGAAAGTGATGTTTTTTATTTAAAATGAGCAAAAGAGAAAGGTGCTATAGGAATAGCATAGGTCCGAAAGTGTCTCCTTGCGGCAATTGATCGGATCAAATGTCGGGGTTGAGATTCATCTCCCCGAGCTCTCAATTATGAAAAAGGTCCATGTCGTGAACGAATGGGAGCTCATTTCTAACATAATAGATTCATTAGAATTCTTGATGGTCGTCCGTAACGTTACTGACACTAATATTAGTCATCCCCTGTTTTTTGGTGGGTTTCGCAGGCCGTCTCGCCCCCCGCTATGCGTAACGCACCAAAGTCCAGTCCGCCCCTTCGTCGGCCATACTAGGGCCCATGTTATTATTAATTGAGTCTTCCAAATTGTGCCAGATATTTTTGATTTATAACCGAGTACTTGATGGTCTCAGGTCTCAAAATTTATTGTTCCAGCGAGATAATAGACTTATTATTTATAATTAAAATGTGTAGGTCCAAATTAGATACGTATCTGCAACGGTTTTTTAGTATTATTTCGAATTTATATTCATAAGATTCGGTTTTTAATTTATTACTATTATTTCCTCTTCGCGATCGGCACGAACGACAACGTAAACATTAATTAATTTGATGGGTCGCTAATTTATGGGATTGGGAGGACGGACGATCGGAAGAAAGTAGGCGAGCGGGGACAAGTAATTAATATAACGGGATGTTGAACCAATAAATACAGAAAATTTAAAATGTTTCAAAATGAAATCACCAAGTTTTTCATCTGACGGCAACTGAGAAAGAAATTCCGTTTTAATAAACAACTTTGTAAACAAAGAGTAAAGACAATATTGTTCATAATTTTTTTCCAAAAAAAAAATCAGTACTTACTACATTCTGCAAAAGTAAAATATTTTACAGTTCAACCAAAAATGAAAAAAAAATTAAATTTGGTTCAAACAAGAATGGACAAAAATGAAATTAGTCAAAAAACTGACAAAAATTCTTAACACAAAATGTGATACAATACGTTACGCGTTAAAAAAGAAATTTAGCTAAAGTTTACAAAATTAAAAGAAATTAACAACAAATCTAATTGTTTGAAAAAGTCTGCATCATAATCCTAAATTAAAACAGTCTAGTTGTCTAGGTAACAAGAAATAGTGAAATGTCTAAACTAGTAATTGTCTCTACGAAAACGATTCACAAACAACCTTTGATAATTTTATTGAGTAAATTCACATTTTTTCAATGCTCATAAAAGATCGTAAATGGGCAGGTATAATAAAAAATAGCGTATAACACTCGTTAAAACACTTACGACGTTAAAAGCACTCCGCTGACGCGTCGTGATGCTCTTAAACCCGTCCTGCGTGTTTTAAAGGCTTGCTTGCTTGCTTCTCTTTTACTTACCTTTTCTTTACTTATACACATTTCACTATTACACTTATATTAGTACGTATTTTAAAGCTATTATCATTTATTTGAATTGTATTCGAGTTAAAATAAGAAAAAATTAATAATCAAAAACTTACCTTTTGTTTATGTTTTATTTAACTTACCTTTTGTTTAGTTATACATATTTAACTTATATACATATAAGTTTCGCGCTATCTCTCTCTCTTATTATACTTATTTAGACATGTGCACATGTTTTAAATTTCGCGCTCTTATGCGCCCGCCATCTTTTATTGCTTGTTAGAGTTAGTATTTGAATTTGAATTTGTGAAAAATTGCTGACTTGACCGGGGATCGAACCCCGGACCTACCTGCTGGAAAGCGGGACCTTATGCCGCTAAGCCACCACCGCCGACGACAGTGTCGATGCTGTAATCCAATATAATCATTCAAATACAAACTTTTACAAAATTTATTTTTTGCATATCTACAACGTTTTAAACACTTTTCTGATTCTTTTAGAGTTTTAGAAGGGCATTCTGATCACTTTTAAAGTTTTTAATATTTTCGGTTTTTGTCAAAATTTTGGTCAATTTTCGGTCTACCCCGCAAATATCTCCGGAACTATTGTCAATAATAATAATAATAAATTTGCAAAATAGGAGAGAGATTTATTTATTTCTTTATTTTGATTATACATTTCATGTTACCTTTTCCTTTACTTACCTTTTGTTTACCTTATACACTATTACACTTATAGTACCTACATATTTTAAAGGTATAATCATTTATTTGAATTATTAGTTTTAGTAGGTATTTAATAAGAGAAAATTTATAAGAAAAAAAACGCTATGCACCGCCGACGACAGTGTCGATGCTGTATTATCATATACCTACTATTAAATGGCCAGAGATTTATAAAATTGTAAAGAAATGCTGTTTCAAAAATTTGGCAATTTATGTTAAGCTTTTCGGACATTTTTAGAGAAACTTGAGCGTTTGGTTTTAACTAGGTACTTTAACTTTTTTTTACAGTTTAACTTTTTAAACTTAAATATCTAACAATTGATTAGTTGTATGTTTACCTATACCTGCATGGATCATTTAAACTTTAAAAGTGAGTTTTGAAAGTTCTACTGAAATTTTTTACACCAAACGGCAAAAAATCTTCATAATAATAAGTTAATAAGTAAAATGGTAGTATCTAAGTCAACTCTACATTCAGTGATAAAGTGCTTATTATTTTTTTTGTTAATTTTTCACGGGAGAGGTTGAGCTTCACTCACCTCCTTATCCCTTTAACTTTTTCCATAGGAATAATAATAAAAATTTTGCCGAAACATGTTCCGTTTTGAATAAACATTCACCCTTTATAGTAATAATTGATAGACATTCTGAAAATGTTTTTTGTGTTTATTGATAGTGAAAATGTTTATATTATTTAGTGTTTTAATGTAATGCACGCAATTCCAATCTTTATGGCATTAGTGATATTTTAAAATTAATATAGATATGTCTTGAAACTTTTTTACAATAATTTTAAAAATGGTTTCACTTTTTTAATAACAGTTATGGCCAATATCATATAGGCATCCTGAGTTCTATCATTTTATACCTAGTTTAAAAGATTCGGTATTTTAACACTACTTAAGAATAGTAGTTTTTTATTTTTTTATTATGTGAAGTTGAAACTGCGTTTCAGTGCGAAACATGATTCTATTTAAGTTTTTGTATGATTTTTTGGATTTTTTGCAATTTTTGGTTTTATTGTTTGATATGTATAGGTATAGGTATACACAATATTTTATTGGGATTGTGAGTCTTGAAAGCTCCAAAACTCCAGTCACCGGAAATATCAGTTCACCATCAGAAAATCGTCTACCAAAATGTAGAAGTTCCTCGCTGCCGGAAATACTTGGAATAGGTTCACAACCTTTCTAAAACCTCCTCACCTGGCACCGTCCGCGAGTATCTTGCATATCACTCGTTCATAAATAAATAAACTCCGTCCGTGCAGTTGGCAATTTGTCGTAATCGGCAGTCTTGTGTGGTCTCTTAGTGCAAGAATTATGATCGGGTGCCGAAATAGGGGTAGGAGGTTATGCTTTTAGACATGGTGAGCGAGAAGTTCGTATTGGAGTCGTGTGAATAGGAGAAGGATAGTGCAAGAGGTGTGCGTGCGCTCGGCATATAGTGATGTTTGAAACGCTGACAGCTTGCCAGTACTATTACAAGCTCGTCCACCAATCCCAGTGCAAACTGGCTGTGCCCCTCTCGATTTTGACAGATCCACGCGATTATGAATCACCAAGTTTGACAGTTGAGTGCGCGACGCGGTGCAGCATCGTCTTGGTGGAAACGCGCGCGATGTGTGGACGTCGTCGTCATCGTCGTGGAGGTGATGCAGCGACTTGTGTGGTCCTCGGTAATTGACATGTTAAGCTTCGCCATAACGCGATTTAAAACGGACCGGCTGCAAGCCTCGATGGGGACTCGAATAATGCCGAAACAGGTTTACAAATTTTCCGCGTGAAGTTATTATCATTTAATCGTGTCGTCGTCGTCTTCGGAGATTCCCAATCAGGTAGAGTCTTTTAATGACAATTCTTGTAAAACAAAATGTTGCTTAATGAGAACGTACGGTTAGTGCGGACACGCTCATAAATAATGACTGCCGTTATGTGCTGGTTAACGTTTTTTAAAGCAAGTGGACGAGGAACGTGTGCCTCGCAAGATGTAATCGACGGTTTGTGTTCAATTATTTACGCAAAATTACTAATTTGTTATATGGAAATTGACGAGAGTGTGGCTTTTGTCATGTGGAGTGATTGCTAAAGTGGCTTTAAAATTAAGCGGACATGTGGCAGCACTTGTGTGGGATAATTAGATTGAAAAAAGGGAAATATGTGAGGATTTTATAATGGGGCGAATTCTTTGAGGTTTTTTGACGCGTCAAGTACCAAGAAATGTTGACACATTTATGGCCCGTGAGGAGAATAGGCCTACACAATGTTGTATACTGAGCAAATTAGAATTTTTATAATAAAATAATCAACATAGAAGAATATTAATTTTTATTAAAAAAAATTGATTTAAAGTATTTGTTAGCTTATTGCTTGCATTTCTCAAGAAATACCTAGAGATTTTAAAACAATAATAAATATTTTAACTTTGTTGTTTAAAGCGAGTTTATTAAAAAAAATATTATATTTTTATTAATTTTCTATCTATAACAAATTTTCTTTGAAATGTGTTGAAATAAAAACTGCAAAGTTTACTAAAATTAAAATGTTTACAAATCTATCATCTATAATTGAAATGTTTTCATATGACAGCTAACATAAATTATTGTTTTAAAAAATTGTTCTTATTACTACTGTTCTTGGGTCATCTCTCTTGACTTTCGCGGTTTTAATGACAAAAATAACGTTTAGCCAAATTTATAATTAATTATTGTATTTTTACACTTAAAGAAACAAATTTAGCAAATTTTAAATATCTATACAAAAACATTAATTGTTGATTCCTTCTTCTTCTTGGATCTTCTTGGTATGGAAACGATGAACAAAAACACGATTAGCCCGTCACACCAAACTTTTATTTTAATAGCACAACGCGTTTCGACCACAAAGTGGTCATCCTCAGGTGAGAATAAAACAATAAAACAACGAAACGCGTTGTGCTAAAACTTTATTATCACCTGAGGATGACCACTTTGTGGTCGAAACGCGTTGTGCTATTAAAATAAAAGTTTGGTGTGACGGGCTAATCGTGTTTTTGTTCATTAATTGTTGAGATTTTTTAAATTGTATTGCAAAACAGTATAAAAATCAAACAAATTTCAAAATTATTTTTATAATGAAATGGAAATTAGTAAAATATCTGTTTTTTGCGCTGAATTATTCTATAGCTTTTATTTTACTTCATATGGTTTTACATTTATTTGATATTGTTTTATTTAGTATTACCATGCATTTTAATTTCAGCTTATGCTCGCATTTTATTCTATGTTTCAGACTTTTCGAACTAGACAATAATACAGGGTGTTTCACACAACTTTACGAGGCTTGCGCCTAATGTACGCACCCAGATATACAAAAGTCACAAAACACTGGGTACAAAAAATACGCTTCTAACTATTTAATTTTTGGAAACTCATGACAGTAGTTGTCAAACTAATCACTGTTTCATTAATAGTCATAAACTGCAGTTTTTCAGAAACAATTATCATTTGTTCTATCAAGAGACGGCATGAATATGATTCTCGTTTATCTATCTTAATCACTAACTAACCAAAAACGTTGTAAGGTTTTAAAGGGTGAACAAACTAGAGAAGATTATTCAATTTTTCAAAATTTGTAATCGAGTTCGTATCGGAATATGTATTATTAATTGCATCTTACAGGCGCAGGCCTCGTAAAATTACGTGAAACACCCTGTATTTATGTTGAAAATATTTTGAGAGATTTTATTTCCTACTGTTTTTTAATGCAGGAACAACTAGTATCTATTTGAAAGTTTTCTTATACATACAATATTGGCTTTTATTATCGAAATTTGCTAAATTGTAGTTTAATTGCACATTGTCTACGCCCAATTTTTGTAATTATTATGGTATTTAAAAAATATATATGTTTTTGCTAAATAGGAAAACTATCAGACAAGACTTCAAATCAGATTTTGTGAACCTGTATTCTCGTCCCATCAATCATTACAACCGGTTCCTGACGCAAATGGAATATCACCAATCAATTGTCGTCAATTCTGCAAAAATAATTTAAACATCCCCAAAACCAATTGATTATTGCACCAATTTAATATTACAATACTAAATAATCGCATGCATTTATCGCAACGTAAAACAGTGAATTCACATTCAATTCTCAAAGGACGTACACAATCAATTTGTGAAGGTTTGTACTAGCAATAACAAAAACATACGCACGCAAACGTACATTGTATGCAATTATTAGACAGATGGTTTTTCTCATTGGACCTTAAACAACCTGGGCATAGAGGCGATTTTTTCAACTAAAGACCCTGCTAATCAAGAGATCTCTAGGCAACTGCTAGGTAATAATTTATAGTTCAGGAACGAAATTAGTAAGATGGAGATAGACTCATAACGTTTTTGTAACTCTATTAAGGCCGTGGGTCGGATTTTCGGTCAGTTTTGAGCGACTTGTTCGCTAATAAAGAAATTGATGATGATGTCATGTTTTATGAGGCTTGTTGCGGCCCATTTCTTGCAACAGCATGTGTGAAATTAATTCAAGAAAAGTTGCGTACATGCGGGATAATAAATTTTAAATACTAATGAACCAACGTGGGGTCCATTTTTCCGATCATTAATTGCGGAATTTGATTTTTTCGGATGTAAAGTAATTGAATCAGGGAGTATCTAAATATTCGAATCCCCGTTAACAGGGTATGATTTATGATGCCAAAGGGAATCGAACCTGATTAGACATAACGCAAGCTTCTCGGTATAATGAGACATGCATATGTATGTTGAAGATCAAGTGCTAAGAAGGGCCTCCTGTCAGTCTGCTCTAATTGCCCTCTGATTTATACCCTATGTTAACTTACACAATATTCAAATTTAAATAATTATTATTCAAATTGAAACCCCTCGAAGAACACCAAACAAAAAATATCGATTAATAACCGAACAAATTTGTATCCAGATAATTTCAAATTTTTTTCCAACTACAACAATGTTTGGAATATAAAATATGAACCACACACATATTCTATCTTTCATGACTCAAGACATTGTCCCGTAGCTCTGATATACGTACCAAGATAAAAGAAATTGACCATTACGTTCAAAACCAGTTTACAAAACCACAAAGAAATGACATAACCCAGATTCGTAGCTGATAAGCGTATTTTTGAAGGTAAAAATTTAAATAAAGCTACAATTCTGACAATAAACTGAATTTTTGTGACAATGATAACTTTTCCTTTGTCGTCAAGCAGTTTTTGGGGAACCACGCAATTATCACAGTACAATCTGATTAATTTTAATGCAGGAAGTACTCAAATTTAATTAAGGAAAAAACAGAATCTAGCCAATTAAAAGAACGCACGACATGGCGGTTTTGAGCTGATTTGAATAAGTGGACGCTATATTTTAATGTTTGGTGACATTTCAGCTTGTCGGTCAATTAAGAAATTAACATTTGAAAAATATCGAAACATACCTACATAGATTTGTAAGTTTACATAATTTTTGCTAATTTAGGACTACACACGACGATTTGTAAATTGTGAAAGAGTAAAATTTCTGACACGACTAGAATTTTAACAAGTGGTTTGCTGTTGTGCGAGCAGTCGAGCAACAATTTATATGGATCATCAAAAAAAATTAAGATAAATATTAAAATGATAAATTCAGAAACTGAATGAAAAAGATGGAAAAAATTGTTTAAAATAAAAGTTAGCAATTTTGCAATGTTGAAAAAATATGATAAACTTCGAATAATATCTACTTAATTATATAATAATATACAAATATTTGGTTTTTTGTTTAAAATCTTTAAGTTGTTAAATTCAAATAACAATGTAATGTTTTATTAATGATGAGCTTTTCTAAATAACAAAAATTTTTGGTTTAATTTCTTGAAATCCTTCTTTATTTTATAACAGTTTAAAATTCTTTTTAGAACATCGTTTCTTTGTTTCTCTGTGTTTTAAAATATATGCTATTTGCTACTGACCTTTTTTTTTGTTGCTTACTGGCGGTGACAACATAGATAATTACCTGTCGTTAGACAAAAATAAATCGAAATTTGTTTCGGTTTTATTTTTATTTTGAACATTTACACATGGTAATTTTACTATTATTAAACTATTATTAAGTAGTATCGTAGAATTAGTTTTTCGGCTCCAGTTTAACCATGAACAACATTATAAATTTTTTTATCCTTACTTTTCTAGTTTAGGACGCCCGTGATTGAAAATTTCGATATTTTATCTTTGAATTTATTTAGGTGTATAAATGTTATTAAACAAATTTTGTTAATTTATCTACGCTGCAATATTGGAAAAAATCTATTGAAAACGTACCTCTTTTAGCCCAGCACAATTTTTTAAGACTATTTGTAATGTTATTACACGAACAAATTTTTGTATTCTCTGACAAATAAAATATTTTTAGTGCATGAATATATTTTTTGTTTTCTATAGGCACTAATGATTATAAAAATTAAAATTAAATAATTTAGAAAAAAATATCATGAGATCAAATGCAATGCAATTTTTTTAAACGTCTAACATCACTTTGTATAAAACCAATAATTTGCAAGAAGTGATTTTTTACAGCCATGGAGATTTTTTTCTAATAAAAATCCACTAATGATTATATAAAAACTTCAAAAAAATAATTTAGAAAAAAAACATCATAGGATCAATTGCAATGCAATTTTTTTATTCTTCGACACTGTCAAAATTTACGCTTTTTCTCCCGTGTAAGAAAGTTTTAACAACTGTTTGGTATTTCTCAATACGAAACATGAGATTATTTTTAACAGATTTAAAGCAACTTGAAACCTTGTTGAGTCTTATTGGAAGAATAAAATGGTGTATTCAACTCGTTTGAGTGTAAAGCGGACACTTAATTCCACCTCGTGGATGATAAACAACGAGTGTAACGAAAATCAACTCGGTGAAATAATGCGTCCGATTTACACTCAAACTCGTAGCCTAACATCACTTTGTACAAAACCGTTTGCAAGAAGTATTTTTTACAGCTATTGATATAGTGATCTTTTTTCTAATAAAAATCTGACAAGATGTCCTATTAATATTTTGCTAATAGTTAATTAAACAAAGGTGAATTTTTAAGAGATTCATTTGCACATTGTTATTATACTTTATTTACATTTTATGTTCATTTTAATGTGATGATTAAATTACTTTTATTACCTTACAAAAACTTGTCGACAGCTATGTATAGTTTACACATAATTTGGTATTAAAATACAATCTACAAAGATATGTTAAATGAAAAAATCAGTGACACGAGGCCGAAGTAAAAATATATTTTTTTTATTTCTCTATTATTATCGCAATTTGCAAATAAGTGGCCCTATTTTTAAGCTGGAAAATTTTCCCGTTTCTTGTAAATCGTCGCAATTTATCTAATTATTAGCCTGCGGCGATTTTTTCCTCTTTGCCAGTGTCATTAAGCCAATTTGCCCTGTAAGTTTTCACGGCAAAACGGGCATAAATTCCGCTTCTATTTATAACCGGAATAATTTAACATAGTTAATGAATTGCGGCGTAAACGTTAAACAATCTGGCCGCGTAGAAAATCTATTCCATGCCGTAGTCCCTGCCGCGTTAAATTCCCTGCTTTCACCCCCCGTTTTCTTCGTGTAAAGCTCAGGACGAGCCCACCTGATCTCGGCCTAACGGCAGCTTAACATGCAAGCCCCGTCATCGCACCGAACACATGCCCTACTACTAATCTTATTATCTTAATTTTACCTTTGTAAACTGATTAGTTTCATTTGTAAGACACTTGCGACTTGCCGACGGAAAAATTCACCCACATATGGGTGACGGACTGAAATATATAGCAACAGCTTCGCCCACATATGGGTTAGAAAACGCGAATTTATGCCGGAAAATAATCAAATATTAATTGGTAAAATTATGAGGGTATGCGGTTACAAAAGTGGACACATATAGGTGACTTGGCTGCTGATACCTAAATAACAGCTGCAGCTAACAAGCCAGGATGTTTTTCCTGCAGCTCGAAAAGTAGGGGAGGCGACATTTGTTTAGTCGGTGAAAAAGTGAAAGTAATTTAGGATATGTTTAGAAAGAAGGAAATTACTTAAATATATTATAAATTATCGGACCGAGAATGTGTTAACATTCATTTTATTGTTGCATTAATAAAACTAATGCTTTTCCTTCGTCTTGAGCGATAATTGTTATTTAATGGATTAATCAATGTCTCGGTTGCTGAATGTGATTAATTCGATTTTTTTTTTGTTATCAACACTCACTAACAAATCATTGTTAGTGTTTAACTCAATCATTCTGACCTAAGAGTTATCACTTATCAATTTTTCCATTGAGGATAATTTAAAACGTGCTACAATATTAAGTAAACTTGGCCGTAATGAAATCCACCTTCCATTTATAAATCTTGTAATTAATTATGAATACATACTTCTTATGGGTATTAAATTACCTGTTTATATTTTTACAAATTGATGTATTTATTTCTTTCTACACGGTAATTGCATATTATTCATGCTGGAGTAAGCGGCATGAATTATTAAAATTACGGCATAATTCTATTCTTTGTGAAGCATGAGGAAATGTTCAAGTTTAAGAAACCATTTCTTCGGAAAATTTTTCTGACTTGAACTGTGCCACCAACACTAGTGTTGTCGAAAAAATCATAATTAATTCATAAAGTGGGTCATTTATTAAAGGCTGTAGAAAGCCGAAAAATCCGACATCTCTTCTTCTATTTTGTATATTTAATTACGAATGTTGCAAGCTTGCCAACTTCTCTCAATTATTATGTAGTCTATTCCAAGGGCAATGCTCGAATTTTTTTCATCGGAAAAAGTCGCGGTTATACGCTAATTCCGACAATTAATTGCAAATTGTTATTGCTGACATGATTTATGCTCGCACATTTGCAATTTGTGGTTAAAACAGGTACTTAGATATTTTCAATTAATAAATGCTCGATTTATGACCGATAAAATGTCAAATTGGGTTTAAATTTTTTCGACCGTGGGCTAAAATTGAGTTATTATTCCACCATTAGGTGCCCCCATTCTGTTCGTTCTACTCTCACTGTGATAGGTCGCTCCGGCCACGTCATTTGTCTCTGACACATCACTCATCCATCTTCTTGACGTTGCTGTTCGCATATCGTTTGTCTATTCTCGAGATTAAGACATTTTTGTATTCCTCTTATGTGTTCACAGTGGTGACCTGTCTTGCTTCATTTGAAGACTTGTAATTAATTTCTTAAAGGAGTCGAGGTTAATTAATGTGAGAATGGGACGAACTGACCGACAATAGCACCATGAGAAAATAACTTAATTCCTACCAAATGTATTTTAGAAAGAAACTATTGATTTATTGTCTGCTGAAAGTCTTCATTGTCATTCTGATCTGTCCCGATGATTTATTCTTCAATTTGTTTTCCAACAAAGTTTTTCTATAGAAAGGTTGCAAATAAAATAATTTATATGAAATAACAATTAAGTAGGTTAGTTAAAATGTCAGGTTTGTATTGTAATTACGTCAGTTAATTTATTGGCTGCATAAGAATTAAGATTTTTTTTGAAAAAATTTCGTTTGGTCTGTCTCATAAATTCACAAATGTTGACGCTAATTTTGGACCACCTGTAACGCAAGAGATTGTTTATCATTTTTCAGATCTTTTCCTCATGTAAATAATTTATATGATATTTCCTACAAATGCTGGAAATAACATGTGGTTCGTGCCTTATCAAAAAACTCAATCTACATTTTTTTAAGATTAAAAAAATACATTTTACATAAAAGCAAAAATTTTTGGGTTCAGCTGCCGTTTATATTTTAAGGTCATAAAAGTCAAAAAGGCGTTAGATGACTATAAAAAAAACTAGAAAAAGTAATAAATCATCTTCTAACGCGTATAACATAGCATAAAATAAACCAGCAAACAATAGCTCCTCTTCATATACCATTTCTGCTAATGTTGCTGTACAAAACTACAGCAAACATAAAAGCGCCATATAACACAGAAATGTCGCGCTAGCGAAAACTGAAATTGATAAATTGAACACTGTGGTGGCTGCGGACGCGATGAAAATCACTCGAAAACGCCTCTGGCTACCAGAAAATTGCCACACTTTACACAAGAGAAACAAATCGAATTTTATCACAAATAATATACTGAAAAAAATGAATTTCTAGTTGACTACAACCATAAAATCATTTCACATTTTACGGGAAACTATAAATATGTCAATGCAAATTTATCTCAAGGGGAGGGGTTTTGTGTCAATTTTTATAAACTGGTGTAAATCATAAACTGATTCGGATGAAAGCTCGAATTTATTATTAGCTGCGAATAATCGATAGACCAGTTTTTGCCACAGGGTGAGCCAACGAAAAATGGCTTCGCTAGCTTTGTCTATACACGTAGACTCGGCTAAGTTGGCCGAATTTTAAATATTTTGTTCGCCATGATGAGCTTCATTGTCTCCCACTCCCACTGGGCATAAATTATCTTCGTTTTCGCGAATCGGTGTCGAAATTCGGTTTGGCGCATGAATGAAACTTGAAGGTATGTGAAGGTGTGAGGGTGTCGCATGTGAGTTATGGCCGTGCTTTATCGAGTTGGTGCTACGCCCTCCCGCTGCTGATTCCGCAACACTCCACTCATGTGTGCTCTGGGTGATAATCAGCAGGATGGGACCGGTGCGATGCGCTGCTTCCCGTGTTGATCACTCACACACACATATCTCCTTTAAAAAATATTTACTATTCCGTTCTGTTCGAAATCAGCTCTTGTCTCATGCTCATAAATCGGTTCGGAGCTTCGCAAACACCGGAGAGCTGCTGGGAATACGCGGGAATGCTCCCAGGATCGGGATAACTGACCATTAGTTGCCTAACTATGGAAAGTTTTTGCCAGTTTTCAACCCGAAAAGGGATGCGGGAGAGATGATGGCGAATTAAGAGACGAGCGGGATTACAACACTAAATAGACATTTCGAAAAAGCGTAAATGTTTCTCAAACATTTTCGTTTGCACCCAGATGGATAAAAAAAATTACGTGGGGTTTTTGCTACTTTTTTTCTTAAAAATACAAAAAGGTGCTAAAAAATATACTTACTGCATGATGCGACAAAATTGGAACTTTAAATTAAATTAAGATCTCTATTTAAACTCATCACCATATTTTTCTAATTGTAATTGTTTACCTACTGATAAATAAAGCTATTTTGTAACTACAAGAATATGATTTATTAATTATTATATCACGTGTAACAATATGTAAATAGGTATATTAATTTCAAACGACATACAGAACCCACCAAATGCAATAATTTTTAGGTTTTCGTTTTTCAAAAACGAAATAGCTATTAAGTTAAAATTATAAAACATTTTCAATATGTTTATAATTAAATTTACGTGCAAAAATATGCGCTTGAGATTTTATTTTAACAAAATCACAAAAAATACTACCTAGTTATTTATTGTTAAATGTTTACTGCTTGGCTTGCATGTTTCATGCAACACGACAAATAATAATAAGAACGTACCAATTAATGTATTATAAACTTGAAATAACTTACCTTTTATTACTTACTTTTGATCAATC
Organism: Tribolium madens; assembly: GCF_015345945.1. NCBI lineage: Eukaryota > Metazoa > Arthropoda > Insecta > Coleoptera > Tenebrionidae > Tribolium > Tribolium madens. The sequence goes on from NW_025401006.1 coordinate 7,599,485, forward strand.
TGTGATCTCAAAGACCCTGCATTAGACTTAAACAACAATTTCTCGAAAAAAAATTTCAAAAACTTTTCAAGAGTTCACTATACGCTAGCACAATGTCCACGTAAGTAAATCTCTATTTGTAAACACCGCTATTCTACCATAAAATTTTAAATAATACCAACCAATATGAATATGATGGGTATTAAAACTGCAGATATTTTGAACTGACAACGCGTTTATTTCTACCCTGGTCGAAATTTACGAAAAACATTTCGCAAAAAATGCTTGCTCGAAACAATTACAAAAATAATTTGATAAATGATAGGCGCAACTTTTGGAAGGTCACGACAAGCAGGTCAGGTCAGATCAGGCTATCGACATTTACACAACATCCCTTAAAAGAAAACGTGTCAAATCATAAAAATTGAATAATAATTTCTTCTAATAACGAACAGCATTTCCTACAAAGCTATTCACAATAAAAAAATATTTAATTTATTTCCCATTTTTAACAGTATATTTATTTATTTATTTTACACGTAATAGAGACACTGTACTTCTTTGGAATTATTTTGTTTTAACGAGCAGTTAAAACTGTTAAAAGAAAATCAGTTGAAAAATCTAAATAAATCATTTCTTCTCAAAATCTTTGGAGAACAGTACATATGTACAAATGTCTTGTAACATAAAAAACAAACTTTAATCATTATTCATAAAACAGACCGACGGTTTCCTTTATGAATAACAAATTCTGGTTGGGGGAGGTCGAGAGGAATGAAAGATATCTTTAATTTGCCGACGCTTTGGCTTAATTTATACCTGCCAGACCCATATTTGAAGTCTTCTTCCTAACAAAATTACACAAAAATAACACAAAATAAGCAACAATTTGAAACTAGAAAAGAAAATAATTGGAACGAAATTGTTAGGTGGCACACAACTCGACCCGGGTTTTTTGCTCTATTTTTCTGTAATTTAATTCAAGTTTTACAATTTGATATAATTACGTGTCATTATTGGTAATTAATCAATCGCGTATAGATTGTAATCATAATTAATTGTCCCACTGTCACACACTGCACTGGCGTTAGAAATCTGCACTCGTCACTTATTCAGTGGCCATCATTTTCCCCTTAATAGCAGCCATGTTGATGGATGGCAGCCATGATTGTTTTGAATTTTTCCCGTTCCCCTCCGGGGTGACTCCACCCTTCACTCAATCACTCCGGGTGTCCTACCACCCTCCGCCTCTCCCTGCAAGATCAACGATGCAAAATGCCTTTTACTGCCATCTATACGTTATTTGTGAGATTTCTTGACCCCCAGCCTGTTGAGTCTCCTAACCGCACTAAATAGTTTATCACCTTGCACCTAGAGGGTTCTACCGGCAATTTTTAAACACAACCGCCACATTTTTTATCCGAAAAGTTATCAAAGAGATTAATCACTTGGCTAGACATACAAAGATGTTTTGTAATAGAGGCAAATTGTAAATTTAGAAAATATTTTTATTCGGGCCATTTTTCTTAGCTTTAGTATTGTTTTTGTGGCATTGAGCCAAATCATCTAAAGGTATTCTACTAAATTTATCGCCGATTTGATATACTCCCCGTCATTATTAATTGGGAGGGAAATTTGTGTTTTTCTTTTATTATTTTAGTTAATGCAATACTTTGGAGTGCTTGGTGTGGTTTGAGACAAGTTTCAGTTGAGTTAATACAAGTTAATATCTACATTAAGTCTGAAACAGTGCATTTGAATAATCTGACGTGAGCGGACACCCCATTGCACCTATCTGACTAGTTGATAGTGTCCTGTGATTTAGTGCTATGCATATCAAGGGACTATTGAAAAGGCAATTGAAATGGAGCAGCGTAATCGCACATGATGAAAACAATTCATCAATGCTCGAGCTCGTGAATCGATAGAATTCGTGTTGTAACTCGATGAAAATGCAAACGGTCGACAAAGGACAAAGCAAAGCCCTCACCGATACTCTGCACTAGGAATTTTAATCGAGCTAAAACAATCTGTGCCCAACTCTGAACGGAACCCAGATAAATCCCCGTTTCACTGTATTTCCGGTTACTCGATTACAATACAGATTAGACTCAAACTTGAAAAGTCACTCGAGTGTCCCCCAAGGCTCTAACTTTGTACCTGTCCTGTTTCAAATCAAGTTTAGTTAAATTAAAATTTCCTACTTATCGCGTTAACTGTATTACCGGCATCAATCGTGACAAAAAACTTCAGCTGTTAACCGAGAGAGGCGCACTATTCGAGTCGATCCGGTTCTTATATTTATTTCATGGTTGTTACGTACAATTATGGATCAGAGGTAAAGGGTCGGAAGGGAAAACAGTGTGAGAGGGTTGTGAATATTAATTGGCCCAAAGCGTAGACACCCTCACCGCTAAAACCGAGACATTTACACCTCATGCATTAACGTCTCACCCCCACATAACCATTCCATCCAAAAACACCCTAGAGTGTCAAGTTCTTTGATTAAATTAAAAGTTGGTTCCACCAGAGCTGCCACTACCATTTACATGCAAATCTCATTTTATCCAATTAGTTTTTTGTTAAATACTCACCTACTTTGGCCAGGACAGAGCTACAACTGGGGGTGAAAGTCAAACAAGCAAAACTTTCTATTTTGGGTGGAAATATTGGAAAAAATTGCATAGGGACATCGCTTTTGTGTTGGAAATTACGGTCTCGGGGATGGTAATAGGTTCGGAATAAAACAACGAACATCGTGGTTGAAATCTCATTTGCACATCCACTTACCAAGCATTTTCTCTCTCAGAACCAACTCATAAATCTGTGACATTAAAAAACAAAGGCAGGGAGTACATCAAAACATGTCTGTGGTAAAAAATGTTGCTTTCGCAAAAAGCAAAGCTTCATGGCGGCGTCACGTTGGCTGGCTGCGGTTAACGAATTGCATGTGTGCGGAACCTTTCAACTTGACAAATCGTATGTCGGAGACGAGACCTTCATTCTGTGGGTGGAGGCAATTAGTTTTCCTATTAAACCCTCCGTCTTTCCATAAACATGGATGGCCAAATTCCAAATCCAAGAATAAACAACTATCGCAATTTACAATCTACACAAACGAAACTGACGAGACATAATTGAGGCGATGACACAACCTGGGATATTTTTCAAAAGAATTTATGTTTGAAATAAGAACAACATTTTTAATTGATCCAAAATTCAGAAAAGCTTTTGTGACCATGTTATTAGGTACCTGTTTGAAATAATTTTGGTGAAACTCTACACTCTTATCATATTTGTTGTAAAACTGTAATAAAATTGACTGTCAAAAAAATAAATTCTTATTTGTGTTTTTTTATTAATTCTCCATAGTGTAGGTGATGATGCACTTTACAAATCAAAAATAAAATTCTTAATATGTAATGAATTCCAAACACAATAATTTGTTAGTATCTACAGTAGGTATATTGATAGATAAAAAAAATAATAAAAACTTTTGTATACATATTTATTTATATATTTACGTGACACACAAAATACGTGGTTTGAACCATGTAGTAGAAAGTTTATTCAATTTTGTGGCAATTTATTCCGGCATTGAAGAATTAGTGACCCTTGATTTGAATATCAGTTTGATGGAATTGTTAATGAGGTTTATCTCAATTACGCATAATCGTTACATCAACACGCGCCGAATAATTAATCTAGAAAATAGTTTTAATTATAGAAAAACCAATTTTTGAGAGCATTGAGTTAAACCTCGTAGTGTAGGTAATAGGATAAATACTAACCGCACGCTAAATTTATCCGCAGCCAATTATTCAATATAATTACCACACTTTGTTGCTATTAATCCAATTAACTATTAATAAAGCAAATCGGTGAAGCTTGAATTTGAGTAGAATGCGGTCGAATAATTTACCTCCGGTCGTTAGCGAGTCTTGTTTTTAGAAACGACAATTTTTTCGGTTGTTTTCTCATCCGTTACGTTTTGTTACTTCTTGGAATAAATATCTAGATCTTGTTTGGAACGACTTGGCCTTTGACACGACCGCATTAAAACAAGACTCACCCGAAAACATCTACACACCTAGTGTAGTAGGGCTGTATATGTCACGTACTTGAGGTTTCTTTTACAACCACTGGTGCACTTAACGACTTGATGAATTGTTTAGCAGGAGGAAAGTCGAGAAAGCTGGAAACGACCAAATATGGCAGGAAAAATGCCGGTTCAAGGGTTAAAAGCCGAGTTAAGGAATTCCCGCTTGTTGACTTTGTTATTGTCTTTACATTTTCGAAAATTCTTGAGTTAGTTAACTAGTTGCAAGTGTCGCATTCCGCGGCCACGTGTTTACATGAAGCGTGGAACCCAAATGATGGTTTCAGTTTCCATATGTCAGTCATTTCAGTTCCTTAGTGAAAATATTTAGTTTGCCATTTGAACTTGAGTGCAAATCATTGACTCTCGTCTTGTTGCAGGGCCCTATGCCGATGAGGAACGTCGCCGCCACGTCCCCCAGGTCCCTCTCGTGAACTCCTAGTGTACAGTGACCGTGGCGATGACAAAATGTCTTTCTAGTGCATAGTGCTCACTGAAAACTGTGTTTCTGTGAAGAATTATGAGTTCATACTTCGCCAATTCCTATATGCCGGACATGCGAAATGGGGGTGTAGTTTCCGCGGAGCATCCGCACCAGCACCAGCACTACGGCGCCGCCGTCCAGGTGCCTCAAGGGGGCGGCGCCGTGCAGCCCGACCCGGGGTCATGCGACCCCTCCGTAGGG
>NW_025401006.1:7604302-7606564 GCF_015345945.1 Tribolium madens
CGTCGGGCGGCCAGCCGCCTCAAGGCATGCCCTATCCCCGCTTTCCGCCGTACGACCGGATGGACATCCGTGCCGCCGGGTACTACGGCCCCCAGCAGCAGATGGACACCCAAGAGTACCGCCCCGATAGCCCCAGCAGCATGCATATGGCCAATACCGCCGCTCCCAACGGCCACCAAACGCAGGTGGTATATGCCAGCTGCAAACTGCAAGCCGCCGCCGTGACGCAAAACGGGGTGCTGGGACCCACAGGGAGTCCGCCCTTAACCACCCAGTCGATGAATAACCATCACATGGGACATCATATGCAGGAGCAGCACCCCCAGCACCACCAACCCCACCACCAGCAACAGCATATGATGTACGGGGGGCAGCAAGGGGGGAATATGCACCAACAAGGACCCCCTCACCAGCAGCCCCCTATACAGCAACAACCCGCCCAAGGGCAGCAGCCACCGGGGAACACGGCGGCGGCACTGCCGAGCCCCCTGTACCCCTGGATGAGGAGCCAATTTGGTATGTTATATGTCGAGAATTTTCTTAAAAGTTATCCAGTTGTGTCACTAAAACTCTATTCTTCTTATTCTACCTAAGTGATTTATGTTTCGTTTCAATTTCGGACTTTTGCATAAGAAGCAGAAACGTCTCAATTGTCCCAGCAGGTAACTGTCTAGGGTCCATCAAGGCGTCAATAAATAACCCCCAGACTCGTCGAAAATCAGTTGTTTTTTTTCTTCTCAATCAACGCAATGTCTTCATTTGATCCTGACTTTGATTAATGAAAGACTTGAATCGATTAAGACTCGATTGCGTTTGAGATTTGGTCAAAACGGTCAGATATAATAAATCTTTTCTTTCTATTGTGTAACATTTCGAAGAAAATTTACGACTGGGGTCATTGAAAGTACCCAAAATTGGCGTTTCAGTCGTGTTCCTACTTCCGCGTTTGTAACAACAATTTGTGAGTGATGTTCGGTGAGTGACAAAAAATTCGATAATAAAGAAGCAGTCGGTCATAATGAGTGAATGTTTACAGTTCGTAAACACGTATTTTACGACTTGTTAGATGGCGTCATAAATTTGGAGAACGCTCGTGAAACAAATTAAGAGATAATAAAATAAACAATTCAGAACATTATAGCCGCATAACCTAATAATAATTACCCTATGAAAAGGGTTAAATAATTTACAGCACTATCAAATCTCATCCCGTCACAATTTATCACCAGAATGCTTATTTAATAGTGTCGACGCGTTGCGGATCTGCACGAACGTGGCCCGAACACATCCTTGCTTCATAAATTGCACTCAACAAGTAGCCTATATACCGTAGCGGTTATATTGTTATTACCGTGCTTATGGTTGCCAACAGATGTAAATTCCATCTCTATTAGTTTAATCGCCGCTTTACACACAAACGGAGACCCACGCAAGATTATCTCAAAGACACTTCACTTTTTTTTCTTCGGTTAAGTATTATTAATAATAAGGATTTCTGACGACTGGCGTTGACTAATGGCAACGTATTTTTGTCACTTATCGGTGTTTCAAGTTGTTGATCAAGGGGGATTTTAAAAATGGCACGATTATGATTAAGTGACTTGTCCGAGAAATAAAATAATGAAACGATTTGAAATACGCGGCATTGACTGTTATAGATGGAGACTACGTATTCGCGCACATTTCTTAATTTTTTATTGACTCGAATCCGTGACAGATGAAATATTTCTTCAGATCGATAAATATTTAATTAGAAAAATCGGCGCGAAACAGACGAAAGGAATTTTACTTCTTAAGCTGGAACAAGTTTTACTATTATTCCACAAAGAAAAAATTCACATCAGAAGGTAAATAATTCTGGTTATCATACTCTCCTGTTAATTTAGAATATAAGTTATTTTGTTTCATGAATTTTTATTGTAAATAATAAAGAAGATTTTTACCTAAGTTATGGATGCACATGTTACAAGTTAAATAATAAGTTGGAAAATTAAACTGTTTATATACCTACATCTCCAAATTTATTACAAAAGTTGAGGTATAATTTTTTACGGAATTAATTGCAATTAATCATTCTCTTTGAGCTAATTAGCTACACATGCTATATGTCCATGCTTTTGCTATTTCTATTTATTATTAAATACAAATTTCTCTTTACTTCTACCTAGAATAGCCATCTATTTTATAAAAGTATTAGCAATAATATTAATTCTAATCGCTTTTCAATGTGATAAAATATTATAGTGAATTAAGTTTTATAGA
>NW_025401006.1:7606674-7625796 GCF_015345945.1 Tribolium madens
TGTCAATGTTTCATTTCCTTCTGATTAAAAATTTTACGATCAAAAATAACAAAAGAGAGGCAAAATTGTATTCAACTACAAAGTGAATCTTTGACTAAAGAAAAAATATTAAATAAAAAACAAAATATCTACATACTTTTGTTTATTTTATAAATTAATGCACTTTTACATAAATTAACGCAGGTTACCAGGAAAATTAGTTATAATTATGTAATAACTATTATTTTTTCACTAAAATACCAATCACCGTTTATTGTGAAATTGCTTTAGTCAAAACTTATAGGTAGGTACGTAATTTGTCGCAGATTTTTCACTTTAGAAAATTACGAACAAGAAATGTTTGTTTTTGTAAGACAAAATGTTTCAATTAATATTTGTTTAAGATGGGATTACTTTGACATCTGGGGTTATTTTGACACGTTTTGCATGGGGCTTAATTTTGTTTCATTTTCAGTATAGGTACCTACCGAAATTATGTTTATTTTATTTTTATGCTATATAAAAGCCTCAACATACCAAAAAAATACTTATTTAATTTTTTGTTAAGAAAATTGAAATTAAATATATATTTTATGTTTTGTGTTTAATGAGTTTAATAAAATTTATTTTTATCATATATTACATATTTTTAGTTTTAAGGTGTCAAAAGTACCCCTCAGGCTAGCATAACTTTTTAAACTGACTGTCAAAATAGCCCCGAAGTCTGGTTTGTTTGGCACCAGATTTTTTTCAAGAAAATATTGCAACAAATAAAAAAGTTACATTAACAAAACCTCTCAAACTATGTCAAAGTAACCCTGTTTTACGATACCTAATTTTCAAATTGGTTTTTAATTTTAATAAGTAAGCACCTTTTTTTTAAAAACAATCTAAGACCAATTAGATGAATTGATTTCTAGTTTTTTTTTATGTCTTTTATTATTATGCACATCTAGTTTTATTGACCTTTCGATTAATTAGAACGAATTTATATATTCATTTGATCTACGTTGCGTTTGATTAGTTTATACGTTCTGTTTTTTTTTTTTAAATTTGCACGCGTTATTCGTTATGAGTCTCGTGATAAATTCCTTTCTCGTCGCTTTGTTCTCTCGTCAACTGTGTATTTTTCGTCGAAAGTCTGTAGTATTTCATTTTGCATTTCATTTGAAGCTCGCTAACAGAGATATCACACTCCCACAATGCGAAGCGACAAAGAAAAATGCGTTTTTATTGTGCGTCGACGTACAATTGCATAATAGAACCGCTCTCGTATTTTCCATTTTGGAATTCATTTATTCCTGTTCAGTCGGTGGTCCATGGGGATGGAATTCAGCGAATTAGACTGTGAAGTTTGGTATTAGCCCCCTCGACGACACGCTGTAACACGGGTCGGTTTTTTGACGTCCAGTCGTGGTGGTTGATATGGGTCTGACGTAACGGCGGGGCCCGGCTAGTCACAGTCTCGAAGAAGGGGCTTTAATTATGGCGGATTTAACGGAAACTTTCGTTTTTGGCGGCCATAATTAAAATTCGAAACAGCGATTGCAGATTGCAGGTAGACGTTTGATAAATCGGTTCCATCTCAAATGGTCTTCCCACTTGGACGAAAGTATTCAGTAAGAATAAAAAGCTGCGTTAATTAAAGAAGCATCGAACTAATCAGAGTTCACGTCTGTGTTGGAATAAATCAAACTCAGAACAGTCGGGTTAAAATAATTACATGTCTTGTTCGGGGTAGAGTAGCGTTCATCACGACCGAGCTGCATCCGAATCTAATATCGTTAATTAGATAACTGAAAAACCTCTGGGATTCGGGAGAATTTTAAAAGAAATTCGTTGCTCTTTTTATTAATGCCTTCAAAGCTCCGCGCTTAATCATACCAACACTGAAAAATGCACACGACTGACCCTTCACGGGGTGGGAAATTGCCTCTTTTATTCGCGCATCTTAATATGACACTAATTACACACGCAAAAACCAAACGAAATTTTTGACATGTCAACGATGGACTTTTTACATTGACATCGGAACTTAAATTGGTAATTACGATTATTAATGGTGGAACGTGGCCCACTGCTTCTTCGGCGGTCATTCGAATAATTGCTTTGCCATCATTTTATAATAACTGCTGCGACGTCAATTCGCTCAAAAACCCAACGGAATTTCACCAAGAGACAAGCACAGCGGAATTGCAACAAACCTGTTTCGAAGAACCGAAATGCGACAAGATTTTGCATAATTTTATCAAAATGGGTTTCCAGTAAACTAGCTTTGCCCCCGACTTTTAATAAAACTATGCACATAAACTTAACTTTTACGAAAGTGTAAGAAATTTTAGTTATTTAGATATTTAAACAACTCGTAAAAAAACTGATTAATTTTTGTCAAATAAAAGTTGTATCGTTCAATAGAAACCGGTTTTATTTCTGAATATTACAAAGGCTTTTTTACACCAATTTGTAATATTTTTCTATGACCCTAACAGAAAGTAAGTTTTTCCACCCTACAATTACAGAAAGGAAAGTAGCTAAGTATCTTCTTCATGTCAAAATTACAATAACAATATACAGGGTGCGCCAGAACTCGCGCCCCAGAGAAAAATGCCATGTAAGGTAAGATACCAGGAACATGAAAAAAATGTTAAAAAAATTCTATCTATAAAAAATTTGAAGTTATGAGAGTTTAAATTTTGCACTTTGACTCTATTTATTTCTGTTGGATAAATAATTTTCCAAGTTTTTTTCCTACAAGTTATTAGAAGAGGATACAAAGAAGCTCTATCCTAAATTGTAACTCTCTTTAATGTTATTTGTCGCTTTTACTGGCAAAATTTTTTAACTTTTACAAAATAATTATAAAAAAACATATACGATATCATCAGTGTCATTAAATAGATATGAAAAAATGTCAAATGTCAAAAAATAAATGTGAAATTTTTTTGACAGGTAGAATTTTTTAAACATTTTTTTCATGTTCCTGGTATCTTATCTTACTTAAAATTTTTCTCTGGGGCGCGAGTTGTGGCGCACCCTGTATAGGATTCGCCAGCACTCGCGTCCCAGAGAAAAAAGCCATGTAAGGTATGATACCAAGAACATGGAAAAAATGTTAAAAAAATTCTATCTATAAAAATTTTGAAGTTATGAGATTTGCACTTTGACTCTACTTATTTCTGTTGGAAAAATAATTATTCAAGTTTTTTTGCTACAGGCTGTTAGACAAGGAAGCTTTATCCTAGATTGTAACTCTGTTTGATGTTATTTTTGGCTTTTATTGGCACAGTTTTTGTACCTTTAATGAATAATTATAAATAAACATACAGGGTGCGCCACAACTCGCGCCCCAGAGAAAAATGCCATATAAGTTAAGATAACATGGAAAAAATGTTAAAAAAATTTTATCTATAAAAATTTCGAAGTTATGAGGGTTTAAAGTTTGCACTTTGACTCTATTTATTTCTGTTGGAAAAATAATTTTCCAAGTTTTTTTGCTATATGCTATTAAAAGAGGAAACAAGGAAGCTGTGTCCTAAATTGTAACTCTGTTCAATGTTATTTGTGGCTTTTATTGGCAAAATTTTTGTCCCTTTACTAAATAATTGTAAAAAAACATATACAAGATTATCAGAATCATTAAATAGATATAAAAAAATGTCAAATGTCAAAAAGTAAATGTCAAAATTTTTTGACAGATAAAATGTTTTAAACATTTTTTTCATGTTCCTGGTATCTTACCTTACTTGAAAATTTTCTCTGGGGCGCGAGTTCTGGCGCACCCTGTATATCATATTATAAATATCATATCAGATGTTCAGTATCATATCAAAAAAATGTCAAATGTCAAAAAATAAATGTCAAAATTTAGAATTTTTTAAACATTTTTCTTTGCTTCTGGTATCTTATTATACTTGAAATTTTTCTCTGGGACGCCAGTTCTAACATCCTGTAAAAATATTACCTCCATTGTAAAAACGAAAAAATATGCTGCTAGATTTAGTTGTGAAACTGGAATATCAAGAGAAATTGTTAACTTTAAAGTTTTTCTTGCTGGATAGTAGAAAAAATTATGTTTTTTATTTCCTGGTCTCGGGCAGTAACTTCCAACTTCCACTATTTTAAATTTTAATAAATATGAGAAAAGAACCTATGTCTATAGAAGTTTTATGTTAATTTTCACGAGTTTTTCAAACAAAATGAATAACTTTTTCAATTTTTTATAGATTGTTTTTTATTTTAAGCCACATTTTCCTACCCGATAATGTTTCTTAAATTTTTTAAATCAGAAATGAAAAAATGCCATCTGATTTGACTTGGAAGTAAATTTTCTCGTTGAGTAAATTTATGTTCTTTTGTATGGATTTTATAGCAAATAATTTTATTATTATTGTAAGTGGAAGGTAAAATTTCAAAGTCGAATCCAGGAATTATAAAATGTTTAATAATTTTTTTTATTAGCAAGGGATATATTGCCATCTTCAGTTCGAAAAAAACGAAACAAATTCATAACATCTTTAATTTTATTATTATCATTGAAATGTTGCGGATTTGGGCATTCGTAAAGTTATTCTGGTTTGTGGCCTTTGGGAAAAATACTATTTTTGTCAACATATTATTTTTGTAATGAACAGCGGTTGGGGTAAAAGCATTTTTTCTATTTTTTGTCTCTCTGTAAGCCGTGGGCGCAATAAGTGTCTAATTTCTAGTTCGATTTGGCCATAGTCCATTTCCATGATTTACGATTTAGTGATTTACGACTCTCGACCGGTCGAACATGCATATTTTTGTATTGCTATCAGCCTGAATTATCGATACACTATCTACCCAGGAATAGCAACAATGTCCATTTAAATCCGAAAAAGCTTCAAGGTGCAATTAATTATAGCTCAGCAAGAGGGTTCAGCACGGTGATACCCACGTATTAAACCGTTGATTGGTGATTTATCCCTTATGATAAGAAAAGTGGCCGAAAGCAACCGATTCCTTGCGACAGGAAGTTGCAAACCTGTCTTTTATAATAATTACGTCGTGGGATTTTTTCCCATCCCGCTTTGAGGCAAAAACACGTGGAATATTACGGTGATTTCGGAATTCTCTAGCTGTCAAATTTCGTCCTGTGAAGGTTCATTATAAAAATTATTACCTGGAGCACGCCGAACAACAAAAATTGTATGAAGAAAATAATTATATACATCGGGTTGAAGGGAGGCTGAGCCGGCCTTGTGACGCCAATCAAACCTGGCTAGAGGCGGTTGAGCCTGCATCTGAGATAATGAGTTTATAAATGATGCATAAATCATTTACATCTTTCAGGACGCGGCGGTCTTGCGAAATTTCGAAATATACTACACACAATAATTACAATTCGCTCCGCCATAATAAGATTCTTGTCAAAGCGATTGATTATGACGAATAGGCGAATAGAAAAGCGAAATAGCTTTTTTGGACAGGTAGAAAAATTTCATAGCTGACAAAGCAGCCATGGTTTATAAACAATCCGAGAAAGCTTAAGATACAGGAAATCGCTGGAAGTGTTAACCTGAAATGTGAAAAATTTAACTTTTTAAGTGCTTTTTTCTCGGAGTGATGAACTGTTCGACAGTGGTTTTATCTAATTTATTCCGATTTTTTGATGTGTTACTTTAAATTTTATATTTAATATTAATTTGTGTTGCTTGGCTTTTCAGAGAAGTTTTTCTGTGTTTATTTGCTAGTTCTGCAATAGTTCATAAAAATTTTATACATTCTGCTACATTAAATAGGTAATACACATGGAGATAGTATTAACTAATACTAGGTCCATGGTTATATACCAACTATACCTGATGAATAAAAAGTATGGAACCAAACGTTTTTTGGTTCAACTTTTTATTTTTTTGTAAAAACAAATTGATGAATGATAAAGTACAAAATTTTATATTTTTTTAAATGGCAGCTCACTATGATCTAAGAATTAAAATATCTATTTTAGGTATATTCAATTTTTTCAATTTTTTTTTTACATAAATTGCAATTTTGACAAAAAAATGCATAACTCAAAACCAAAACAAAATTTCGTTATCAAAAACAATCACATTTTTTTATTACTTTCATTTATATTAATTATTATTTTCTGGAGGCAAATTATTTAAATAAAAAACGCTTGGTTCCATACTTTTTATTCACCCTGATGTATATATGATTTGAATTAGAATTGGTTTTGCTTGTAGTATGTACCTATGTTTTTCTTAAAAATTGTTTGTGTTTTTTTGATAAAATTTTAATATTCTTTAAAATTCAAAAAATAATTAAGTCAAAGTATAATTTTTGTAGATGTTATAAGTGTTCCAAAGAGGTTGAAGATTAAAACTGCAGTTAATTTCTACTTTAACGTTTTAATAGAAGTAAAATTATAAAGTTTATGTGAGTTTTGTTGGGGAACTTTACTAATTTCTACAGTAACTTTTTGCACAATTGGAATTAGTTATTATGTGTTTCTAAGATATGATTGAATTGTTGGTATGAGTACATATTTACAAAATTGCTTTTTATGATGTTTCTAAAAGTTTTATATTTTTGCTTAGATTTAATGTTTTATGTTTTTTTGGTATGGATTTTGATTTTTGTGTGTTTTCAGAGCGGAAGCGAGGCCGTCAGACGTACACCCGCTACCAGACGCTAGAATTGGAGAAAGAGTTCCATTTCAACCGGTATTTGACGAGACGGCGACGCATCGAGATAGCCCACGCGTTGTGTTTAACCGAAAGACAGATCAAGATATGGTTTCAAAACCGGCGTATGAAATGGAAAAAAGAGAACAAGACCAAAGGCGAAGGCGGCTCGGAAGGTGGCGGAGACGACATCAGCCCTCAGGGCTCCCCTCAGTGAACTCCTCGTCACGATAACCATGTACCTAATTACACATTGTAGTCATTGCATTTTCTTTTTGCCGGGATCTCCGACGAGAAGGTGCGCTCTTTCGGCAGGAACTCTCCAAATTCCCCAACCACAATGACCTCTTCAACAAGTCCTCTGTGCATAAGTCGATAGAATTTAGTTCCGATGAACGCGACTCATCGAATTTTATAGTTTTATTTATTTATATATTGTATAGATATTTAGATTATTATGCGCGAATTTATATTTGGACACTACACGGATTCATTTAGAGGCCAGTGCTACGTGCAATCAGTGATGCAGATGAACTGCCCAGTGAAAAAACACAAAATTTTTTGTATAAATATTTTCTATAATGTTAAAAATGAGTGGTCGCTACGGTTATGTTATGAAGCTCCACTGCAGATTTTCAGGTCAGTGAATGAATTTTTTTTTCAAAAACTGACGAAACTTTTTTTTATAATTTTTCCAGTGAGTGTGAACTCTTAGACATCTGAGATAGTTACGAAAGTGTCGTTCGGCATAGAATTGTTTACTTAAAGTGTAGATATTTCGAATGAATGTATATTTGGTTTTAATACTAATAATGATGTAAATAAATCCGGTAAAAAAGAAAAGGATATGAAATATACGATATTATTAAAATTACGCACTTTCATGCCAAAGGTAGAGTAACGTTATCCATGTAGGACGTTAACAATACTCAGATACGTAATACTTTAATTAGTAGAATTTAAAACATTCGGAGTATCAAAGCTACTTTTTTTTAACCTGTTTTTTTCTGAAAAAAAGAGATATTTTATATACCATTTAATTGGACCGCAATTGGAGACAACAAGTCTTTAAAATTGCTAGTGATAACAGTAACGAAATACGTAACGCTGCTACAAATCGAGTATACGTAACTAATTATTTTAATATAAAAATCAGAGCTATGTAAAAACGGTTAGGCAAATTAAATAGGTTTTAAAATTAATTAATTTACTAAGAATCGAAAAAACCAGAGTCCCTATTTAAGTTGGTTAACCATTTATATACACAACTATTTATACTACTATACCTAAATTAGGATTTGCAGTGGCATGCTGTATATTTGTACCTATATGGATAAATTAGAGTATAGTTCTTTGTGCTGTGGTGTAATATTTTAGATTAGAAGTACTAAGTTTGGCCGACACTTAATTTCGGACAAATTACCATTTTTTTGTAAATGAACAAAAAAATTGTATCATAAATTATTATTATTTTAACAATCCTATATAAAATTTTATTTTGATTTAAAAAACCAACAAAAATTTTAAGTATATAAATACTTTAATACTTGGATTTCTGTCTTGTGGATTTCAACTTATATATACCGTACATATAATTAATATATGTATAAATAAAATATTATTGTAAATTTACGAAACTGTTTTAAATTCGTACCTCTCCAAGATGGCCTCTTTTAAAATGGATTATTATTGGATAACATAGTGCAAAGCGGCTCCGCCTTATTTCTACGATGATAAATGATCAGACGATTTCGGAAAAATGCATGTTGCATGACAATTGCATGAAATTTCGCACCCAAACATCTCCCCTCTCTCTCCAACCGCTTGAATCGCAAGTTATGGGCAATAACAAGTGGTCTCTTAAAGTAATCTCCCACTAAATCATCGTGTACACGCGATACGCGTTTATCTTAGTTTACGCAATAGATCGTGTGTGTGGGAGAGAGACGGGACGAGTTTTGTGGCACACAAACCAGATGTTGATTTAAGATAGCTCTTGTCTTAATGTTTACAAGATGCAAAAGGTGTAATTGTTTTTAAGGGTTGAATCGGTTGTCGATAAGAGTTTAGTGAAAAGTGATCGCGAGATCTTCATACTAAACACTTATTTGGCCATATATTTTAGGACTGGTAGTCAAGACCGCAAACAGCTTTATGGAAAATGCTGGGGTGGCGGCACATAAATCAATAACGCGGGATTCGTGCCGTCTCTCTTCCCCTAATATTTCGCCACTTGTTTCTTTCTCTCTATCATCCGAATTGCTAAAGTTAGCCTCGATATTTTCCTAAGATATATCGCCGTTTCATTTCCATCACTTAATTCGTCTTTAAAACAATTTTTGTGACGCGAAATGACCAATTCCTAGTTTGAAAAACATTTTTATTGTTGACTTTATCGTAATTGACTTGTAAAATTTTAATGCATTCGGATGAATAATAGAAGTGTAAGCTTTTATTTGTAGTGGTAATAATAGCTAATTTCCATTTCTCATTAATAAAATATGTCGTAATGTAATACTAAATCTATCCTAATTACCTTAATGTTTAGATTATATATTCAGATTAGGTTTTATAATGTGATTGCGTGTTTTTCCGATAGCGGCCAACATGAAGAAATTTTAAAATTACCGCCTTTTAGGGGGCCATTCTGATTTGGGCCGATCTTGTATCGCTCCACCTCTAACACTTAGTTGCTGTCAAGCAACTGTCAAACCTGCACGGCCCCTATATTTGTCAAGGCCCTCTGGCACCGCCTATGTTCCTTAACTTTGAAGCTGATTGGTGGACACAGGTGCTTTCCTCTCTATGATTAGTCATTAAAACATATGAATAAACAAGATACCCTTGGATACTAGCGACTCTTTTACGAACAACGGTAAGTGAGTGAACTAAATAGTTTCCATTGTTGAAGCCAAGAAGTGAAGAGCTCCTCATTGGTATGTACGCAACGACAATCTTATTGAAAATTATCACGATTTACTCGAAACCACAGATAAAATTAAATTATGAAACGACAGATGCAACCTGCACTATTTTAAACCAACTCTTGATTTATTCCCAAGGAAAATCACCTTTAACAAAGTCATCCGACGGGGAAAATATTTTCCATCACTCGTATCCGCTTGTTTTTTTTATTACTATTATTGTTATTATCACACTTGAGGGTCATTCAGGTCGCTATAAATAAATCTTAATTAATATAAACAAACTGATATTTGTGTGACCTTTCAAGTTTCGCTTTATTAACATTTAATTTGCTATAATTAATATTATTTACTTGCTGTTTATAACAGGTGTGACATTAAGTGGTCCAAATGTCATTATTTAAAGAACAATGGTCTAAGGAGCTTGTAATTGAGGATGTTTGCTTTGTTTTATGAATGGTACAATTAGATATACCGTGTGACTGGGATAAATTAGTAGCGGTTGGGGTCTAAAATGTTTGGCTACTTGAGAAAATTTAGTTTCTTATAAAATTTGGTAAAAACAAACCAAAAAACTTACTCTTGCGTGCTATTAATGGCAGTTATACAAGATTTATGTAAGTTTGAACTATTTTTTCTTGCTGTGAGTTTAAAAGTAGAACTACAAGAAAGATTCTTAACTGATTTAAAAATAGTTCTAGGCGGTCAAATAATTAAAAGCATAAGAAATTGCTCCAAGAGCTGTAACAGAAATAAATGTTTCACAAAATGTTCATTAATTACCGATTAAAATAGATATCACAATTTATCTTATCACGGCTTGATTCTAAATAAGCATCTAGGAAAAATAAAAGGAAAGAAAAACATTATTCGGTGTTTATACAAAGTTTCAAATAATTTTGGCAATATAAAAATTATGAAATTATTTTGAATAATAAGAAACTTGCCGAGCTAGAAAATTAATGTAATGGTCAACATTTAATGTAATTTATTCCACAATTATTTTGTCATAAGTATTTTTTGCAGCAACACTTATTTGTTTTTTTTACTACTTTTACTAACTTAGTAAATTGAGTGAAAACTGAAGTAAGAAATATGTACATTAAAGTACTTTAATGAATTGGTTGTAAATTTTTTTGCATTTTTAAAGCTTTTGTAAACGTAGTAAAATTTTTCCAAATAATAATGAAATTACTGTTCTTTTTCCTGACTGTAATGTGATTGTTGTATTGTTTAAAAATATCCTACGTGCAAATTAAATGAAGACGTTGAAAAATAGAGAAGTACTAATATTCCTTGTCGTTGGTAATACCCAGTAATAAAAATAAAAATAACTGCTTGCGTTGTTTTTCCCAGTAAATAAATGACCAAATATGTAAAATTGCGCAAAGTGTTGTGCGATTTATCACTTGATAAATTTCCGTTTCTTTGGTTTTTTCATTGTAAAAGTTGGCTTGTTAAAAGTGTAAGTTATTTGGTAAGTTGCATAATTCGTCCGCTGTTCGAAATTCAATGTAAGCTTTCGTCATTAGCCAAGTTTGCTCGTATAATATGTTATGAAAGTTTGGTGCGAAATCCACGTAAATCTCGAGGATATTTATCAGTTTTTGTCGCCCGCAGAACGATTTCTGATCTCCTTTTTATATTCTGCGCCTTTCTTCCGATCTCTCAATCACGTTGGAAGGCTTGTTTCTTTACAACGCCCGCTGTTACATTATTCATTACCGTCAGCTCGCCTGTTTAGTGCTATTTTGAGCGGAGAACTTCTCGACTGAGATATAGAGGCTATTTTCACTGCAAATATAACGAAAAACTTTACATTACTTCACGGCAACTCGAACATTTAGCATGTATGCTACCTTCTGTGAGCCTGAGCTGGACAAATGTCGCATACAGGTGCAATATCAAGGCGCACCGAACATTATTCATGTTATAATTAGACAGAGTCGTTCTTACACGCGGCTTCTGGATCGACCAACGACACCTTCAAAGGAATTTATTAAATTGCACAGGAAATGCAAACCAGAAGCCTTGCAACAACACCAGTTAAATATTTGTCGTATTCCACGATAATTAAACGAGGTAAGGATTAAGCCGTGGGATGAGATATTTAAAGAGTTGCCAGAGGAAGGCGGGGAGATGGGACGATAATGAAACGGACCCTAATTTCCCAAACACGACACAAAATTAAAATTGACCTCAAACGAAAGGACTTGATTTTATAAAACAACGCTCTCTACTCAGAAGGATTTTGGATAAAAGGAACAAGAAATTTCTTGTAGTTAATTTCATCGATATGTTTGTTACCTAGTTTTGGTTACTTTTTCTTCTAAATGTTTAAGATATCAAAATTTAAATTGCATTAAGAATTTCAGTTATGAAATTCAAATCTCTTTTTGAAATTTGATGAAAACTACTTCAAAAGTTCATCTCTTACAGTGCTAAAGATTAAGAAAGCAAATATCTACAATTTTTTTAAAGTATTAGGTACTAATTAAATATTTGTAATTAAAACAAATATACTGGGTGTCCCAGGCAGGCTTGGATATAGGAAGTTAACATGAGAAATTAGTTTTAATTTTTTTCCGGCTGCAGGAGTAACATAAATCAAAATGTTATTAATGGAGCTGGTAGTACTTGAAAAGGGTTATCTTCCTGACATTTTTGTCGATTCTCCAATTAACTTCATGCATTTGGGCGAAAACGGCTCTTGAAAAATCGAAATTTGAATTTGCCGGGTTAGCGTTACTAAGAAACAAACTATCGAGTCATAGCAAGGGCCTTTAGTTGACAAATTCTCTTTTGGCAACAATGACTTGATAGATAGTTCGTTTCTTGGTAACGCTAACCCGGCAAATTCAAATTTCGATTTTTTAAGGGTCGTTTTTGCCCAAATGGAGTTAAATGGAGAATCGAGAAAAATTTCGATAACATAGCTCTTTTCGAGCAATACAAAGCTCTTTCAATCAGATTTTGATTTCTGCTACTTTTGCAGCCAGAAAAAAATAAAAACTAATTTCCTGTGTTAATTTCCTATATCCAAATTTGCCTGGGACACCCGGTATATTAAGTTGTTGCACATGTTTTTAAAATATTTTTAACATTAGTTTTTTTTTTTTTAAATTGGAAAACCAAACTAATTATCTACTGATTTTTATTTTCGTTAAGGTTTTATTAAGTTTATGAAAAAACATTTAAAAATAGAACTGCTGTTAAAAATACTTTCAAGCAAATTCAAGACCTAAATCTATTGTTTGTCACTAACAAAACTGTGTTGAAATCGTCAAAAATTCCTTTAACAAAAGAACTAATTTAATATAACAATTTTAATGAAAACTTTTGTTCAAAGAAACGGTCTTCTTATAGGTATGTAACAACGCAATAGTAACAAAACACATAAAATCTATTTAAATCATTTTTTTATTTTTAAACGTCACAAAAGTGACCACTTCTATTACGTATTACTATTAAAAAGTAACAGTTTTACTTTTTCATCAACAAGTAAAAATTCTATTTTTGCTTGAACCATGACATTATTGACATTTACCAATGTTGTTTCTTGCTGCTTCAGAAATTTCTGGAGAGGTACATTGTAGATCATCAGCAGTATATTATGTTATTAGGAGTAAAAGTGATAGTTTGTCTGATTTTGCTGAAAATAAACGTTCAACTTGGCCACATAATTTATTTCTTTTACCTCTAATAACATAATGTACCTACTATTGAATACTCTATTTTGAAATTTTAGCTAATTTTTTGAGTATTGTAGCGATGAGCAACATAATAATGTTTAAATATTTTTGTACGAAATTTCTTTTTAGGAGAGAAAAATTATTTCAATTATGAATTGCATCTGATTTGAGTATAACACCGTTTAATTGATTGGATTTGTATTTGCAGATACATTTTTATTCTAAAATAATTGAATTTGAAACTAAATTTTTGTTAATTAAGTTTTAGAAATGAAAATTATTATTTATTTGCAAAAGTTTTCACAATTTGTACATTAGAACTGAAAAATACAAATAGTATCTGTAACTGCAAATGTTTTTTCAGCAATGAATGAATGCTTTGATAGCTGCTGATCTAAATTGAAATCGCTTTGTGTATTTTTTCTTGGAGTGAAATCGAGTCACTGGTCTGCACAACAGGATCTTAATTTATACCGAGTGTCTCGTTGCTTGTGTCGTGTTCTCGTCTTCTTGTCCACTTATCTCATTTCGAATTACTCTCCGAATGATGGATTATCGTGTTTTACTTTCAATATTTTTTAATAAGCGAGTAGCACCAAAAAAATAAAAAATGCGTTTTAATCAAAATTGATCAACATCACACTGTGTCCAGACAATGCCCATCGTGATCGAACCCTAATTAATGATCAAACACCTAAGAGCCGGTGTGAATCACCGACGAAAGCAGACAAATGAAAATTAATGATAGAATTTTGGAATAAAAATCATCAATCACTCATAACAGGAGAATGATGGGAAAGACCGCCTGCATAATACAGGCTTTCCATCGCCACAGCTACTGTCTAATGCTTTGGCAACATTCATTATCGCTTTGAAAAAGCAAAATTAATCATCTCCAAGCCATCGCGGGCAAAATCAAAAAGTCGCTCAGATTACTCTATTTGCAACACTCATAACTCATCGCAATTGTTCCAATAAGAATCTTAATTAAAATAGTACCGCAATCGCTCTGGCGGCATCTACAAACACTGAAAAAATCAACCCTCGTGTAATTAACCAGGGCTAACTGTTTCGGCAGTTTCGTGAGCATCATCATCATCGAATGCCTTACATTATTGATAAGGAACACGCATCGATAATTTCATGGCCAATAATTAACGCAAAAACCGTTATTAAATGCAAACGGAGGGTTGTTTAAACTTGCTTACTTATTTATAAACGATTTTTTGAGGTATTTGTGACGCTGGTAGGACTTGTAATTTATAGTGGCACGACTAAAAATAAGCCGGAACTGTATGATTTAAGACGGTTCAAAAATTTCGATTACAAAACAGCTGAAGGTGAGTCTATTTGACAATGTTTAATGTCACCCCGACTCGGACTAATGGTGTATTTGTAACTTCAAGTTGTACACGAATGTCCTTAAATGAACATAATTTGTAATTGGCGGATTAAAAATTTTCACCAAACAAAATTCTTTGAATTTTCTTAAACACTTTCTTTGAAAATTCAAATGAGTCTAATTGCAAGTAATAATTGGCTTAATTATAACATCTTAATTAATTTGTTTCCGACTTTCAACACTTAATCTTAATTATTGTAACGAAAGAATGATTCAAATTAGTTTTTAACTGTTGGACAAAAAATGTTTAAACTCACTAATAAATTGCACATTAGTGAGAGTGGAATTAGTTTATACTAACAGATGTCATTAAATTAAAGTATTTTGAGTCGTGTTTAGACCTCAGAAAATTAAGTCAAATTGACTGGGTTATAAATCTTGACAAAAAAATGATCCAAAAAGTGTTTACAGTTATAGAAATATTTTGAGATTTGGTCTAGTTTGTACGAGTAAATTACGAGTACCTATATGCAAGTTTAAGTAAACACAATACATACATTATTATTACATTATTTTTGCAGTAAGGGGAAAACTTTCTCAAAATTTAACATTTAGAAATTCTGTTAAAAATTTAAATACCTACTGCTACATGACGGGTGTTTTTTTTTTTAAATTTGGCCATTCATGAAAGTTTAATTGTGAACGAACCATCGTATTGAAAGTTATTAATCTGAATTTGACAGCTCGACGGGCGTATTAAAAATTGTGGTCCGTTCACAGCACACTTATATCACCGCCAACTATGACGCCAAATTTAACTAAACACCCGTTTTATAAAATGTTTAAAACAGGTGGAGCTGAATAACTTTTTGTTTCTGTCCTATTAATGAAAAAGTTTGGTTTCGATCAAAAGATTAGCTTTAAACTACGATTAATGTTCTCGTCGAATAAACAAAAGTCTTGTATTGGCACCCACTGAAATGAGATAATTTTGAGTCGATTGGTTTGTGGTAGGTTTGAGTGAAAAAGAAAAGGTAGAGTCTGGCAAAAAGTGTTATGTTCTTGATCAATACAAATAAGGCAAAAACGTTGGGCGGTGGCATCGGTTGTTGAGGCTTTGCTTTGAAGTTCACGAAGCTGGAAGACAATGGTAAGTCGCAATCCCGTCCGATATTAATGACGTTTCTTTGTGATCCAAAGTGTCGGAGATAGAGATCTTGTGTAGCAAATATTAATCTTCGTGAGTGGTCTAAGAAGTAGTAGTTCCGCATAATTAATAATTCGTTGTATAGAAAATGGTCCCGAAAACAATCTCGGAAGCATTTGAAATACAAATTCTAATTTCATGAATATATTAGCATAGCGAATAAAAGTCACAAAGCATTTGATTTCGGTTTCGGCGTTCCCCGAGCTAATATGCAAACAGAACGTATCCCAAACCGCAGTCGGTATTAAAAAAAGTCCCTTTTGTATAGAAACACTATGAGCCACCCCTTCAGATATCATATTGACATGACAGTGCCTTAATGATACTTCCCCTCGCGGCTGATTAGACGGTGAGTGTCGAGACGTCTCTCGCACCACCCTAGCTCACATTCAAAGATTTCGCCGATGCTGTTTTGTCCCACATGACACAGGCCCCGCCAACTGTGCCAGAGACACTGACAAATGACGAACTGTCACCGAGAAGGAAGACTGATATGGCCGCCGTAGCTATTCCTCTATGCCCGCTGAATTCCATGCGACACACAGCCATTTTCAAAAATATTTCCCTTCTCTCATATTTTCACTGACACAATGATTTTTTTCTTTGCGGAAACGAGAATAAATATGAGGCATTTTTCGCTCTAATAATTATAATAGTAGCCCGCCTCTAATATATTTCAATTTTATTTTTATGATTAAGTGGCACATTTTTCACGAGACGTTCCACCATAAAAAGAACGCGCATTAAAATTTTACCAACGACAATACACATGCGACACCTATGTGGATGCCTTCATGATGGACTGTTTCGAACAGGTTGCAGGCTTTTATCGACAATTACGAATAAATTTTCAGATTTACAACACCTGCTTTCACCCCACTGAAATATAGAGAAGCCACGCGGTTGCCTATTCATAACGTGGCCATTCCATCATCACGAAATTTATTTCATACCTTACACACAACACAGACCGACGCACCATTCTTATCCGACTTCTACAATACATTTATAGAGAAATAAATATAACAAGTGTTACACATATGATATTTGTATTAGAAGCAATAAAAAATTAATAAAACTCGGTTTATGGAAAATTTCATTCCAATCAAATTTTATTTCCTGATTAATTTAACCTAAGTTTAATTTTATTATAATTTGCTTTTGCAAAAAGTCCCAATCAAAGGTAAGTGAATATATTTTTATCTTTGTCTATTATTATGCTATAACAAAGAAATTTAAGATACTTTTAAAGTCAACGCAGAGTCAATAATAAAAATCTTTTTAAATTTTATTCTATAACTAAAAAATTGAGAAAATAACAATATCTTTATTTACTAATAAAACAAGTGAACATTACGGTAATTCTCAAACTAAAAACTGAAAACTAACGGACATATAATGGACATAATAATTCGAAACAAATATTACCTGCTTCTGAATGATTTGGAACGAAATTTTATATAAATCAGGGTGTTTCAGAACTTGGGCACCAAAGAAAAATCTCAAGATAAGATACTAGGAATATGGAAAAAATGTTTATAAAACTTTGTGAAAAAAATTGACATTTATTTTTTGATATTTGACATTTTTATGACTATTTAATCTTGTATATGTTTTTTCATAATTATTTAGTAGGTAAAGGTTCAAAAACTTTGTCAATAAAAGCCACAAATAACGTTAAACATATAGTTAGAATTGAGAATACAGCTTTTTGTTTCCTCTATTAACAGTCTACAGCAAAAAAACATGTAAAATAATTTTTTCAACAGAAATAAATAGGATTAGAATGCAAAATTGAAACTCCCATAATTTTTTCATGTTTCTGGTAACTTAATTTACTTGGCATTTTTCTCTGGGTTGAGAATTCTGAAACACCTGTACCTATATATGTTACTGTGGCTAATAGATTAACAATAAAATTGTTAACACTTTTTATGAAATTAAAAAAAGAAGATTATGTGAAATGATATTTTTATACAATATAAATATTTATTTACTTTCAATCATTATAGTACTATGCCCAGTTCCGACCTTTTGGAGGTCGGGGTCATTACATCTCCTGGTTTGAAAATAATTTATGAAGAATAGGTAGAAGAATTACTAACGTTACGAGCCCAACAAATGTCAAAAACTCAATTTGTTTGCATAGCAACTACGTCAATGTAACAAGACTCGCATGTAATGTACTACTTATTACCTCCCTGTTAGCAGATATTGTTTTTACGAGTGTTTTAAACTTTTTTATTTTCTATTTGGTTTCTGAGACTGAAGCCATTTTTTTTTAAATTATTATTGTCGTATTTACATTTTTTTTATTTTTGATAAATTATATGAGAAAAATTTAGTTTTAAAAATTGTACCGATTGACTGCGAATGATTGTGACTTTTATCGACACAATGGCAAGAAATTCGAAATCATAATTTAGTAACCATGTCAAATACATACCAGGTGAGTAAAAAGTATGGAATCAAACGTTTTTTGCTTAAACTATTTATTTTTTGAAAAAACTAATTGATGAGTGATGAAGTACCTACTATAAAAATGTGATGATTTAACAAGAATAAAATTATTCGGAATTTCCTTTTGTTTTTGAGTTCTACAAAAAAAATATTTTTTTAAATGGCAACCCACTATAAAATCATTTTTCTCATAAAATCTATATTCTAAGGATTACAACTATCTGCCTTATATTTAATTTTTTCAAAAAATATTTTTTTACATAAATTGCAATTTTGACAAAAAAAAATCGCATAACTCAAAAACAAAACAAAATTTCGTTCTGAAAATACGATTTTATATTACTTTAATTTATATTAATTATTATTTTCTGGAGGCAAATGGTTAAAAATAAAACCGCTTGGTTCCATACTTTATATTCACCCTGTATAAACGGCAAGGTTTGATAAGCAACTGTCATTTATTTTTGAGAGGCGACAGTTGGCATAGTCGTCACCTGAAACAATCTGATTCACAGACTAGAAGGATTACCTATCAATAAATGCAGTGTTGTCATTTGGTATAGGTCACAACAAATTCTTCAAAAACTTCTATGGTTTGTCTCTTACATTTCTATAATATTGATTAATTTGATTAATATTGATTAGAGTAGAATTGTTTTTTTACAAAAGGATTACAAATGGCAAACCAAAGCCTTACTTAAAAGAAAAAAGAATAGTTGCTATTTTTATGTTAGCACACTAAAATATTTTGTGTTATTTTGTAAAAATTTACAATTTCTTTATCTGTAGCCTTTAAAATAAAATGATTGTTATTATTTTTTTATTAAATTACGTAAAAAAAACTGTTTTTGAGAATAAACTCAAAACA
>NW_025401006.1:7625882-7731722 GCF_015345945.1 Tribolium madens
TTTATTTTATTTATTATTATATTATATTATTATATTATTATTATATACATTTTATTATATAAAAGTTCAAAGAAGTAATCATTTAATTAATCGTAAATTAATAATGAGTAGGATAAATAGAGCATGCATTTCTATTTTTGCGGGGTAAAAATCTGTTGACAAGATTGCATTGCTTGAAAATATTTTATTCCGATAAATCAAGTCATAATTGTGAGGCGTTCGCTTAGAAATATTTCAATTATTGCACATAACTGTTTATAGCTTCCCCATAAATTAAGCAAGTAATGCTAAAAATACGTCGACAAGAATGAATCTCGTCATTTATTAAGCAATCCATCCGATTCAAATTAACAATAGCATCTCGTTTTTGTAATTTTTTGTCAAATTTTAGGAACCATTAAATCATAAAAGCAGTTTAAAACTGCATTTTAAAATCGTTGCGATCTGCAATTACTGAATTTTTTGCGGTAAGTTTAACAAGTGGGTAGGTTGTAATTTCAAAGAGTTGTAGGCGGATTAATGTAATTGCAACAGCATTAAAAGTAAAAGCAGTTATCAAGCGACGCATTTCATGCACTTGTGGATAATCAAAGGAAAAAAATAAATTAAAGACTTCGCCCGCTACGGTTTTGTCTTTCTCGTTTTGATTCGTTATCACTCTGACAAATCGAAATAATGTTCGGTTGTTATTTTTACGTGGTGGTAAGATCGTGAGGCCACGAACAAATCGCCCATCAACTTATCGTGCGAAGCTCACGGATAAATTTCTTCTGCTACCTATTGTGTATTGCATAAGTCATCAATCATTTGCGATGTGTAGGCTTAGTGCCCACATTTTTAGTTTACACGGAACGAGCGCTTACCAGACGCGTCACGATCTATTACAAAATATTCCTTTTTAACTTCCTTTAAACTAAAACATTCGAACAAAACACTTGGAGAACTAAAAATCGACTTTTTTCGTCCAGATTGAAGCAAAATAATTCAAACAACATTAACGATTTATAACTTATATAGTGATTCCAAGTTTGAAATAATAAGAAGATACATTTTTCTATGTGTTTTAATAGATATTATTATATGGACTTTTTATTTATGTCTTTGGTGAAAATATTTTTTAGCAAAAATTAAAACAATGCACCACTTTGACGTTTCTATTGTTTTTCCGTCGGCGCGCTTTGCGCTTTTCACCCCCTTGTGACATTGTCTCAATTCCCTGAAATCCCTTCAACCCTACGTATCCTTCACAAAATCGCCAGTTTGAATAAATAAAATTATCCAAATCCTTTGAAACTTTGCTTATTAAATCAATTGTTGGTGAAGTTCTTCACATGAGCAATGTTAATTTGAACCTAAAGTTTGAAACACAATCCCAAAATCCCCAGTAAATTTGTGGTCAATTATCTTTTGGCCAAGTATAAATGAGTTTATGGCAGGAAAGTCGAGCAGTGACCGAAAGGCAAAATTACCGTCATATATCAGGACCGTCCTTCGATCCACAACCTTTCCAAAAGAAGCTTTCCGAGAATTTGCATATTGCAAAACGGGTAAATCTGAAAGGGCTATTTTGCACGCCCTTGAACAGCTCTAATTGCAGGTAAGTTAATTTGTGCAGTTTGCGTCGGGCGTCTGAGGCGGCCGTGCACGAAATATGAACAATAGAACATCCATTTCGGCGTTGGAGCCAATAATTATTTTCAAAACGAGACAAAACCTGACCCACTTTACCATATGGTGGACCCATTTTTGAATATAATAAGCAAAAATTTGCACAAAAGGACAATGCGAAGCCATCTCACGCTGGGATTGCGTCAAAGTGAGCCGTAAATTATGCAAAAATTTCGGTTTTCTCCGATGATTGTGGTCGACTTTCACAATTATTTTTAAAGTGAGTGTTGGACACTTCGGACGGTGAGTTTTTGCATGATTTTTGAACGTGCATGCGATCAAATTATGTTGTGAAATTATTCGACAAATAGTGCTGAAACACGATGAAATTATCGAGCTAGGAAATTACCGCTTTGAAAGGCCCGTTTGAGATTCTTATGAGGTTAATGTTGGAAAAAAAAATAGTAACCGCATTCATGTGACTACATTACGTTTTATTCATTAGCTTTGGAAAAAAGTGACGGAAAAACGGCTGCTACAGGA
Organism: Tribolium madens; assembly: GCF_015345945.1. NCBI lineage: Eukaryota > Metazoa > Arthropoda > Insecta > Coleoptera > Tenebrionidae > Tribolium > Tribolium madens. The sequence continues at coordinate 7,628,034 of NW_025401006.1, forward strand.
ATAGTGTTGGAAATGCTATTAATTTCAAAAGGCGCGGAATTTATAAATGAAAGTTTTATTACCATTTAAAGTGGCTTTGAACATAACTTCTAAATTGACTCTGGATTTTTAAAGATGTGCATGTATAAAAAATTGCCCTGTAATTTTCTGGTTTTGAGATTTATCATGAAATTTTATTCAAAAAGTCATAAAAAGTCTTAAAAATTTACGATTTTTAATATTCTTTTAATTATTTAAATCCATATTATTTTTAATTGTGTACATTAATATTAATAATACTTTAGAACTTTTGATACAATTTTTAAAAGGTTTAAAACAATATTGCAATATACCTAGTTTTTTTATGACAATAAAGTGAAATATTTTCTTATAGATTATTTAAAAGGCATTAAATGCATAAATTTAAACTACATATTAAAACTACTTATTACTTAAAAAGCTAACATAAAATGTGGGTAGGTAGGTAGTTTTTTCAAGTCTTATAATTTCAATTCTTAAATACATATAAAGTATTAAATTTGTTAAGATTCATGAAAGTTTAAAAACAAATATTGCGTTTGGACTTTTAAGGTAAATTTAAATTATCCATGACTTTTGTAAGTATTAATTTGTGTAAATGTAGATTGATTACAGAAAATTTAGGTTCCAGTTTGAAACGAGACATTTTACTTATTTAAAAACTAATTTCTTATCAATGTTAGTTATCTCATCGCGTTGTACGAATTTTAGCCTCAGTGCAAAATGAATTTAAAGTGGGTAGATTTTTGCCATTCCTTCGAGCCTCAATCTCTTGAAAAATTCGAAGCGTTTTTGAAAAACGACCAAAACGCTGAAAACCGTTTAAGCTTCGCTTTAAGGAAACAAATCCAATGAAGCGTGAGACTTTCTAATTTTAGCTCTTGAAACAGTGGAACTTAATTGAGTACTACACATGTTCCTCAATGTGTTTATTTTCCCGTAATCAAAGCTCAGTTTCAGCAATCATTAATTTCTCGTTTTTTCGAGCAATTATGAAAATGCGCAAGCTTGATTTTTCAGCGTTCAAAAAAGCTCAATTAGCGTAATTTGCGGATGATGGTTATTACGGAGACAGCTCTTCACTATTTAATAGAGTTAATAAAGTAATTTTGTAGCGTTGTAACCGGTACTTCGATAACTTGTTAGAACGTGAACTCGAAACAACAAACTGCTCAAGTCTCGTGTGACCAAACACTGATTATAGTAATCTCACACTCGCCATCTTAGATAGGTTATAGATTAATGGCAAAATGGCGGCATGCATTATGTATTTTTAAAAAAGTGCTTCATGCAACATGGTTGCGACGGAATATCTCATCACTGCTCACAATTAAATTTAATTCGAACAAATTTGAGCTTAATAAACATAAGGGCCGGAATATGTTATTATATACATGGGGCGAAGATGGCCATTTCTTAATTACCATGAAAGGTACCATTAGGCTTATTTATATGCACAAAAAATTATTCAACTAATTAACTTCCTCAGATAATGACTTTATCGAGATCTGACTAAATTATACTCCATTTGGGGCAAGTATTAAAATTTTAGTTATTATGGAATTTAAGACTTTTCTTTAATTTTTTTCGACCAATTTAACGCAGTCTGAATTCACGACCTTAATCAAAACTTAATTGTATACACTCAGCTTGACCACAAAGTAATTGTTCTGTAATTGCAAGTTTCAACTCGTCAGCGGTTCATTTATTCTATTTCATTGTTGAAAATTTTCGAAAATCAGATTGGAACAATTTCTCCTCATTACGAAATGAAATATTTGTGTTCTTCTAGTTTTGAATGGCTATTTGTCAAACAAAATAAATTAAATTTGTGCTTAAGCAAATGGATTCATTTGGTCGCATAAAAAATGTAACTGTGTGTATATGAACATGAATTGTACGAGATAAATTATCATTAGCAACGCGTTAAGAGAATAGAATGTCTTCATTTAATAAACGCCGCCTCATTTATCAGCCATGCGTTCTTTAGGTCGAGTTGCTTGTAAGGTGTTTTGAAAAAAGCCTCACCTTTATGATTTTTAACAATTTTAATATTTAATATCCGGTGGGGTTTCTAAGAGCCCAATTAAAAAAGAGTCAACTTTCGAATTTTGTTCGTTGTTTTTTTTCGGTCGCATTGATGGCATATAATTTTTCAGACGGCGATCTACATTAAGTAGATGTTTATGTATATGCGGAATTAGCATAATCTAGGTACATTAATATGGCGAGTCGCGAGAAGCACGCAGTCTAAACGAGACTTTAACCATAGCTTTGCCAAGTCTGACATGTAACATTTCCAGCCGTGTCATGAAATTTTCTATGCTTTTTCAGCATGTTTATCAAATCTTTATTAATTCGTTGTAAGATATGATTGATTCAGAATAATTACATATCTAATCTGATTTTAACTGCGATGCAACTGGTCGGAAGAGATTGCAATTTTATTCTGCTTGTTTAGCCTGAAATTAATCGATTACTTATTATGCTCTCGGGCTTCATAATTTGTATTTATAAGAGGTACAGAGGCAGATGTGGCATCTTTTACAAATTGGCAACTCTGATGAATCGCCTCGAACGAACTTTCAGCAGCAATTTTAATGCATTTTTACTACTTAAACTCCAAGAGCTGAAACTACATATTTCATTACTCATCTAATGAATGGTGGTGACGTTTTTAATAACAATACCTAAACAAAAAATGATTTTATTGAAAGATTAGGTACCTATATAAAAAATGACGGATCTAAATTAAGAAGTCTTTTAATTTCATAATTTATTTTTGTTTAATAATAATTGAATATAAAATGCAAACTAAAACAAAATAACATTTCTTTTATAAATCTTAAATTAGGTATGTATATAATCAAACTCAGAAAGACGGTACAAATATGTTAGTTTACTTAACTTAACTTATATGACTATTTTGTCTTTTACTAAATCTGCAAAATGTATGTGATTGGAAGAATATCAAAAATTATACTCTTATATAAATTTATAAAGCAAAAAATTTTATGTTACCTAGACCTATAACAAACAAGGCATTTTGATTTACATTGATCAAATTTTTTACAAAAATATGTAAAAAAAACAAAAATTAGACATTTTTCAAGATCCAGTTTTAAAAGTTTGCATTACTATTTTGCAAAACATGTTTTTTTTTCATTAGTTTTTTACATTTAAAAATTAGTCGCCTTAAGGCTTCTTTCTGAACAGCGTGTGCTTAAATTTGTTTCTTTTTATCACATTTTAGACTCAAAATTACCTAGTTGGAAGCATAAACTTTTCTAAAACTTATGATAGATGTCGAAATATAAACATAATTTTTCATGACTACATTCTACTGTTAAAATTTCTATATTGTCGCGGCATTATATGTAGGTACTTATTATTTCCTGAGATTTTCAATTAACTAAAGAAATTTTTTATTCTTTCACATATAACACAAATTAAATTTTTAAAACAAAGGAAACATTTGTTAACGGAAATTAGAGTTTATTTAGACATTCAAAAATGTTTAATTTATGAACAATACATAAATTATTTGCAGTTAAATATTAGTAAATATTATTAACAACTGTAATTATTTTTTATTAAAATTGCTGTATTTTACATACCTAAGCAAGATTTGTCTACCTTTGAACTTCTATTTTTTCTCTTATTTGACTAAAATTGCAAAACAGAAAAAAATATGTGTTGTTAATTTGTTCTGAAAGTTTAGAAATCGCAAAAGGTTAAGTTATGTGGGAAAAGTTGGCGATGACGCAGCAAGAAGCCAAGAATGTAACCAAATATCCTTGTCTGGAACCTCCTAATTTTTCAAAATGGCAAACTCTGAAGTAACCAGTATCCGTTTATTTGTACATGTTCCGAGAAAATGATAATGACAATTCAATTCTCCATTTATAGTAAGATTAACGATTCACCTCCCGATTTTATCAGAAATAAAATAAATTTCGTTTTTTTGATTTCCGTCCAGCTGCATGATTTATTAAAACCTCATCCCGGTGGTGCATCGAGTAAATAAGAAAATTTAAATTCGTCTTCTCCGTGCTCGTTACGAAATGTGTTGCTTAGGTAATTTCGGCAGGGACTCTTCGAGCAACATGTCTGAAATAGCAAGCTGGTGGGTCGATGATGGAATTAACATTCAGAGTTGTAGCCGTGTCCCATCCGCCGCGCCTCTGAAATATGACTCGATCACGCTCTGGGATAAGATGAACCGAATCCATCATTTTGATGTCTTTGTTCGCTTTGTGCTTCTCCCTCGACGACTAAAAAACCCGAAAGGAAACGAAAAATGTGGAAATCCCCAGTGCACTGGGGCCGGTCTACCGAATCCATCAAACGTCATTGCCTAATGGTGTCTCGAGCTGTGATACTCCGATACCGAATTCGACCATTTTTACCTAATTTTTACTTTCTAATGGCCGACACAACTTAGTTAACCTCTAAGATTTTTTTTCTTTTTCGGCCAACAGAAGCCTCTTCTTTTATTATAAGCACACACGGCATGAATCAAAATATTCCCCGACTTAAATCCGAGATCGAATCGTTTAATCAACGTCTCGGTGTGTCGACTCCTGGGGAGCGAGCCTACAGGATATAATGCCGCGATGTTTTCTAACAGTACCTTTTTTTAACTAAACAATATTCAAGAAACCCAGCAAGATTAATGGCAAATACTTATGGTATTTAATAATTCCTCCGAGGATCGATATCACAAAAATTGATAAAGTATATCGAAAAAAACCGGTTTTAATGATGAGAAATTATCATGGACTCAGCCACAAACATGATGACTATATAATCACCGGCACTACGCTTCTTGCAAGCGGAACAAAAGTTTTTGACACTGTTTAAACTTGTCAACCGGTGTTGGTTTTACTAACAAAGTCATTTTATTACGCTATAAGACTACCTACAATGTTTAGGTACTTCAGTTATAAAAATACATAACAATACCCGAATATTTCGGGTAGTTTAGATCATATCGCTATATAAAAAGTGGATTATGAAAAGCCTTCTAAGCCATAACTCCATTATTTTTAAAGATATGACAATACTTCTTGAAACAAACTTGTACAGTTTATTGTCATTTATTGTTTGAGAAAAGTGCACAATCAATACTGCTTCTTGTTTCAACGGAAGTGACATCAATTTTATTTTTTACAAATGGAATATTTTGTATATTTTACTATTCTTGGATTGTTTGTTAATTTTTTTTCAACATGCTTACTAACTATTATTTATCATTAACTATTGCTTTTAGGCAATTAGAAAATTAAATTAAGTAAAGTAGAAAGAATAGAACGTTTGTATTCATTTTATTTAAGACAAGTAAACGACAGACAAAAAAACTGTTTAACTTTGATCAAAGAAGTATTGCAACATCTTTAAAAATAATGAAGTTATGGCTTGAGCTTTTTTATCATCCAGTCTGTATAGGTACAGAACCAATTTTTAGATATTTTTACAACTACTTAATTTTTCTTAAATAACAACCGTCAAATGTATTTCAAAACAGTATTTTAAAGATGGTAGATTCATTTAAATGAAATTTATAATTTGGTTCGACATTCACGGGTTTTCACTCACAAATTTACAAATATACTGCCTAATTGTGTGTCTTAATTGGATTTTCAGTTAATATAAGCTTGACATTTTTTTCTAAGTTTTGGACTAATAAAAAATCTATTATTTATAATTAATGTCTTCTTTAAACTCAAATCCAAATGACTTTTTATTTAAAATTGAAAAGAACTGTTTATTTTAAACTGAATCCCTTGTAAACACAACTGGCTAAAATAAGATGAATTATCCCCTTGAAAACTATTTTTCTTTAATTCTGGTTACAATAATCTTCTCCCGCATCACAACACGCTATTAAGGAATGGAAAAGTTCCCTGAAGGGACGTCCATTCGTTATTATATCGGATTTTTCGCCCTCTTACACTCGTCCGAATGATCGATCATCTTATTAAAAGTGACACTTGATTTTGATTAAAACCTCACGATATTAGAGGAAAAAATACAGTAACGATGATGAGTCGTGTCGAATTTATTGTAAAAAATAGAGTGGAAGAGTCATCAATAGGTTTATCAGTCACTGAGGCTTTTCTAGGAAATATAGATTGGTGATGATTTTTTAGAAGCCGCAGTATTTGTTCCTTTCCGAGTGATAAGACCTTTGTGTCTTTGAACATGGAGGTCATCAATAAGCGGTCTGAACTGTAATCTGCTTTCTTGATGACCGGCTTTTTTGTTTACGACTCATTTACTTTGAAATTTTTCTTTTGTACAAAACCGTTTATCATAAAAGCGGGGCTTTTTTCTATGGTTTTTCATCAAGGGAACAGAGATAAATTAAAACATTCCGAGGATAAATCCTAGTATTTTGGAAAACAATTCCAAATTCGGTATGATAGTGGCGGATTAAATTTTAAGTAACTTCCTGTGTCTGATTTAGAGCTCACGATATATCTGTCTGCACTCAACCAATCTCAGTCAAAACAAGCATTTCAACCCCGCTTCTGTGCTCAGTACGTCCATAACTTAGACATTAATCAGCTCATGTGTGCTACCCTAGGCCTACCAGAAATCGCTACACGTCGATACGAGATTACTAAATGCCGTGTGCTAAACTTTGTGATTTATGACGCTCTCACGCAAATTTTTGCATCGTGTTTGGGTGAATAGCGAAACTAACCCGAAAAATCCTTTATTTGTAAGGGTAATTGCAAGGTTACGGCGGACGTTTTTCAGTGCCAATATAATAGAATACCTGAGTTTGCAGCAAGGTCTTTCTTTGTAATTTGATAAAACGTTTAACTCGGTTTCCGTAAACTATAGGTGCGTTACCCCCAATAAAGGTAGAGATAATAAGTAACTGCAGCAAGGTTTGAAACAGATTAATGACGAGGTATTAGTCAAATGTCCAAAAATCTCCTGTTATCTGTTACACGCACGTGTAGACGCTATTGAACCTTCCCGGGTCCCACATTTTCTCTCATTGTACCACAAAAAATCCACCTCAAGATCCAAACCGACAAATTCCTCGATACTCTTTTGAATTTCTTTGCTAAAACAAGGAAAATTGGATTCTTGCTCGGCCTCTTCGCTGTTGAAAAATCTCGCAATATTATGTAATAATTTGAAAGCATTTATTAAAGATGTAGAACCAACAAAACCAGATCGCAGAACTCGAACAGAACAGAAATGAATAGATAGGGGTAGCAGTGAATTACCGGGCGCTTGGCATTGTTCGGCCGGTGTTGCGGACGGGGATTGACGAGAGGGCATTATCACCGACATTCATCACTGCGAGTATCAATGCGCTGCTTCCCACAGGAGACCCAAAAACTTTAGCTGTTTGTGAGTTCTGATCCCCACTTCCTCAGTTTTTCTACTTTGTATTTTTCGCTCAAGCTTCCCCAGCGTCTTCCATCGCATTTTTCATCTTTTCTAGTTTCAGCTGTGACGTATGTCATGCATCAGACTGACTAATGCATCTCGGATCCGTCACGACGAAAGAAATTTCAGGTCAAAGGGCGCAAAAATGGATCAAAAATCGCCAACGGATTGGTGGAAAAAATTACAATCTTGGATGGCAATTGTGGTAATAGAGTGTTTGCGGGCAGTAATCGCATAATAGCGCCATTACGTGTAAGTGCGATGGTTTGGTGAATCCCGCCCAGCGATACCAACCTAATAAAAGCAAAACACGTGATCGGGTAACATCTCAATTAGCTATGTGGCATCATATTCGATTACGATTTAGGAACAGAAGCCGGTATGATATCCATGCAGTCATTAATTACAGAAAGAGATCCGAGAGGCCATAAATAAAATTCGACATTCCATTTGGCAACGTCGCGTGGAGGGAGGGGCGGATCTGACGCGATGATGGAACGAACCTCGGAGAAAAATGATCGTGTCAGGAAGGAGAAAGAGGGGAAGATGGAGGGAGCGAGAGGGTGAGTTTGACCGGGGTGGCTCGGCCTTGATGGATTAGGCTCTCTTGGGGGCGGGGGGACGCAGCGACACACGTTCCCCCATACCAATTAGAATTCCTACGATTGAATCAGTGATTGCCTCATCTCGATTTATGCTTTGTTTTGGAATTTACACGAATTTCGATTATCGATACACACAAGTATCGATTCGATTTTTTGATTAATAACCGCGACCCGAATTTTTATTTTCATTATTCATGAAGCCCAAAAGTTGTTTATTCAGAGGGTTGAACATGAAAAATTTGTTCATGCTTTCACATAAAACCAATAGGGGTAATGTGTTCTTTCATTATTTATCAGCAGACATATCATAAAATCAATAACCAATACACATTAGGCCATAGTTTTCTAATCTAATAATAGATTGTAAACGAAAAATCTACATCGCACGACAAATAATAATTTATTTATTTACTTTGTCTCTTTTCTTATTTATTTATTAGGCCAACTAACGCCACTTATCATTTCTGCGCCGATGACATATCGGAATTGGGAGAGCCACTGCCTGTTTACAATTTTCTTTTTTACACTCTGTTGAATTTAACTCTCATTCTTTTCCACAAATAAATCATTTTCTATTGGGGATCTTTTATGCCAGTCTGTTTTTATCGCCTTTGCTTTTTCTTCAACTCCTTTTTATTTACACGGAAACAACAAATTATTATTTTTGTGTACTTTATCTGATGTGCCCCAGCAAATATTTCTTTCGAAGCATCAACCTAATTCAAATTTGGCATGAATACCTTGATAGGTACTAAACAGATTAGGTGTAGTTACGAGTATTAATTACATACATAGTTTATTTTGTCAAAATTACTTAGCTATATTTAATTAAGGCTCAATTTTTGGTACATATTAAACGATTTAAATTTTAGCCTTAGTTAAAACATAGCAACAACATCAATTAGATCAGGACTATTTTAGGAACGATAAAATTTAACAGAAACCGGTATTAAATAATCTTATTAAATTCCAACACACAAAAATTTTAGTTATGTTAAACAAGTGATATTTTATTTTCATAACTTAAGTCTTTTCAAATCTTATTCTAATTAAACAAACAAAAAACTAACTTTTTAAAATTAGTGGTGTTTGAAAAATATCGAAAACAAAATAGCTTTTCTCAAAATCTTACTTAAAGGTGTAAGTGAGAAAGCTGAATCAGAAGTAGGTAAATAAAAACTTATTCAAAGTTGGGGTTTTGTGGTTGGTTCTTTGGTCTCTTTCTGCCCATATGCTTTTGAAACAATGATGGCTTTCGTGGGGTGGAATCTTGCAATTAAAAATGTGTTAACGTTGCACCCGGTTGGAGCGCACCCTCGTGGAAGAAATATAAAAGGAACTTATTTAAAAAGCAGCAAAACACAATCATGTAATATGAAGTTGGAATAAGCATCAGAGCGGCCGAGTCGTGTTTACAAAGAGGAATTATAAATGGGGGGAACCCAGAAAACACAAGATAAATGCTTCCCAAATGAGAAAATGCGAACGAAATGAATAGTAATGAATAGGAAATGGCTAAACAGTGAAACGCTTTATTCGGCAGCGTTCCACCGACAGATGAATGAGTGATAAGTGAAATGTAATTATATTTTATTGTTTAAGCGCGATGCCGCATCGGGTTTGAATAAAGACGGCGTTTTATCAGCGACGCGACAAAGGAACCATTAATTACGCCGCAATGAAGGCCTTATTGTGATCGCTTCTTGTAATAATTTTACAACCGCGGAAGGAGAGACGAAGGAAAAATCCTTGTCGAGGCGTGGACGCTTGATTATGATATCGGTAGGTGTACTTAAGCGTCCGAATTTTTGCAGTTAATAAGTATTAGGCGGTCGAGAATGGAAATAATTTATCGTTCTCATCATGGAAACACCACAAAAGGTGTGGTTGTAAATAATGTTCACACAATATTTCGGGCCGTACTCACAGAGGAGTGCCATTTGTCTAAGCGTCTATTAATTTTAATTTTATCTTTTTTCTGTACGGGGTTGACGGTCATTTGTTAAACAGTCCTCCGCTACTGGTTCACTTTTATTTTTCCATTACTTGGTGATTACTGCATTATTAATGGGAGCTATAAGCAGACATCGCTACCAAATGATAACTAAACATGTTAATTACTATAATGGAGGACGGTATTCCGGCTATGTTCCTAATGGTATCGTGTTCTTTTTGTGACAGGTTTTTTTAATATACTCATGTCAATATTTTATCATCTATCATATTTACTTATACCTACGCCATGGTTATTTTACTCAGGAAACAATCGCTTTACAAATAATTGTCTCTGTTAATGGACGACACAATCACTCTTATTTAATAAAACAATGCAAGCTACGGCATTCACAACAAAGCATTATGTTCTATTGCCGCTGTAAATAATAACGCAGACATTAAACTAGACTGAATCCATTTTCATTTTAAAATTTCAGTTAAATTGACCTTTAAAAAATGAAATACTTTATGTACCTAGTCAAGATTGCATTAACTTTAAAATAATACATGTTTTGATTTGAGACGTATTGCAGGTCGCTTTTTTTCGAGTTAAAACCGTTTCGTCCTTGCTGGTGGAACAATATTTAACCCTATTGGATTTATTTGTCTGCGCCATAGTTGAAAAGATCTCGTTGAATTGCCGCAGCGTTTATTCTCCCTTGTATTTTTCGGTCACTGTTCGACGATGACTAAGTGGACTTACTTGTTCGCAGGACGAAGAAAAATGATGATTCCGCATTGAGGAGTTCCCTTGGTCTCTCGGCAATCCCTCTCACACCCTGGTGAAACCGGGGATTCTTCAAGTTTGTATTTTATTCTTTTATATTCGAACGTTCTCTAACTACGATAATTTTTTATCCAATGTCTCGATTCAAATACGACATAAATATTTATAGGAATTATGAAAAAAATTGTTGGAAGTTTTTGCAGTAGCATCGAAAGTGTTCCGTATTAGTCTCGGTCCGCGCTGCCGTGTCATCTTCATCAATCTCTTAGTTAATTTATTGTCTTATTTCCCATTGTCATTTTTCTTCCGAGAGTCTAACTACATCTTCATTTTAAATTAAACATGAACGGATAAAATTACTACAAGGACTACATGAAAATTATGTAGATTAATACCAGTAACACGCTCCAAGCTTCGGATTGAGTGTGTTTATGTGTTCCTCGTGTTTTACTTCTAAATAACACGAATTATTTTTGTCGTTTTGGAGGTGTTTTCATTATTTTGACAGCACACATCAAGTTCTTTTTCTAACTAAGAAAGCTTGGAGCCAACAATAACGTTGGAAAATCATCAAAATTTACGCTAAATTTACTCAAGGTGTGCATTATTTAGTCTAACTAATGAGCAAATTCCGCTCAACTCGACCGTTTCGCATTATATGCACCAACCTTTATCTCAGGTGTAAATGTCTTCCTTTCGAAAAACAACGCCGCTGACAACTGAATCAACCAATTCCAGAACTACATCCGCATCCTTAGATTATACATTCAAAATCGTTTAATCACTGGCGCGGAGGGTTCGCTTTTAAATATTTAATTAAGTCATAAAGCTCATTTGCATTTCTAACTTTTGTTATCATTAATCACAATTTCGAGGGTTTCGCTTAATTGAAGGTAAAAATGGTTTCGGTCGGATTTAGTTGGTTTGTCAATGTTGGGGCGCTGATGGATCTTGCTGATAAGGGCGCTTACGATACACGAGGCTTTCGATCGAGCCTTGAATCCATTTGGAAATTGTCTCCGCATCATGGCGTTGATGGAGTGCTGACTCGGTCTTAATATAATCGAATTGAAAATTCCGGGGATGGAACGAGGACGAAAATCTGCTCCAGAAAATGTACAAATAATGACTTTTATAATAATTTTATAATGAAAAAAATTGATAAAAACCACCACGATAATTTACGTCTGCTACTTTCAAGTTTATAAAGAGGAAAAAAAGGTTTTAGAGATAAAAAAGTGTGTTATAAACTTTATGGAAACACTGAATAAATAGTCTTTTTGTCAACAAAACATTAGAAAATTTTTAATTTCTTTTTTCAAAACATTTGCTGAGAAGAGAGGATTAATATTAATAGAGAAAATAAAATATAGACTTAAAGAAACCGCATTCTCAATGTAACTGCACGCAACAGTAGTCTTGATTTTTTTAAGTATACCTAAGGCACTTGAACACGTTTTGTTTTAGATATTTTTATTGTAATTAAAATAATATAATCTCTTTCTTTCTGAGATGTCTTATAAATAAAAAAGTTTTAATGAACATAACTACATAAGAGTTTATTTTTCAACAAGACATCAACACGTTTTTTCCTTTCTTATCTTTAACAAATAAGAAGAACACTTTTATGTCTACTTTTACAATATTTCTTGAAATCGATTTAATATTAATGACAGGAAAATACTTAAAATGAGAATTTTAAAAAGGAATTTTTTTTTAATACCTCGAGAAAAGGACGATATTTGTTTTCTGCGTCTATAACACTGTGTTAGAACGGTTATAGGTGGTGCCATCTTGACAGTTATACATTTTTAGATATATTTGTTCCAATTGTTTTTAGTCGTAGAAGTTAGAAAATAACGTAGAGTAATGTTAAAGAAGTATTAATTTCTACAAAGCAAAAATCTTAATTATTTTGCAAAACATTAAAAAATAAATAAATAAATAAGTAAATTAAAAAAATAATAACAATGTAAAAACATTTATCAAAGGCTGTTTGCTTCTGAGATAGAATAATTGGATATCAAAATTGTGAACAATCCCTCTTTGTTTATTTACCATTACCTAATCCAATTTAGACGTAATTTGTAAAATGCCTCTCGAAATGTCTTTGTTATCGTAATTTCGTTCATGTCCTGATCGTTTACTGTCCAATTGTTTTGATGCGTACCTAATGATGTTTACAATAGAAACACCATTTTGATAATTTATTCAAAATCGAGGAAACAAAGGTGATTATCGTTGTTGTTCGTCCATAGAAAAATATCCAAAGTAAGTCAACAAACACCTATTATAATCGCATTCTCGTGGCCAAGCGGTTTAATACCATTAGACATTAAAGGCCCCTACTTCCCAATGGTATACAAGTTAGTTTATTTGAACTAATGGCGGTCTGATAGTGATGCGATTTTAATAGTACCTACGCTTATTAAGCCACAAGCCCTACAAGATCGTGCGTAATAATTGCGTGTTTTACTTTACAACTCGTGCAGCAACACTCATTTAAATCTCGGACTTGTTACAATTTCTTTTTTTCTCGTCGATTGAATTCTTCAATTAGAATCCGCGTCGCGGCTGAGATATGGCGCGAATCTATTATATCCACATTTCGTGGCATGATAAAAATGTGTTTGGTATAAAGGCGAAGTCGCAATCAATAATATGCCAGTCGGTACCAATCGACAAAACAAATCCGGCACACTGCACTAAACTTAGAATGTTATGTCTTCATCCCATCCGACAAACGCACGCAGGTTCGAGTCCATTTCCAGCAGTTTATCACTTAGTTGTTTTCACTTGACGCCCGATTAATATTGTGGCATGCCCAACCTTGAATCGACCAGTGTTGATATCTCACAAAGATCAATCTTTTATTTCCAATCTTTTTTTCAGTATTAGGCACTTCGACTTGCTTTATGCAAGAGCGTGGGAGACGACCAGAAATTTTCATTAACTCTCTGATCCTCAAATCAAAACAAAGAAACGGAAACTTACAAAACACAAGTTTATTTATATGAAACGACGGCAATACACGTGTACAGGATGCCGACAGGAAAAGACCGAGTTGTCACGGTAGTAATAAAGACATTTACTTGGGTTTACTGAATAATAAAAACAAAAATACATTTAATTGAATTAGATATGAGCTTTAGCTAATTGTTGTAGACACCCAATTTTCAAATAAAAATAACTACTATAAATTTTTGGAAATATACCTACCCTTTTCGTTCTGCTGTTTCTCAACAACCCACAACATTTTTTTTGTTTCTCTTAAAATGTCTTTAATTCTTATCAGAAATTTGCTTAATTAAGCTCCCAACTTGTCTCTGAAGCGATCCATCCGAAAGCATGCGACTTTTTCATTTGGTAAAAATTTCACAAATATTTCGTAATACCTACGTACGGAGGTATATTAGTGTCATTTATTCTGCATTTTTATTACGTATATAAATGTTCCTGAGGCAGAGTACATTAGTCGATGGCAATTATCATGTTTTTCAACAACACTGTAAAAACATGAAATATTAAACGGTAGATTAAAGATGCCGCATCATGGGAAGACGTTTGTCCTCCGGCAACTTGAAAAATACCTCCACCAAACATAAAAGCATATAGGAAATACTGGGAACGTATATGGATGACGCTTTTTCCGCTTCAGCCTTTTCCATGTAACGAACAATCTTAAATAGCCGAGCTCTTAGTGATGATTCTTCAGTGTAATGTCCTTTTGGGGGAGTTTCAATCGCGAAAAAATCATTTCTCTCGTGTTATAAACAAGCTAATTTTAGTTCACGTCAAGCACCTGCATTGATTAAACCACTACACTAGTTTAATATTATATAGGCGTGTGTAGTAACAACGTAATTATGAAAATCTAGCATAATAGCGTGCGAGAACGCAATTAAGAGCTTTTGAATAAACGCAAAGTGTTAATTTTGCATGGTTGTAAAACAATTAATTTGTTTCGAATTCTTTCAATTTGCTGGTTAACATAAGGGCATACAATGAGCATCCCCGATACATCCATATGTTAAATGAAGCACAGGGAATGAGCTCGCGTGCAAATCCATCTTCCGGGACGGCGCCCGGAGTTCGAGCCCTACCAAGAACGCACTTAATCAAAGCGTCGTGCCGCCTCAAAACAAATGCGATTTTTCTTTCGTCTTTATATAAAAGGATTTTTTGCAGGGAAAACATTGGCCTGGAAGTTGGAGTTATTGTTGACCGTGCTTTCCAAAGAAGGGAGAGAAAAGGGAGAATTAACGGAAAGGAGCACTCGACGGGTAAACACATTCAGAAAAAAGACGCAATTAGGGACGGCAGCTTTCGATTAAAATGATAATTTTTAACCGAGAATTGTATTGATAAATAAGTGAATTAATTGTACCTAAACTACAAACAAGTTGTAAGTTCTAAATAAAACGAATTTAAAGAAACTAGAGTTTTTTCTCATCCTTAATTATAACTTCAATACCTACATACATACAGTTAAAAACGAATTTAAAAACGAAAATTTTTCTGCTTATAGGCAGACCAAAACATAACAAATTGTCAAAAAAAATTGACTACTAAAAGTAACTTTATTTATAAGTACAGTTTTTCCTCTGTTTTGCAATCTTAACTTCTGTCAGATGTAACAAGTAGAGACTTCACACCTACTTTCATAATAACAATAAAGAATCTCTTTCTAACTTTTATAATATTATTTTTATTTAATAAAGGGAATATTTTAACTATGACTTTGTAAAGCAATATCTATGTTGTAATAATATTCTGTTTTCAAGCAACTGTGCTGTAACTAATTAAAAAAAAAAATAATTTCATTTAACTCTTTATGGAATGAATAAATATTATCTTTATTTTGCTACTGTAACAAATATGGAGTTATGCGTTTTTTTTTTTCTACTAGGTAAATATACTTCTTTAATTTAACATTAAGTATAATTTTATTACCATTTAAAGCGGCTTTGAACATAACTTATAAATTGACTAAATATAAAAAAAATTGCTCTGTAATTTTCTAGTTTATCATGAAATTTTATTCAAGAAATCATAATTTTTAATTATAAGCAAAATTGTTTGAAACTGTTGTAGTTTTTTTGTAGTTTTTAACATTTTTTTATTCGATTATACAGGGTGTCAGAACTCGCGCTCTAGAAAAAAAATCAAGTAAGATAAGATACTTACCAAGAACAAGAAAATTTTTATTTATTTTTATTTGTCATCAAATTTTGACATTAATTGTTTGACATTTGACATTTTTTATGTCTATTTAATGATACTGATGATCTTGTATATGTTTTTCTACAAATATCTAGTAAAGGTACAAAAATTTTGCTAATAAAAGCTACAAATAACATTAAACAGAGTTACAATTTAGGATACAGCTTCCATCTTCTAATAGCATGTGGCAAAAAAACTTGGAAAATTATTTTTCCAACAGAAATAAATAGAGTCAAAGTGCAAAATTTAAATTCTTATAACTTTCACATGAAAGTTATATCAGGAACATTCCTGATATCTTACTTTACTTGGCATTTTTCTCTGGGGCGCGAGTTCTGGCGCACCCTGTTTAACTTTGTCTTAGATGATTCTCAATTCTTGTACCTATTATTTTATTTATATTTATATTTTTAATAAGCTTGTTTTTTTGGTAATACAAGGTTATTCACGAGAGGGTTATTTCTGTTTTTTTTGCCGCAACCCATCATACATATTGCAACAATTTTTGATTTCAAATTTTGAATATAGTTATAACTGAATCTACGATATCTGTTATTGGTCTTGCCTCTTTGACATTAAAGCAAAAAAAAATCAACTCTGAAACGATGTTATCATTTACCAACCGACTAGGTGCATGTTTAGAAGCCGATGGTAGACACTTAAAACACATTTTACATTGACTTAACTTATTAATTTATTTATGAAATTTGATTAAATATAGGTTATCTCTCAGTCTGAAATTTCTGGCAAATCTATCCAACTTACTTTGATTTCTAATTTAAAAGAAATAATATATTATGTAGCAGTTAGTGATATTGGTATTGTTGGTTGCGGCAAAAAAAAATTCAGAATTAACCCTCTCGTGAATAACCCTGTATAAATTAAAAAAGTGAAAAACAATACATAATATTAAAAATAAGCATGATTTCAGTCACGTGCACATGAGATTTTAAAAGGTACTATATCTGACATTGTAAAAAACCTAAGTTAAAAAAAAAAATTTGGTTTAAGATTGTGTAAACAAACATTTTTTTTTAGATAAAAGCACCTCAGGACAGGTAAGTCAGACATTTGCATTAAATTTTTAAGATTCACTTATTTAGGGTTAGTTTTATTTTTATATTTTTTTATGAGAACTTGCATTTTATTTTAAACTTGTACCTAATATTTGTGTTGGTTTAGAAAAAAAGATAGATAGCTTTAGGCGAAAGTTATCAGAGTGATTGAACCGGAACCAAGTGTTCTGTTTTTTCTTGTGAAACTATTCCAACTTTGGTTGGCCTCTCGCACCATGACAAAGTATCTCCTGCAGGTCTCAGTAGGAGTCCTGGTGATCTCGCATTTCTTACGTTATATCTCTGATATAGTTTCGTTAATTTATTTTGTGATTGTTGCTGGGCGTGTTTGTGTTAGAAAAATGCGGTAAAAAATCCGTGTCCGCTAATGAAATTCCCACACGTGATTTGGAGTACTGAAAAATGCAATGCTTGTTCAAGAGCGTTATCTGGTAGATCAGAGTGCGGCGGCTTTGGGAGTCGCTCGCGTCGGGTGCTGGGGGCCAAAGGGGGCAGACAGCAGTGTGGCCGACCCGGGAGGATGACAAATATCCTTCAATCCGTCACTGCCAGGCCGCGGCCCGCTCGGAATTGGATGCGATGCAGACTCACAGAAAGCTTTGTAATATCGGTTACGTTTAGAATGCGTTTTTCGGCGTTGAAATTTCGCCGGGATAGTCACCGTCTACGGGGAACCCCAACGGAGCGCTGCTGCGGGAAGTGAAGGGAGAAACTCTATAGGAAATTACATAAACTCGGCACAGACAAATACAAATGTCCTCTTTGTACAGTTCTGGGTACCCACTGTGCTCAGCGCACCAGAAGCGTTCAGTAGGTGCCATTGTAGCTGACGGAATCCGCGGAACATTCATTACCCATTCACTAACCAATGAAATAGATGATTACGAACGTCTCGGACTATCAGACAAATGAAGATGGATCTACTCAAATAATTACTAATTTGACCGAGCTTTCCATTACTGACGAGATCCATCCGGACGAACAAACTTATTAATTCTATTTCGCCGCAACCCAAAGACAAAGTATCAAACACTACAAAAAATTTACCCAGTCGATCATTAAACTCACCGGAAATTTCCGGGTGTCCCACTTCAATCACTTTTTGTCCTCTTGCAGGTGAGACATCAAACCTCTGCCCATTAAGAATCCCAAAATCATTTCTGTGTTACATCATCTGATTACATTGAAAGGTGTTTGTCAAAACTTAAAAAAACAGCCCAAAAATTAATGTCCCTATTAAGTCCCACGGTGTCAAAAAATGTAAATTACCCATTTGTGCTCATTGATTATATGTTATTAGTTACCCTTAAACCGCTAGCAGGGCTATTCAGATTTAATAACGGAAGGTTTTTTGTCACATGTGAAATTGAGCGAAGATATCATGTGTTCAAAAAATATATCCGGCTTTAAACGACACGGAATTATATGTTGGCAAACTTGCAAAATTTTGATATTTCCAAGAAAATCTTTTTCGGTCGAGGAATAATTAAGGGGTCGATGAGACATCTTGAAAATGGAAAAAAGGGATAGTTTTTTAATTGCGCGTGCATGCAGAAAGCCATAAATATTATGTTATTAAAATATTAGATAAATAGGATTAGATAAAAATGACTAGCATTAAAGTTGGAGACATTTCGACCACACCAAATGGCCAGGCAGGCAGAGGGTGGAAATGTAAAATTTACATTAGATAGGGTCATTAGAAGTCTAATGAAAATGAGGACACATAAAGCAACTATTAGAAGTACCAACCTAGTCTAGAAAATATTATAAGCGTAACTGTTTACAGTAATTTGGAACAAATGTGAAACATATTTTTTCGCATTCAAAAAATAAACAGAGCAATGGCTAAATCTAAAATTTTTATTAACGAATTGCTCTCGTTGTGATGATCTTTTGATGATCTTTTTTGCGTATTTTTCTATCGCCTTAAGTGTTACCTCTTGATGTCCGCGATCATTACGAGCAGATTCCTTTGTAATGAGCTTCAATGATAAATATTGTGGAGGCACGACGCGTCTGCGTCTCCGCCGCCGCCATCGCTCAAGTCAGGAGGTGCGGAGGAGCCGAAGATCCTTGCCCAGGATTATAAATCCATTAGGAATGTTGAACAGTTGCGAGATGTTGCAACGTTGATTAGAAACGACTGACGAGATCACAGATTATGCGACTGTTACCTTGGGATATGAACTTCATGTGATGACAATTGCGTCAACTATTATCATTTCGTAACTTTAACGAGTTAATTGCCGGGTTACGTTTCAATTTTTCGTGTACTTGATGGATATGTCGTTAGACTTAATGACTGGATGTTACAGCGTGTAGATTTTTGTGATAAAAATGCGTGTTTTAAAATTCTATTTTTTGAAGCTGATAACCGGTAGCAATTGCTTCACTAAGAGTAAGAAATGCTTCCTTCTCAATTAAAATGACCGCAACTTGCTTCTGTATCAAGATTGTGACGTGGAGTAATGACGATGGAAGAAACTGGATTGCTTCAGGAAAAAAAAGAAAAACCTCGGATCAGATAACTCTTAATTAATGGTGTAGGATCTTTTCGGTATAAAAAGATATTTTTAGGTTTTGCCCAAGTTGTTTATTCTTGTTAATATTCAACAGTTTTACAACTACTACCTTTAAACGTATAATTTTTCATAAAAGGATAAGTAGGTTCAACTTTAGAAACTAGGTACTAACTTGTTTGATAAGTATACTTACTTTTCATAATAAAACAGAACTAGGTATTTCCTGGCTGTTGCAAAAACGGGTCAATAAACTGATTATAATTTTTAATTTTATTGGATTTACCTGAAAAACTTTTGTAAAACTAGATATCTTTTTGTTAGGTACCTGCTGTTGGGAAAAATAAGTAAAATATAACAATTTTTATTAAAGCATCTATTTAGAGTTAGAAATATCAAATATGATAAAATTACGTATATATCTGTCACCGGATAGGGGACACGACTCTCGTAATACCTAGATAAAAAATTCTCAATTTAAATTTTTATTTTTTAGGGTTTAGCTCTACTTGGTTAGAGACTAATTTCTAAACATAATTTTGGTTTTGAAAAATTGAAAAAGTAGGTAAGCTTTGCAAATTTTCAAAAAACTTTTTTTTCTGCAAAGTGCCTTCTTTTTGTAAGGCAAATAAGACAATTAATTAGTTATTTATTGTGCACAGAAGAAGATTTTTAGAATATTTTTTTTTGTAAATATATAAGATTAAAAGTGCCGAAAATCGATCAAAATTAAAATCGAAAAAATTAAAAACTTTAAAATTGCTCCAAATGCATTCATAGTAGTTCAAAAGATTTAGAAAATTGTTAAAACGTGGATACGCAAGAAATAAATTTTTGAATAAATTTTTGAAAATTTTTTGAATGATTGTAATGAATTAGAGCAGAAAGATTGCCAGAGGCGTGGCGTCGTAGCGGCATAAGGTTCCGCTTTCCGGCAGGTTGGTCCGGGGGTTCAAACCAATGTAAAATCAGCAATTTTTCTCTAATTCAAATTCAACTACTAACAATTTAAATAAGTGTTAAAAGATGTTGCCTAAAGCACATAACCTAATCAATAAGCACAATAAGAGAAACAGAGAGAGCGTATAACTACATAAGAGTATAGATAATTAGAGAGTAAAGCCTAGAAAAGCTATACTCAATTTTTTTTGTTTTTTTTAAAAACAAAATAAAAAGTTATTTAGAATCACCATCTATCCTCTATTCCACGAACAGAAATAATAATAAAAACTGAAAATAAGGACCTAGATGTTGATTCTAAACAACTTTTTTCAATAATTTTTTGTTTTACTTGCCACACAAAAAACACGTTACTTTTCAGAAAATAGTTTTTTCAAAAAATTTGTTAGAAATTAATCTTTAACTAAGCAAGGCTGAACTACAAAAAATAAAAATTTAAATCTTTTTTTACAAGAATCGTTTCACCTATAACTAGAGACAAACTGTAGGTACCTATACCTAATAGATTTAGAGATTAAGATAATAATTAGGAAAGAGAATAAAAACTTAAACATAAAACGAAAACAATTTATTCATCTAACAAAACAAAAACAAAAACAAAAATAGGTGAATCCTGCCAAGTCTTATAACACAGCTAATACAAACGTATGTGTTTCTTAAACAAAAACTTGTAGAAAGCAAAAGTATGTAGCATCCACTAATAAATTTTAATTATTTGTCATCTTGACAAGTAGATAAATGAATTAATCAAAGACATGCAAAATCTTTGTCAAAGCACTTTTGAGGTTGTTTTTTTTATAAACATACGTTATAAAGCCAAATATAAAAATAGGAAAAAAATAAATTAAAGAAACAAAGATAAAGTTAAAGTTAAGCAAAAAAAGAACTTATAAATAAAAAAATTAGGTAGGTATGTAGTAAAAAAATTAAATACATGAACAGGCTGTTTTCGCAAAACCCCATATTAAAAGTATTGAGTGTTCTTACAATGATATTTAAATAAAAATATTTTCACTCACTTTTGATTATACCAGAAGTGAGTACCTATCAACTGTTTTATTTCAAAATAAAGCTATGTTTTTTAATTTGTTTTTGGTTTTGGAGTTAAAAGAAAGAAAAGATTAAATGAATAACTGATAGTACGGGACTAAATTATGACAGGTGTAAGCTAAAAATAAAGGCAAAGCTATGGATAGATAATGATTACTAATTATTTTTTAACGTTACCTGTATTGTTTTAGGTAAAATTGTAAAAATGCTACTGTGTGATATGATAGTTGTTTTGATATGACGATATGATGATTGATATTTGATATATCAGAACACTTATATTACGTGAAATAATTAATAACCTAAAGTTTCGTCATTATCATTCAAACATCTTCATTTAGTAAAGCACCCCTGATGGTTCCCATTTGTTACAGCTTGTAACAAAACCAATGATTGAGGAAACAGTAACAGGACCTTTTCAGTTGGCATAGACTGATTGGCAAGCTGCGAGGTTGATGAGTAGCATACTGAGATCTTTATTATCTCATATATATTTTTTCAGATAAATATCAGTGATTGTCACAAAACCTGGCCGAAATTTTAATTACACGTGTGTTCCAAGTCGGTGAAAAACATCCATTGTTCCCAACAGGAAAAATCCATTAAGTCGCACGGTAAAACCCGTGTAAAAGAAGTGTCAAAAATCGTCCAACAGAGGTCTTTAATGACCCTAATGGCCGTCGGTGTATCGAGAAGCGATTAGTGCCGATGCAGTGCCGAAGCCCTTCGATCGGTCAACGGTTGGCCGGTGTAAATGATGTGGGCGCCACGCCCCTCGCTCATTACAGGTAGGGAGCTACCATCAATTTAAAAACCAATCAGAACCGCGCTCGTCAGCTGAACCTAGCGTGCTTTGCTAATGACAGGTAATTTCATCTACAACAAAAACGTACCGAGTAGATTGTATCTTTTCGTGGATTTTGTCGACAGTTTTTATTTGGGGTTTTTAACGGATAATGAGGACGGTGGTGATACGCACTCAGTTACACGTGTGGAAAATGGGTGGATAGGCTTTTTCTACGCGAATTTTTCGCCGCTAAGGAAGAGGCGGGGATTGCCAACTTAGCTGGAGAGATTTCCACAATGAGAGATTGTTTATTTATGGGATTCTAATCGCTGTTCGGCAGACGCAACAAATATTGACTCAGAAAGAAAAACACATCACCTCACGAATGGGGAAAATAAGAAACTATCCAAAAAAATATTAAACATATTATTATGTAGTTAAAATGTAAATATGTACCTACTCGTATTGATAGATACCTAATTTAGTAACATTTTTAACACAAAATCAATTAGCAAATGATTCCTTGATCATTCATAACACAAAAAGTTTAATAAACTGGTCAATAAGTAATTTCTCAGACCGCAGAGAATGAAACTAAAAAAATTATATGAACAACAGTGGAAAACAACTAAAAAGCAAAATCAATCTATTTAACGATTTTTTTCAATAATGTCATGTCATAAAAATATAATAGTTACCTATTTGCATTACAGGAGAGAAAAGTGACGTGATATCTATTCCTCCCACAAGTAAAACCTCTAAAGAGTAAAAGACATTTTTTACAGGTGTAATACTTACATATAATTTTTCCTACAATCCAGCAAGAAAAACTTGAAAACTAACAATTTTTCTGATCCTACAGTATTGTCGCATGTTTTTAGTAGCATGTTTTTTCGTTACTAAAGAAGAGGTAAAATTTTTATTTCTCTAAAGATAAGATAGGTTATTTTTATTGTAAGTTTGCCAGATGAAGAATAGTATAGGTATTAAAAAAAAAGTGTTTCACACACTCTCATTGTGATACGAGTAGTTTGTGACCAGAGCCACACAGTGGCGAGTGTTACAAACGCACACAATGAGAGGTTGTAGTACACATTTTTTATACTATTTTTTCTATGAACAAAAACACCACAAAGTGGTCATCCTCAGGTGAGATTCTCACCTGAGAATCACTTTGTGGTTGAAACGTGTTGTGTTTTTAAATAAAAGTTTAGTGTGACGGGCTAATCGTGTTTGTGTTCATCGTTTCCATACCAAGAAGATCCAAGAAGAAGAACTATTTTTTCTATTGAGCGCTTTTTAAATTGAATTTATTATTATATTTGACAATTAATATTTTCGACATTTGACGTATGCGGTACCCGAATTGTTCGAAAATAGCTTAAATTGCATTAGTTTTGTTGAAATACGTTAAACTGCAATAATTTCTCACTTAGAAACGATAGTTTATTATGGCCAGTGATGGCCAAAGTATTGCCAAAAAACAGTGTCACAAAATGCTCATTGTATTTTTACTTCTCAGGAAGGTAATTGGCTACTTTATTCTGAAATTAGGGTGGACAAACTTACTTTCTGTTAGTATCGTAAGAAAATTTTATTTCGTAGATACATTTGACTAGTCTAGTGGTCAAAATTTTCAAATTAAAATTTTACATTGTCTACAAAAATCACAAGGTTCTTAGTCTTTTTTTAAGAAATATCAAAGAACCTTACAACGGTGATAGTTTTAGTAAATTCAATCTTAAAAATTTTAGTAAAAGAAGTTGGTAGCTCAGGTTTTAGATTTAGTTTGACAAAAAGTGGCAAAAAAGAGCCTATGAAAAATTTGGAGACAAAAGCGGTCTCGCTATGAGTTCTTGGAAATTGGTTAAAAAAAGTGTGAAAACATCGCTAACATTTGGAAATATGCTTATTTTTTAACTTATTTAAAAAAAAAATACAGCAAAATATATTGCTATTTTAATTTCTTAAATAACTTTATTATTAATGATGATTTATTATAAACAGCATGTAAATAAATAATAAATACACAATATTTTTCTTATACCTTTAGGTGCGTATTCGAGTGAGTATTTATTCAAATATTTTTCAGAATTATTGTGTCACAGTGAGTTGACGAGATAGGTATTAAACTGAATAATTTATAAAATTTATTTGAAACCTGCATTTGACAGCCGATAACAAATATCCATAAATAGTTACAACAACTTATTTTCTTCCCCAATTTACAAATTCCATCCACGCCTTGTTGCCATTTCTCTTCGAAATTATCTTTTAATTGCCCTCAGCATTCGTCACCTTTCTGGCAATAAACCTCCGGAAATAAGTAACATTTTGTTTTAACCGCTAGCAATCGAAAAACCGCCTTAATTTTGCGATTAGACACAGACATTTAATCAAAGGTTCATTTACCCGAAACATTTAAAAACCTTAAGATACTATTTTAGTTCTTGCGTTAGAGACGATACAAGACGAGCAAGAAAAATGGCGTTAAATTTATCAATGTTGCTTGCACGAAGATTGAAACTCGGGGAGGAGGCGGAGACGATACACACTTTCTGGGGATAATGTGATTTTAGTTACCTACTCATTAGACGAAAAACTTATTAAAACTTAACTACATATTAGTTAGAAAGAGAAATTAATCATTGGGTGCTTCTTTACTCGAATTTTGACTAAAATCTGTGATATAAAAGCTATAAAAGTGACACGTTTTGATTAATACTTCCTTATAGCATCGACAAAAGAATGAAAAACGCTGCTCTGCAGCGTAAGCTTAATTCAAAAGTACATTATTGTCTAAGATGTCGCAGGATGATGAAAAATGCTCCTCATAACTTATTGTCACTAGGTAGTATTTGTACTGGAAAATGAAAGTTTATGATAAATGTGTTGTTGTAATGTTTTGCATATATAAATATTATAGTTCCACCGAACAAAGCATCTCCTTCTAAGGACGTTCTTCATTATAATAATTTCCTCCTAGCATTAAAAAAGTTTGGATAATTATTACCAAAGGTTAATTTTTCCATCACTTTCGGTTTTAATGAAGGTGTTTAAAAATGTATTTATCTAAAGGGACAAAAAACATTCAAAAATTACTCTTTTGTGATTATTGAGAATGCGAGTAAGTACTTAGTACACGCGAAATCTACATTAAGGTCTTCCAAACTGAACACAAAACACCAATCTGGAACGATCCGGAGAGACACAATTTACTACATCAAATATTTCAACATCAATATTTACATAAATTGCAGGATTTTAGCCACAGTTGACAGTAATTAAGAAGCTTTTCAGGGCAGAAATGGACACGCTAACGTAACTTTAATGTCGATCATTTTGTGTGTTGGCTTGAATTTATGTAGAGCTTTAACAGGACAATAAGAAAATGATGGATTGTTTAATTTCCTTGCTTTGGGTTGTGCCGGAAACGAATTCTGAGAGGAATTTTTATTATTACTTATTTGCTAGTCCTAGCATGCAAAAGTTTTTAAAAACGTTGCTATTTAGGTATACCTACAGTAAAATTAACTTTTTTATGCATGTTTTAAATCTTATTTATTATTTCTAGATAGATAGACAATCTGAGGTAAAATATTTATAATAAGAAGTTTTTCACATTAGGTATACCTATTGTAAACACAAAATTGTGTTTGCCTGTAATTATAATTCTGTAGAACAGATCACTTAATTTAAATGCAACATGATGTAGGCAGAGGTCAAAAGAACGAAACAAAACGACAGTACGTGTTACGTTATCAAGTTACTATCTAATTAAGTTTTTTTTTTCAGTTTTAACAGCAAATACAGGTATTAACACATGCAATTTTTTTTTCTTTTAAAATAAGTAATTATGACAAAGAATACTCATATTGAAATTTCACCATACAACCTATGTGGGTGTTATTTATTTTGACAAATACATTATTTTATTTTTTTTTAAATGTAAAATTTAAATAACATACCTACTAATATTTTCTACTAATTGGTCTTAATTAAATTATACCTAATATACGAGTACTTTAATTTGTTCCTAACTACATTGGACATGTAAACATAGGTTGTTCTTCCTTATTGAGTTGTAGACAACATTGTTTGATTGTTGTATTTTATAAAAAATAAAATTAAAATCTGATCTTAAAAGTCTATTGTTAAATAATATATCAAATCTTAATATATTTTGTCGATAAAAAAATAAATATTTTTTTTATTTTTAAACCAAAAAATATTTTAAAAACATGCTTATATTATTTTAATAAAAATGCACTCAATTTTTGCAACCTGCTTATTTTTTACTTATAAAGAGTGCGCCAGAACTCGCGCTTCAGAGAAAAATGCAATTGTGAAAAAAAATTAAAAACAAATTACCTATAAAAAGTTTTGAAAGTTCCAAATTTGCACTTTGACTCTATTTATTTTTATTGTAAAGATAATTTTTCAAGTTTTTTTGCTGCAGGCTATTAGAAGAAAAATTCTGAAAGCTACATCCTAAATTGTAACTCTGTTAATGCAGTTTGTGGCTTTTATTGACAAAATTTTTGTACTTTTACTTAATAATTATAAAAAAAAACACGTACAAAATCATCAGTATCATTAAATAGACATAAAAAATGTCAAATGTCAAAAAATAATAGAATTTTGTAAACATATTATTGTATCAACAAGAAATTACTCCCTAGGATTTAAGGATATTCGTGAATAGGTTGCCATAAGTTTGGTTAGATTGGTTTGTAGCGACAAACAAAAGATATCGTAACTAGTGTCAAGAATTTAGGATATGTCACCTGTCAGCTTGTATAGATAACTCAGTTGATAGTTGACAGCAGGTTGACAGAAAACATCAACCGTCAACAATAAGGGGTAACCAACCCTAGGCATTCAAAATCACTTCTGAAAATTCTAGTTACAATAAACAACATGAAAAACGTAACTTTCCGAAAAATTTAAATTTTAGTTGGTAATTTCTTGTTGACAAATCTGATGCATTTTCCATGTTTCTGGTATCTTATCTTACTTGAATTTTTTTTCTGGGACGCGAGTTTTGACTCACCCTGTATCTTTTTTAAGAAAATAAGAAATTTTAGTTAGTTTTGGTTGTGTCCGTTTTAGACATATTCAAAATTATAAGAATAAAATAATAATTTGGGGATTTAAAATATAAAATGAAAGTTTTGTTGGTTGCGCATCCACCAAATCTTGCAATATTGTCTTGACGTCTGCTTCAAAACGTAATACAAGCGTCACAAATCACTTTTATGATATTTGTACAATACTTTCCGCATCAAATTATAATCATTTGTAGCAATTCCGCTTCGTTAACGCCACATTCTCCAAAATCAAAACCACAATATCGTATTTAATCAAAAGTTTTTCGATTTCGGCAATAAATCCGTCGTGAATTTTCCCCGTCGTCGTTGTCGGAACAAAGATGTCTGTAGTAGTCAAGCCTTAATGCATTTTTTACGAGCAACGCTTTAAAACAATGTTGCGGCGTGTTAAAAGAGCGATCAATTTTAATAACGATATGAATCTAGTGCAGTTGCGAAAATTGATGACGTCGCTAACAGTAACGAGACTCGTAACGAGCAATGAGGGAAAACCTCTAAGACTAATCATCGTAATCTTTCTCATAATGCCTAGTGCTAACAACTTTTCAACCGTTTAAGAAAATCACGGACTATTAAAACTGCGACAGAGTCTGCTGGCGTGTTTCGCGGCTGTCGTATTCCTACCAATTACCGAGATGTTTACAAAGCCAAACGTTAATCACTCGCAAATCTTGCTTTTAATTGGTTCTTTAATTGACATTTATGTGGGCTTATTAATGCCGCTATCATTCAACAAACATGGAATGATACCGATGCGATGCGACTTCTGCCTCAACTCTCAACGACCAATACCATGAATCAACATATTTTTCATTTTTTATTTTATTGAAAAGCTCCAAAGTTCTCTTTAATAACAAAAAATTAGAAAAAGTTTATGATCAAACCATCTCGCTGAGATAAAGCACCGATATTTTGTTTACAAACAGCTCATAAAAGTTCAAATATTTCACCACCAAATGCCGATATTATCGCGATCTTGTGCAGATGCACCCCTATACAGAACCAACCCCTGTGCCTTTCCGAACGTATTGATAGATGTCGCGCGCTGAAAACTTTGATAAATTCGTTCCATTAGCGTCTTAAATCAATCACAAGAATAGTTAACCAATACAAACAATTTTTCTTAATTGGATTTAATTTAAATTAAAAAACGTGATTGAATTCATATCATAATTTCATGCACTTGAAAGAATGACGTTACTGAAAGAAATTGATGCGTTCGTATGGAGATAAAGATAATAATTTAACGGCAGATAATTATTGTAATAAAATTAACGATAGGAGTAATAATCATTATATTTCGATTAAAATTATGAAAGAGTTTAATTCGTAATGGTTAGGAAAAAATAGAGGTAATATAACTGTGGAATCACAAGTGGAATTTAAATGAATACGATTTGCGATTATGTAATGGCAAGAATTCGAGCTTTTTCTAAGCTTTTGATCACGGTAATAGAAACCTTAGTCGCTAGATGGCTTCCGCGTCCTCACGCAACTTCCAAGGCTAATAGTACGTTCACCAACCGATGGAAGGAGCTAGCGGCGTTGGAAATTAACAGTTTTATGTGGGTATAAACTTGTCAACAGATTATAATTAATTGTAACGTGAAATTAATTATAATCGTGTTAATTTTTTTTTATCCGAATTGTTATTAAAATTGAGGTTTTGACAAAAAATCTGAATGTTGCTAGTGATTGGAAAGAGTGCTAAAAAACGGTTTTATTTACCGGCTATTAGACTAATTTTCCAAAAAAAGAACGTCATTATTCTTGTTAGAAATAATGGATGGTTTTATAAATAGTGTAAACACGTCACGTGAATCGTTGTTTTTCTCACACCGAAAATTTCAGGAAATTTAATAAAATCTCCAAATTTATGATTGATCGTGTTATCCTGTGATAGTTTTTTCGTATTAACTTTGAATTAAGCTCGATTAAACCTGGATTAGGTGCCGGGTCCGACACCGTCCAGTGCATTTCTTGCTTAAAAATAAAACAGGCACGGAACTGCTTCATTGATTAAAATTCTGGGAATAATGATGAATCTTTCCCGAGATGAGTAGCAGGAAATTCGTAATATTCACACTTTTTATCGATTAACTACCTACTCGGAGAAAAAAATCAGTTACGAGAGATGAGTGATGATAGAGCGCAACTTAAAAATCCGATTAATTCGTATCTAAAGTTAAAACTTCTATTTATAAATCCGCCCAGTGACTTAATTAATCAAAAGTGGATTTATAGTACCTGGCACAGGTAAATGTTACAAAATTCCGGTATTTCTAAATACACCTTCGCATAATTGCTCTTCTAAATCATAATTTTCTAAATGGCTTGTTAAATACTGGAGACTTTACCTACCATGGAGCTATTGTTGGAGCTTCGAACACGTTCCTGACCTCACGTGACCGCCGGCTTATCTCTATATTATTGTTTCAAATTAAATAAAGCGTCTTCTACTGAAAACCTACGAAAATAAACAATTTTCTTCAATTATTCAAAAGCTAATTTTAAACATTATGTTTGCAAAAATGATAAAGGAAAAGACATTTATTTTATCACTTTATGTGTTGTACAATATCACACTAAATCAGGCTGTAAATTGAAAGACATGCAATAAAATTGTAATACTTTAGTTGTCAACAAGTTGTTAACAAAAACAAATTGATTTTATTGTGAAATTATTTCTGCCTATACCACGTGGTTCCACTTACTCTCAAACACCAAGCGGCACTTTCTAATATAATTAATCCAGTTAACCTGCTACCAAATGAAATCATTTTGTTACATAGATGTTTTTAGTTAATTAATTAATTTTAATAATTAGTTTCATTAATTTTAATTTAAATGTTTATATTTTGTCATGTTGCATCACGCTATGATGTATAATGAGTAGGTACTTTTCACTTTCTGCAAATGTAAAGATTTTTAGAGTAAGATTTTTTATAGCTGGTACATTTTCGCATCCTTTCAAACTGTTTTTGATAATTTTCTTATTTGCTGCGTTTTTTAAGAGTAAATAAAGGTTGTTTAAATCATTTGAACACTAACATGCTAGTTTTGGTCATCGTCTCTTTTTTTTAGAATATCGCAGCTAATTTTCTTTTTAAAAACTCAATGTAAATAAATAATTTTAGGTGTTTATTAAATTGGGAGAATATGGAGTAAAACATTTAAGAAAAGGTGGGAAATTTTATGTTTTTATTTCCATTTGTGATTTTTGTTTTCCTCTGATCGTAATTTGGTCTAAACCATGCCAGGCATAGAAGTTATTTCGTCGTCACGTCCCGAGTTATTTTCTCGTGTCGATTTGTGTTGTTCGCTCGAACAGGCCGACCGCCCTTCAAATGCGTTGATCGCCTTGCTGACTTCCCCAGACGAGAATTCAGTTCAACCTGACAGACAGGAACCGGCACTTCCATGCAAATTGAAATGCGAAATTGTTACACGATATTGCATTCTTTCCCGTTCCATCACTCATCCCACAAATCCTTCCGCTTCGAAAAAACTGAAAGAGTTTCGGCCGGCTCTCGTGGCGGTGTTTACAAGTCCTCCATATGACACTCGAGTCGAGTAATAAAGAAGGATTTATGCGGTAAATAGTTACCTCTAAATTTTCCTCTACAACCATTCAGTCCTACCGGGTAATAAATCTTCCGCGCCGAAGAAGTGAGCGTTCGAGCCCACGTAACTATTCCTCACACAGAAAAGCGAACATTCCGCTATCCAGACGCAAGAGGGTGAACACCCCGACCTTCCAGATCACTTCACTTCAGCACGAGTGACATGCAAATAGAAACGACGCGAGCATTCACTCAACTCATTAAATACTTGCCCGTTTTACAGATGTCAAACTTTCAGACTTACTCGGCTCGCCTGATGCCTGCCTTAACACACTTTAAATATTTTCGAAATTGCTTTGTTCAACGGCGTCTTCATGATTTATTGACATTTGTTTATTACTGTTTCGGAATCGGTTCTCATTCCGATCACAAAATCCGCACTTTGCATTTCGCAGCCCCCATACAAACTCTTTTTGCAAATTCACTTCGATATCTATTTGATATATTGAACTGAATTAAACGATCTGTTAGGTCAGTTTGCATTAGGTGTAGATTTCGGAACAATGTATTATGCATCAAGAAAAAAGTAAAAAAAACACAGTTTTCCAAAACACTTAAGGACGAAGAACAAGTGGGGTAAGTTGTTGCAAAATAAAATTAAAAAAAAAAACTTAGACAAAATTTAGTTTAAGCATTTTATTGTACTTTTATTTAAACAAAATAAATTAGGCATATGAAACTGTAATATTTATTATTTATTTTTATTAATTAAAATTAATTTGTCAATAATGCTTTAAATTAAAAAAAAACAACATATTTTTTGTTTTCTTTTTCTTTAACTATTTTAAAATGTACCTAAAGTCTGTTTTTTTTTATTTATCCGTGTGGATCAATTAATAATTCGAAAGACGTACTAGATAGCTATTTCTTTTCAACATTTGTAAACAGCCTTGTTGCTCTCTTGATGCTACGCTAATACGTATAGCGTAAGGTCGGTTACGCTATTTATCTCACTTTAACAAATGCGATTAAAGTAACGCAGAGCTAGTGTCGAACGTCAAAAGTGTGTCTTACCGACACGTAGGTCATTTGTTATTTCATTTTTAGTGGGGAGGCTAATATTTATACCCTCTATATCATCATAACAACCGTAATGCAGGGAGTAGCTTTAATGTCAGAAGCTGTCAAATGTCAAAAACAGACGGAGGTCATGTTGTGTTCATTATTTACACTACCCCCACCATCAAATAAAAAAATAGACTGTATGCGCCAGTTTACAAATCATTTCATTGCAATCAAATTTCTATTCTAGATTAGTCTGATGTTGAGAAATGAAAAGTCAATGACAACTTAATACGAATTGGAATTTTAATTTAGTTCTGAATAAAAATTTAATTCACTTTTTATAGGCTTCATTATTTGTTTCATCTTGTTTAAAAAAAAAATTATTTTATTAATGTATTCATTTTGTTACATTTGAAGTTTACGTAGATTACATATCTTTGGATTATATTACGTTGTACATACTCCATGTTTTAAAATTCTATTTTATCTAAGTTTTTTTTGTTTACGTGTACCTACGCAAAGTATGCTTTTGTTGACATTACTTTCTTAATTCTTTTCTAATTACTTTTATTATTATTTTCTACAAGAAACAGAAAAATTATAAATTGCATTCACCGGGATTCGAGCTCGTTATTCTTTTAATATTATTTTATAGCAATGAGCCACCAAGCTTCTAACAAGTACTTCTTTTGACTTTCTAAACACAAATTTTGCAAAAAATATTTGCAAATGCAAATTGCTTTAAAAAAATATCAATTTTAAAAAATACCAAAACTGTTACCAACCAAAAATGTTACATTTGGCAAATTCTATACATGCTGGTAAAAATTAGTTGGGTAGGTATACCTTGATTGGCATATATCTCCGCACCCATTTGTCCTTTGCGCATTTTTCCCACATGTTCCTTGTAAAAGACTCGAAGCTCAAGCCCATAAATGTGTACAATTAATCATAATAATATCATGCACAAGATGTAAAAGATGTAGTCTTACGATATCGGTGCGTTGTAATTAATCATTTCAAATTAGATACCACTATTACAATCCGTAACAGCTGCTAATTACCATCAAAACAATATCACATCTCTGTATTATAAAACGCACCAACAAATGATTGATGTCTTGTAGATAATCAAACCGGCGTCACAAATTCCCGATTTTGCCTGTTGCACACACCGAAATGCCTTCGCGATGAATTATTATCAACAAGAAAAAAATAATGACAAACGATTTATTAATCACGCTCTTAAATAGCATGTAATGCTAAATGCGTATTAATTACTTCAACCTTTCTGTACTAACATAAATCGTAATGCTAAATGGCGCTCCGGATCGACCAATACTCGATTTGTGCAATCTCGGATTCAAAAATTTGCAAGCTGTTGTACTGCATGCTAACGTATTGATGTGCTTCCGGACACGCAAAACGCTCATTACATGCATTTCCGTTTCTCTTTCTCATATTGTTTCGACTCCCTACAGGCTACTTGTGCTTTTAATTTTCCACTAATGTCGTTTAGGGCTGAATACACTACCCAACCAGACCCAATTCCTACACTCGACTCTTTCACAATACGCGATAAATTGCCAGGTAGTGACGCAAGCTTAGAACACATTTTTGCAATAAAAGTCAAGGAACAAATACTTCATACAACTGTAGCAACATACGAGGAATTGACCCAATTGTAACATAAATAATATGTTCCTTCGCCTTCATTAATTTATAATGATTCTTGAGATTAAAATGTTGTACATATGCTTCAGATTGGTAATTCTAAAGTAAAATCGTTATAGTCACTTGATGCCTTGTTCTGCATATTTAATTCTAATTCTGTTTTAATTTATAAATAAAAAATTTAAAGCGAACGCTTTAGTGCTTATAATGACAACATTAACGACAGTTTATTTGTAGTTTGAAAAGAGCTTAGTAATTACAAAATAATCAAGACATTTCATGGTTAATGACAGCATTTATTTATTCAAAAAAATCAAAAAATAGTTACAAGTGAAAGAGCTTTTATCGTTTTCGAGGATTAAGCAAAAGTTTGTTATTCGAGTTAGTGGATGTTAATGAATAAAGTTGGTTATGAAAAAAGTTGCGGTAATTCTATTCGGATGTAGATGGTAGAATTGTGGGTCCGCATCAGCGGTAAGCGGAAAGAAATTCAATTGATCTTGTCCAGCGATGTCGGGTGATCCATCTTCGTCAGAAGCGTCGGGACGGGCGCCAGCGTCGAGCGTCGAAACGGTGCCTCTATTGAGACGTTATGAATTTATTATCATAAGTTTGATGAAGCAAAGTAAATATTTGCGCACGGGACTATTTGTTACACTCGGCATAATTATGAGTGGGTGTTTTTTGCTCCCAAAATTCGGAAATAGACTGGGTGAAAGGTTGTCGGAAGGAGCGAACCTTGAGTGATGTCCCGCCAGCGGGATTCGATCGAAACGACGACTTTTAATTAGTTTCACTTCAGTTACTGCATTCTCGAACCCGCAAAAACTAAGGCTGGTCAGAAATTGGCAGTCGAGCGTGGCACAACCACCGCAAATGTTTGTAATGAGTCGTGTAATGACACCTCAGACGAGACATGCGTCGACTTAAACCAATTACAATCGAACGAGATGACACTTTTGGTACTTCCCCAAAACAAACAAGTTCTAAAATAAAGCTCTGAATAAATAGTTTGCATTGTGCGCGTTATTTGATTTGGCAGTGCATCTTTTGAGGGAGAGCTCAAGAATGCCATCTCCCATGATATCGTTGGCAGATACTTCTACCGTTGCCGTGTTAATGGCATGTCGCTTGTTTTAATAGAAACATAAGTAAGCATTTATGATCCGTAACACCGGTCCGTGCTGTTCTGCCGTTCTTTAAGATCTGATACACCGCTACGACCTCACATCCAAGTAGAAAATTAGAATCGTACTGTTCAAACAGCTGACTTTCTTTCTTTAACCAAATAAAAACCAATAGGATGTCTTTTCAGACTTATCGTCGCGTCTCTCAAATGATGAATGTGCCGTTCTATGATGCGACTCATGCATTCAAATTTATGTTCATCCGTTTGAAGAAATCCTCCCAGACGCGAAACTTTAATTAATATATTAATATCAACACATTTTCAAATAAAAAATTACTATTATTGTTACAAGAATATTTCTTTGATGACTCGAGACCACACACAATTGAG
Organism: Tribolium madens; assembly: GCF_015345945.1. Lineage (NCBI taxonomy): Eukaryota > Metazoa > Arthropoda > Insecta > Coleoptera > Tenebrionidae > Tribolium > Tribolium madens. Next base: position 7,663,342 of record NW_025401006.1, read on the forward strand.
TTTTAAAAACTTAAAGGGAACATTAATTTTAGTCGATCTTTGATTTTGATGAAGTCATCGATGGACAAGTGATAACAATAATGGTATGACAGGCTTACGTTGTCAAACATTCTGGAATCTGATCTCGCCAGTAAAAATGTAGTTCATACTATTAATCACAGGGTATTGTACTTGCAGTGGAGGCTCGTCAAGAATAAGAAATTACAATGCTAAAATTAATTTATCTTTGCATTACTTATTTGATAACAATAATATTTAGAATCTTACAAATTTGAAACCGCAAAAAATGGCCAAATCATGGATAAATCAAGTAATTTCAAAACTATTTTAAGCGTTATACAGAGTGTTTTAAAGGTCATGGACAAGTTGCTAAGAAAAGATTAAATGTTTTTTCTCTTACAGTTTGGAATTTACTACTACTTTTGTATTTACTTTTATAATTAAGTACATACAGGGTGAGTTTTGACTTATACTCATAATTTTAAGGATAAGTTATGCCAAATAGTAACTAATAGTGAAAAAAAACCTTCGTTACCGAGATAACAATACTATTAGACTTTAAAATGATAGATAATTTGCGCCAATGTGGACATTATATTTGTTTACGCTATGCCTGTCAATAGATAAGTGAATCGATTCTCTTTATTTTGGTGGAGTTAAGTGGTATTTTTTATTAATATTTGACAAAAGTAAAAATGTTTTATTTAACTTATTTTTTATTTTTTTTTATTTATTATTGATCATAACCTTTCATTTCCTAAATTTATGCGTATAAGTTAAGACTCATTTTGTTTATAAGTTTCTTTAAATATTTCAATAATAATTTTTCAAATTAATAACGGTAACATCCAGTTTTTAGATTAAATTTATTAAAATGATTTGCACATTGCTTTAAAAAATTGTTTTGTTACTTAACTCAAATCAAGTTGCAGCAAGAGTAAAATATACAGAGTACGCCAAAACTCGCGCCCCAAAGAAAAATGCCATGTAAGGTACGATAACAGGAACATGTTTTTTTTTTTAATTCTATCTATAAAAATTTTGAAGTTATGAGAGTTTCAATTTTGCACTTTGAGTCTATTTATTTCTGTTGTAAAAATAATTTTTCAAGTTTTTATGCTACAGGCTATTAGAAGAGGAAACAAGGAAGCTGTATCCTAATTTGGAATTCTGGTTAATGTTATTTGTGGCTTTTATGGGCAAAATTTTGGTACCTTTACTAAATAATTCGAAAAAAACATATACAAAATTATCAGTATCATTAAATAAACATAAAAAAATGTCACATGTCAAAAAATAAATGTAAAATTTTTTCCATTTTTTTCATGTTCCTGGTATCTTACATGACATTTTTCTCTGGGGCGCGAGTTCTCGCACACCCTGTATATTCTTCATTTTTTATTATTAAATGAAAATGTTTAAGTTGTGCTACTCTCTATTACATACAGTGGCGGACATGGGATTTTGGACATCAAATTTATGTCAGTTCAAAAAATGTCAATGTAAGCCACGCTTTATTGTCATTATGATTGAAGTTTGAAACTAAAATCTGACAGTTTTATAATAAAAGGACTTCATAGTTAGTTCAAAGTGCAAGTTTATGTGGTTTAAGGGATGTACAGGAAATAAAGTCGTCTTGCACAAAAATTAAAGCTTAGGTCTATTGGTTGAAACATGTTTCGGGTCCGAAAAAAAAAGTAAAAGTGATGGAGGAAGTGAAGCTTCTTCGATTTTCTGGGACTAGTTAGTGCCCGAAATATGTTTCAACCAATTTAAGATGTACTTTTTGTGCAAGACTACTTTATTTCTTGTACCTCCCTTGAAACTTTTAGTTCAAATTTATTTTTGGCGTCGATTTTCCGAAACAATTATTTTAACAACACGTGTTTTTATATATGTTTACTAAATTATTATGATTTGCTGTTATTTTTACTCTAGCTATCAGGACAAAAATTACAAAAACCAAAAATGGGATTAGTTGTCTAAGGGCTGTTTTACATTTTTATGTCAGTCGAATGACCAATCGTCCAAAATTCCGTGTCCGCCAATGTAGTATATAAACACAATATTATTTTTGTTCTATAACTTAAATATTGCTTCAAACCTTTGGGCCGCCAATAATTTTTTAGTTTATTGAACACATTTTCAGATATCTCACTCAAAAAATTTTAAATTTTTTCGAAAAGAAAGAAAAAGTGCAAGTGACTTTTGGTGTTGATGAAAGTTGTGTAAAGAGTGCAATCGACCAAAACGAAGAAGACATTCTAGTGTTAGAAGTCAGCTAAAGAACAATCGGAATGAGGAAGCCTCGCATCGAGCTAGACGTTCCATATCGAAAAAATAGCGCTTATCTTCTTATTGTTCGTTTCATTCTCATGTCGCTCTATCCGTTTGAGAAAATTGCTTATCATTTTTGAGCTCGGTGCTCCCGTTGGTCGGCATCTCTTCGAATAGTTGCAAGTAATCCTCCTGAATTTCAACTAACACCGGCGGCCATACCAGCTGTCACTCATGTCACTTGCTTAACTAAGCCTGTCATTGATGGCCAGTCAAGCTCCGCCATGAGTGTGCGAATATGAGTAATGAAGTAAAGAGTTTGCCGCCTTGACCTGAGCTCTTTTCCCAATTATTTCGCCGATAATTGATCTGGAAGTGGTTAGGCGCTCGTCTACAACTCCACGGTATGCGCTTTACCGTTCGTCTACTCTTCTTTTCACAATTTGGCATTTGTACGAAATATAATCCATCAACGTCAACAGTCGGGTTGTTTTCTCTCAGCCGCCCTGTCGGATCGCCCTCGCACCTCACCCCCGACGTCCCTCGACAATCCGACAATAACCTACTGGTATGGATGGACGATTTTTGTCATTTATTATTGGCTCGCCGGATTGATTTTTCCACTGTGTGGAATTGCTATGATGTGTTAATCACACACAATGCCCAAACCAAAAAACAAGACACACAAAAGTTAAAGAGACAAACTACTAAGACTTATCGCTAAGTTTCTGTACTTTTATACAAAATATTGTAAAAATACATGAAAAAAATTAGCGGTGGTAACATAGTGTTTTTATCTAGACATTTTAGACGATTTTTGACTTTAGGACAATAATTGATTGAACCGGTGGTTCAACATTTGTAAATAGTTAATAAAATGTAGATCCAACTCTCGCGTAATTTATTACAAATAGACTATCGCACAATACATCATGCATCCAAGTGGCCGGTGTTAGTGTGAGTTATGAATGTATGGGTATACAGTTGCTGTATATGATTAGGGCAAAGTCATTAATAACGATTCGGTCAAGAAAATTATATATTTTATCCACAAACTGTCATGACGTCATTATTCATGATATTCCATCAATCTACTCACAATAATATTAATTAATTTTCCATGCCGTCATGTTTTAAATATCAATTTCTGGCACATCTGACCCTAACTGACCGATTTTTTCTCAATTAAAAATCCACATATTTCACTATCAAATTGCATTTATATCCCACCCACGTCTGGAATAGTTAACAATTCTTCAAATCCATCCCCATGACGTCCGACTTACACCCACGTCGGAAAAGGGTTACTTTCCGTTTCTTTTGAAAAGCAGTTATGTCGTAAATCAACACCCGTAAACATTTACGGTAAAATTTTACGGTATGGGGTGTCGTAAAAGCGATGATTTTTAGTGTTATTTAGCGAAAGTGATGACTGATCGATGTAAGTCGAGTTTTAAACAATTCTGTCGTCTGCAATCTATTAACACCCGGAATGATCGCTAAATGTTGCGCACCGAATTTCACCCAGCAATGATTGACAGCGAGGGCCGGCACGATGATTAACGAGATGTTTCACAAAATGACGGTTTCTGAACTCACTTTCCTCCCTCACCGGCAAAATAGCGCGGGTAAACATGCACCAAGGGATGTTTTATTTTAATCGATAATTCCAAGGACCAAGCGATACTTCAATAAGAAAACACGATTTTGGCCAACTGACAACAAATTCAAAAAAATAAAAGAATTTAAGAAACATTCTTCTTTGTTTGAATCACTGTATATGCAATTTTTCTCCCCTGAGGAAAGTTTATTAGGCAAATTACCACCGCAACATTCAACGAAGGGCTCTTGAATTGTTACTCAGCGGAGCGAAAAAACATTTATTCTATTATAGGTGTCACGTTATGAAATAATTCCGTTTGATAACTGTATCGCAATAAAAGTAATCAACCCAAAAATGCCTTACAATAAGCGAATATATTGAAAGTGACGGTAAACCACCCCCCCGAGCTCGTGCACATGAACAATAGCCCTGATCGGAGCCGATAGTGATTGGTTCCTGTTCTGTTATCGACTACTGAATCTCATTATATTGGGTACACACACGCATCTCTATTGTTGCAAGCTCTGCATAGGGGAAAGTCACACATGAGGTTAGACTGTGACCTGTGAAATTTTTAACTAGCGTCTCTATCAGCATAAGTGAGCGTTAAACTCTTGTAAATCACTTCTCAGTCGTAAAGTCGGAGATTTGTTCCAGAGTGTTGTAAAAGCGTATAATGGCTAGTTGGATGTTCTCGGAAGGTCCGTCGTGGCCTATATTTTTTACGGTACGCAGGTAGTACCAAGACTGACCGAGGTCACAAGAATCACATTCTATAACGGCAATAAATAAGATGAAAAAGCAGTGAATGGTCGGGGGTGGGTGCATTGCACAGGGCAGCTGGCGAAATAAAAGAGCTGCGACAAACCTTAGGGGGTCGCAACCCCTCCCGACTTTTGGGGGAATACTTGACAATGTTAACATTTAGCCGAACGTGCCTGGACAAGGACAAACTTTAGTCGCAATTCCATTTTTGACCAAGTTGGAAGTGTAGTGCAAGATGAATCTTTCAGCACAGTTTACTGACTTTTGGGCAAATCCTTTCTACCAAAACTACAAAACTAACCAGTTCTTTACCAGTGATTGTGACAAAAATCAAAATACTGAACAGGATTATACCCACAATGGATGTGAAATGTATCAAAGTGTCAAAGAAGAACCGATTTATGAAAGCTGCAGGTTTTCCATTAATCAACCATATTTAAATCATTTTGACAATTCTATTACACCTCCGATGGTTAATCATGACTTTACCCAACATTTAAATCAGTACGACACCTGTCAACAAGGTATTTATCCCGAAAATAAAACTCTAATTAATGAAACAAGCCTCCAACTCGATGAAAATAAATTAGACAAGAAAGACGATGATTCACCCGCTTTACGTGCTTTATTAACGAGACCACAAACCAAGAAAACTTCTTTTAATCAATACGAGGACTACCAACAATACGATAACAACAACAAAAACAATTTCAGTGCTTCTGAAGAAAGTGTTAGTGAGACTCCGGCAAATATTTACCCTTGGATGAAGACCCATGGTATATCAACTCTAGTGTTTTTTTCTCAGAAATACAAAAAATTGTTGTAGGTGACTCTTCATCCACTGGAAGCAAAAGGACGCGTCAGACTTACACTCGGTACCAAACCCTTGAACTTGAGAAAGAGTTTCATTTCAATAAATATTTGACACGACGCCGTCGTATCGAAATCGCTCACTCATTACATCTCACTGAACGTCAAATTAAAATTTGGTTCCAAAATCGGCGAATGAAAGCGAAAAAGGATACAAAGTTTACTAGCGAGCAAAGTGTAACGTCGACTTTTAACTTTCTCTCTCTTCACTCAGCAGAGACTTCAATGAACGATGTGAACAGAAACGACTGTGCCAAACCCTTGACTCAAATTAAAAATATTCCGGGACCCCCGGAAACGCCTTAGATTTATATTAGATAAATTGGAGCAAATATCAAAACTGGATTGTAAATACGTGGATTAATCTAGATAATATATTTTGTGTGAAGAGTCACTAATATTTAGTTAAATTGTATAGGTAGAAGCTTGAATAAAAGAATAAGTTCGTCGGCTAACCCTTTATGGCTCCTTTGAGACACCCACCCTTTCAATATTATGACAGGCAAATATTCGCCGATTCCAACATTTCGTTTCATCCCTCCGAGGAGAGAAAGTTTGGGGTTTCGACTTGCAGCTGCATTTCAGGTAAGCATGCGCATCTGTGGCATCAAACATGGCTGATCTAATAAGATAACCGAAAGCGGTGTGATGAATTTGCTTTGTTTTTAGTGCTGGATGGTTAAATAGATACGTTTGCGGTATGTAGACATATTTGTTACTTGTAGTTAGATTAGATCGGTTTCGCGTGATGAATCTGAGAGATCAATTTTTATGCGGGAATTATTTAAAGCGTGGTTAATTGTCTACGTGTTGATTTTATTAGTTTGATGATGGTTATCGATGGTTACGTGTGTTGGGTTAGAGGTTTCAGCACCTGAAGTAATTGCCGACGAGTGGCCTTGAGAATAATTAGTTTCTACCGGTTTTTTCGGAAAATTGATGGGAAATTGAAGTTTCTTGTAGTGGAAATTTGTCTATAGATCTGTCTGGAATTGGAAGTTTTTATTATTAAAATTAAATATAATTATCATTAATCATAACTGTAATTGATTACGGTTGGCGCATAATAACTGTCTTGAAGGTTAAAGTGTTTAAGATACCCACAACTATTGAGGATCTTGTTTTGATCGAATCAGAGTTTTGGACTGTTCAAATTAATTTGTTTTGTTTATCAACATTAGAGGATACATATGAATTTTATTTTTGTTTTAGTTTTATTTCTAACTTAACTATAATTTGTTTGTTTTTGATTCTCATATTTATATAATATTATTGTAGTTTTTCTTATTATTATTAAGTAGATCTATTTGTGTAGTACGTTGACGTATTTTGTGTTATTTTAGCCGGAAAAACTTCTTCTAAAAGTTTCAAAAAAATACTGTTATAATCATGTTGTTTCTGTATTGTTTACGACAAACATTTTTTGAGTTAATTGTTTTTGTGTAAATTGAAGGTATAAAACTGTTTTTATTGTAATCTCACCGAAGCGCCCGGAAATCAAAGGTATTTTATTTGATTTACAATGTGTATTTTTTTTTCAAACTTTCAGTCTACAAATTTTATTAAAGTCCACAGCAAAAGTCGACCATATTAAGAATTTGATTCAATTGGATAAAAAAAACATTTTTTACGAGCCTTGAATTAGTGGAAAAAATGGAAAAGTGTGTTAATTTTGTCTTGGCATCACAATTAATGTTATATCAATATACAAGGTCTGCCAACTTTTACGCGCAAACAAAAATTGCTACTAATCATATAGGTAAATTCGTGGATATTAAACTTAATTGTACCTAGTGTGACTAGAATCGGAAATGTACATTTTAGAACTTTTTGCTCAAAACATTAAAAAAAATCAAAAAATCAATTTTTATATAATTTTTATACTGATCTACGAAAATTACCTTTCAATAATTGTTTACAAAATCACCGAAAAACCGAAAAAGGGTGATTCAAAATTGTCTGATAAACTCTCGAATGATGATAAAAGACTTGCAGCTAAGCATAAAAATGAATTCAGTTTTTTTTCCAGCTGTAGTTTCTAAAAAAAAAACTGACAATTTCCATTATTATCATGTAAGCACTTTAGCTCTTTCTTTTGTCTGATTTAATTTATTGTTGAATTTGCTAGTTTGTTAAATGTTTTGTACATTATAAGACATAAATTGGTGATTTTTTAACAGTTATCTCTTTAATGATACAAGATCTGTCGTTGTCGCTAACTAAATTTAATAATAAATACATGATCTAAACGGCCAAGAACTTAACTCAAAGATCTAACTTTGAAGAACTAGGTATACCTCGTGAAAAAAAGCTCAAACAATTTTCTCTCATGGAAACTTTTATCTCAGCTGGATGCCTTTTATCACCACCTAGGAGATGGTCCAAGACTTTTTAAACACTCTGTATACCAGTTAGATACAATTTAAATTAAATGCACTTTTACATTTTAATTATACTTAATTATTATTATTTACGGTCTGCTCACTTAAGCCGCCGTAAATTTATCTGACAATAGGAGCTGTAACTGAAGTAAAATAGTAAGATTGGAAAATCGAGTGTAGTTATGTTAGCGAATGTAGTATTTAGGTATCAAATTTTGTCAGTTTTATGGCGAACTAAGAAATTTCAGAAAAGTCGGCTATACTACCTACAGTTTATTTTACGAACAGTGATTAAAGCGCCTTGTATACGCTGTTTGAATACTGATTTATACTGGTGCATTTTTTGAAGTTGGTTTAACACCAGAAATGCACCCTGGTGTGCATGCGGCATTGAAAAATTTTGAAAAAATCAAACATTTAATTTTTAGAATAAATCTAAAACATACACTCGTTAGTTGGGCAGAAGTTTTAAGAGGTGATAGTGTAGGTCTAAAAAAATTAAAATAATTCAACATGTTTTATTGTTTATGTTTATGGTTTCTGAAATATAACAGAAGGTGCAACTTTTATTTTAGGGTGATATGAGTGATGATTCTGTAGGTATTATTTTTTTTAATTTAAAAAGACTTTTATCTGTGGATAATTTTAAAACATTTTTGTTAAACAATGTACCTAATATATTTGGAAAATTTAACCTCAGAAGTCATATTTGTTTACAATTTTTGTTGGTGAAGTTTAAGGCTGCGTGCCAAATATAAATTTATTCGGCGACTAAAACTCTTTATATTTTAGAAACTACAAATACGAGAATTTGAGTTAAGCAAGTTGAGTTATTTTCGCATCTTTTGTCTTCTACCATCACCTCTTAAAATTTATACATATGTAATTATAAAAATCACCCTGTATGTAGCAATTTGCCAGATGTTATGTGTCTGAGGTGCACTGAAATAAAAAAGCAATAATTTAGCAAATTAAATTAAAATTTTGATTACAGAGTTTGGTTATGTAGAGATTTATATAGTACCTACAATTATTTTATGGGTAAATTAACTGTTATCGTGTCAGAAAAATAACAAAATTGCTATGGTCTTATTTAGTAAACAAAAACAAAAAAAAAACAATGACGTATACCTACTTTATAAATAACTAGTTAGGTAGGTATTAAATTTCGACAATTTTGAGATTAGAATTTGAGATTTTTGCCTGCGCTTAAGAGTTGCCGAATCCTGGAAGTCTCAAAGCTTTAGATCATTATCGTTGGAAGTTCTAATCTGTCGCGAAACTAAAAAAAAATTATTTTGATGCTAATTTTGGTTTAAACTTTGTTATGAAGCATGAGAGTTTTTTATTGTTGTTTTATTTTATTATTTCACTAGCAGATATTGTTTTTTAAACAAGAAACGCTTGATTTGTCATTTTTGTAACAACTTTTGATTTAGTCTTTGTAAAAGTTTATTAGTTTACGCATTCAGCACTATGGATAATGCTTATGGGTGCATAATAATGCACTGACGTTTTGCTTTCAACTCGTTTTTTTTTAAGGTTTCTTCCCAACTCAAAATGGACGTGAACCTAACAATTCAACAAAAGTCAAAATGTCGAAATGTGGCAATAGTTGTAATGGTTTCTGGTTAATTACTAAATTAAAAATAATTTTTTTCTTAAAAATCAAGGAAGCTGGTTTTAGTAGGTCACATATTTAAACAGAGATCGGTTTTTGAACAAACATGTAATTGTCTGAGTCTTTAAAACAAAAACCATATTATTTAAAGCAACCACATGTTGCCTGTCATGCATGCACATATTGTTTGGGTGTAGTCTTATGACCCACATCTTTGCATACCTCGTGCCTACCCGTACCCATTTGGACATATCAGATTTCGTAACATCACTCCAATTAGCACAATTATATCAACTATAGGGTTAAAAGTCTCCAATAAATAATAGTCTGTCAAGAATTTTTTCTATATTTATATTTACAACATTGAAACTGATATCCGAAGAATGTAAACACGTATAAAAACATAACAAATATAAAAATAGGTTACAATATAAGTGATCAGATATCGGCACAAGCATGTCTACCCTTATATTTAATCGTTCGCCTGACGAACATCATCAATAACAACTGACAGTTGAACGCCAGTGAAAACTGGACCTTTGAGGTGAATATCCGCGATTTTTTTGCGATTTTTTCGGCGTAATCTCATTAAGAGCAGGTGTCGGGAGATGGAACAAAGGTCAATTATTTCGTTAAAATAATTATTAGGAGCGGCTTTTTGTCGGCCGGACAAACAAATCATTTTTCTTTGCATGGTAGCAAATTAATGAAATATTCTCTAAGCAAGAATTTTTCGTAAAGACGCACTTTTGACAAGTTTATTTGTGATTTGTTCCAGACCTGAAAGTGGCCCTTCATGATAAGAAGCAGATCCGTGATGGACTGATAATGGTCGATCTTTCAATGGGGGAGAGGTAGCTTAATCATCGTTATTGAACTATCTTAATGGTTTGTATTGTCCACCGTTCGATATATCATGTGTGAGCCGTAATGGAATATTTATCTTCCTTTTGGTTTTCCGCTTTATGGTTACGCCTCAAACAAACATCAATACACCCTAAATTGTTTCACAACTAGCCGAAAAATTGTAAATTATTTTTGAATAAATTTTCAACAAGTATTGGAAATTTTCTTGCGGCAATTCCTCTCAGATATTGGAAACAGCGCACTTCCATTAGACCAGATGTGCGGCCCGTGAATATGCAGCGTTGGGGTGTGTATTGGTACATAATAGGTTCAGTGACGTGTTCCACTAACCCTGACAGGAGGGTCGCGGGTCGGACAAAGCAAGGGGCGAAGGGAGAGAGTTGGGACCAAGCTCTGATGGATTACCCGGCCACCCTGTCAAACGCAAGATGGATCTGCCATTTTCAAACTTACTCTTTCCCACCAAATACTACGAATGGATCACCGGATTAACGACGCTTATTGGCTAATCAGCGATGGCCGGGGTGTAACCAAACAAGATTAAAAAAAAATATTTTCTAAATTTGAACAGTGAAAAAGTATACTTAATCAACCAAAATCAAAAATTTGGAACAAATTTTATAATATACTCGTATTTATTAGATGCTGTTTACTCATTTAGATATTTATTTAATTGTACTTTTTTTCTTAATTTTTAAACTTTTTCAAATTCAAATTTTTATAAAACCTGCATTAATATTAGAAGATTGCAGGTGTGATGACTTCACACTGCACATAAGAATTCGAACGAAAATTTACTTATCTTATATTATTGATTGTGCTTCAAATTCATTTATTTAGATAGAAGAAAAAAATGAAGAAACTTATGCAAAATAAATTACTATTAGTATAGGCACCTAATAAAAAAAGTTTGTTTTAAATTTATACATAAACTGACAACATGACAACTGCCAATTTATAAATCAAATAAATTACACACACAGTGTCACCGGATAGGCGGATAGGTGAAACGACTAATAATAAATAAAAAAATTTCAATTTTAATTTCTATTTTTTGGGGTTTAGTCGTGCTTGGTTAAAGACTAAGTTCTAACATAATTTTAGTTTTCAAAACTCAAGTCAATTCATCAATCATAATTTTTCGGAAAAGTAACGTGCCTTTTGTGTTTCAAATACAAGTGTTGCAAAAAGTTATTAAGAAAAGTTGTTTAGAATCAACATCTAGGCCTCTTTATTTTTTTATGTTTATTATTTCACAAATCAAAGAATTTTATTTTTAGTAATACTTTTATACAAATAAAAAAATACTTTTAGATTATTATTATAGGTAAATAACTTTTTCACGTATTTGTTAATAAAAAGCATTTATCGTGAAAAAAATTAAAAATTATAGATGGCCGATGAATTTAAAATTTGGTATAGGGCCGTAAGTGCTGATCTTAATAGTATATTACATAACGAGCACGGAAAGTGATAAATAACGCACAAGCGGGAAAGTTGCGGACGAGGCGTTAGCCGAGTGCAGGCAATACCGCGAGTGCGTTAGACACTTTCCCGCAAGTTTTGTACACTATTTTTCCTACAACCATAAATATTTTTTTTCTTACGAACATATTTTTTTTTCATAATGATCATTTTTATAATGGATACAAAAATACGTTGAATAACGATTTACTTTTCAGAATGGATACAAAAAAAATACGTTAAATGAAAAAATACAAAACATTCGAGTGTGAATTTTGCGTTTTTCCTATAATTTGCTAGGATATATTATATGAAGAATTTTTAATATGTTAGATTTCTAACAAACAGTGCGAAAACAAATCGCACAGGTTTTCGACCTCGTACGATATTGTCAATTTTCGCGCATATGTAATTGTGCGTTATGATCTAGTTTCGTATATGGTCGTAGGAAGACAACTTTCCTTAATAAATCTTTGTCGTATTTGCCACATAAAAGGCACTTTATAGAAAAATGGTTTTAAAGTTTCCAAGACATAGGCACTTAATTTTTTAGAATTAAATAATGTTAGAAATTAATCTTTAACAAAGCACAGCTGAACCACAAAAATAAAAATTTAATTCGAATACTAGGTCCTAAAATTTAAAAGAAGAAAATATGTTATATTGATGTGAAACGAGATATAACTGGTGTAAACAATTTTAATAAAAAAAACTACATACTATTATTGTTATTATTATGAGTTAAGTAGGTATATCAGGAAATATTTCGTAGAGACGAGTTTGCTTCCAGCCGGACCTCCAAAATGAATGACAACAAATTGTGAAATGTGAATTTTATACTCGCAGTTGTCACTAGGTAAAAGATTTCAAATTTGTTACTTGACGACAAAAATTATAATCTTTTTTTAGCCACTCGTGATATAAATTGTTATTTTAACATTGACTTTTACAAAAACACAATCATACGGTAAAGCCGAAACATATGGAGAGATGGACTTTGGAACTTGGAACCCTTCTAGGGCTTAATCTTTCATAGCACAATGTTAATTTAAATGTTTCAAGTTACTATAAAAGAATGCTTAAAAAACGTGTGGCATAATAAAAAATTATAAGTACATATTTTACAAATTTTTTACGTAAATTTGTCTCAGTTCACCCGTTTACACCATAAGTTTAAATTTATTATTTATACAAAAACATACCAATATAATGTAGGTATAACACAAATTATAACCTAAAAACAGTTTTCTATTTAAAATTGAGCAAATGTTTATGAGTAATTTATCTCTCTTCCCCGCATCGGGAATAGATGAACCACCTTTATTGAGGAGAGTTTTTTAAGTATCTTTAGTGGATATTAGAAAACAGAACTGCGCCAAATACAGAAGAAATGACTGTAAAAAATACAAAAGACAATAAATATTAAGAAAATAGGGATGAACCAAGCTACTACAGACTAAGATACTAGATGATGTCTATGACAGCATCCAGTACCTTACTAGAGACCTACCAAAATCAACATTTTTAAAATTAGTAAATTAAATTTACGAAAGATGTACCTATGTATGGATAAATATGAGTCAACAATATAGAAAACATTGCTAAGAAAAAAATGATAATTAAAAACTATTAGTGGTTCCTCTGAGCCGCAGAGAGTTCAAGAGATGGACTTTTACACATCAGAATATATAATTTTTTTATGTATTTAAAAGAACAAGTTTTTCATTTTGCTACATTTAAAAGTTGTCTTAAAGTTCATACTATGAGAAAAAAAACATTCGTAGTGTAAATTGAAATAAAAATCAGAATGTTACAGCATCAGGTTTCTCAAAATGTGGTTCAACTCTTTTACACTTACCCTACTTATTAAAATAACAGTTTTACTTAACAGAAAAAACATATTATTTTTTTAAGAAAAGAAGTAAGTAGTGCACATCTATCTATTGAATGTTTTTTTTAAGGACTTTAGAAAATTTCAGTAAACTTAAAGGGTTTATAAAAGTTGGACTAAATTTTTTCTCAATATATTCATTTATTTTTTTCAAAAAATTTAATATCTAAATATCGAATTTATTTATTTATTTTATTTAATTTTGTTTTAATTTACTGGAATGTTTTTTTCTATAAGAAAAAAACTGCATCAGTTCTCTTAGTTTCACATAGGCTTTAGTTATTTTTGGACGAAAAACACTAAACTTTTATTTGTGTCTGCATAGCGATTAACAGCTCTTGTTAATGTTTTTTTTATATTTGTCATTTTTTCTGAATCCACTGTTCCGCGTAGTTGCGTTGCCCTGACGTTTCATCTCGATGCTTCGTTCTTCTTGGGCGCTCGTAGTGTCGTTCTTTTGCCACTTAATTTCAGCACTGATAAAATCAACAAAATTTCCCACTTAACATTTTTTTTGCATTTTCTTGGTCTCCTTTAAAAAGCTCTTTGATTTATTCTCAAGAACGTCAAGTGAACTTTTTCTGTGATAATGCCCCAATTAGCGGCCCTAATACCGTCCAGAAGAAGATGATGTACTATTTTCAGCCTTAATTAGTGTTTTATTAATGAGTTGTGGTTTATTTTGCCATATAAATACCGGATTTACCGACAAACCCATGAATTGCAACGAAATATGCCGCTTTGAGTTATGCATCTCGCTTGTCATTAGAATAAATTATAAACATTATGAATCACATAATTGCGTGAATAATATATTGTGGCGGTTGCGAGCAAATCTCACCTTCGCTGAGTTTAATTTTATTAAAATTAATTGTTACTAATTAGCAAGCTTACGAAAAAATACAATAGTTTTGTTTGGGAAACTATTTTAAGCTCGGGATGATTAAGCACATGACATTATCAAGAGTTTATGTGATGAAAGAGTATATTTGCTCGGCTTGTAAATATTTTGATTTATACCAGAGCTTGAAGAGTTTCGATGATGATTAATAGATTCACTCCAGGAGGTTTCAGTTTGAATTTGGCGCCGATTAAAAATTTAAAAAAGAAAATCGCTTTTTCGATTATTTTATGCAAATTTGTGTCAATTTTCTGGCACTTAATTCAAGCCTCAGGTATACAAACTTGAATAGTAGCACCTGCCCGAAAAAAATCCTAATTGTAGCAATTTTAAATGACCATTAGCCACTTTAATAATGACAACAATTCAAAAAACCGCGTAACATATTGAAACCTTTTTCTAACAAAATTAGTTCCACAACTGTCAACATCTTTTCAAAAAAACTCCTAATGTGTTATTTCTAATTATTCCATTGTGTATTAGTTCGACCAACCCCGAATTAATTTCGTTTTAGATGCTGATGTCCGACTCGAAAATATCATAATAATATCAATTTAGAATCCTTTACTATTATTAACCTCCTAAGGTTATATGCTTCTTTATATAAAAATCGTAATGATAGTGAAAGGGACGCACATGTGTGCTTTTTTAAAAAGCACTAAAATTCTGCACCCATTTAAGTAATGGATACTTAATGAATGACATTTTATGCAACTGGAGACAAAATAAAAAGTAATTTGGACTTGGGTGATGGTTAAAAGCAAATTTTTGGACCTTTGCGCCTTCTGTGTACATAATGTGACTTTATTACAGACAGTGAAATGTCCTACAATTATAAAATTGCAGATTTTTCGTTACTTAACCTGAAAAAGTGTGAGGAAAACGCTTAGTTTAGACTTTGAGATATTTTATCATGAAAGATCAATTAAAATGAGAAATAACAATAAATATCAACCAACATTATCTTTATATGTGTTTAAGTTTTTTGCATTTCCTAGCACATACCTACCTATACACCTATAAAAGAAAGTCAGCAACCGATAGATGGCATTAACAATGTCACCGAAATGGAAAAAACACACCAAAATTAAATTTTACAATTCGAAATATTAAATGTTAACGTCTTAAATAAATATTATTTTAAATAACGGTTAATAGCAGTTATTGACAATAGTTCTTCTTAATTCAATAGTGGCGAAAAACCATCAAAAGTCAAATTTCTCAATTTTTTTTTATTACTTACCGAACGTATATTCAACCGGCGCGGCGATTCGTTGATAATAATTTGCCTCTTATTTTAATCCTCGTTTTGAATAGGTAGGTATTAAGTATACTCGTTTTCATATTAATGTGCATCGAAGTAGTCGTTGAAAGGGATCATTTTAAGGTGGCAACTATGCGAAAATTCAAACAATCCTAAACACAATCTTCCCTAAAAATTATTTTTTCAAATGTGTACCCCATGTAGCAAAATATAGTTAAAATTAACAACGTAATCAACATAGGATAGCAAAGATAAAGATTTGTGTCATTATTGATGTGATTAAATTTGTTTTGAATTACATTAATGACACTTTTTGTGTAAATCGGACTTTAAATTAAAGATTCATTTAGACTTCTACAACCTACTTGATGCACATTCATTTGAAAAAGAGTATATACCTATCGTACAATTAAAAAAAATAGAGTATACAGTGATTAAAGTTCTTCCGATGGCAGTCCTGATTTCTGGCAACAACCGAAACTTTCACAAGGTTGCGTTTTATTCATTTTGAATGTTCACTTTAGAGCAAAAAATTTTTATTGTTGCAAGTTATTACAAAAATGTTGTACAAAACGAAAACGGTGAATGGTAATTTTCACTTTCAGTTTGTGTGGAAAATTTTCAGCCTAGATTTCCAGCCAATGTGTGTATTAATAGTCGCCTAGTCTAATTAATTTTTTTTTTTGATCGAACGGTACTTGTCCCATAGCGTGGACAATCACAATACAAAATGCAAATACTGTTATTTAACCAAATAAGAAAATTTATTACAATGAAGAGAAAAGCGTATAGAAAAAAATATTTTCATGATCGTTCCCTTAGATACTTACATATATAAGGTGGAAAATGGTATATAACTAAATATATTTTATCAATTTATATACTTGATTTGACATTTGTCAAAATTAACCTCAAATTTTCAGCTCGCTTCTTGCCGCAAAATTTGGTCTCAGAACTGAAAAATAATTTGACAGCTCACTTACATCGAAAATAACAATTTTATTATTTGACACTGTCAAAATTTACGCTTTTTCTCTCGTGTAAGGAAGTTTTGACAACTGTTTGGCTTTCTCAATACAAAACGTCAGATTATTTTTGACAGATTTAAAGCAAGTTTAAGTCTTGTTGAGCCTAATTCGAAGAATAAAATGTTATATTCAACTCGTGTTCGTGTAAATTGGTTCATTTATTCCACCTCGTGGATGATAAACCACTCGTTAACATTCGTGCTTTAATAACCCTCTCGTGAAATAAAACGTCCGATTTACACTCAAACTCGTCGAATAAATAACTATAAATAGGTACAACGTATTCTTATAAATTGATAAACTGGCCAAATATTAACGTGCCAACCTAACATATTTTTATTCAGAGAAGAACAGAAGGTGTTACTACTATTATAGAATATTTAGATAGATATTTATTTTTGGCATTATCGATGTATTTTTTTCTTGGTTGTTACCTATATACCAGCAATGATGATAATATTTGCACCAAGTACACCTGCATAAGCTGTCATTACAAAGTAACGACTCAGATAAAGATTTATTTTTAAACTTGCTTGTAAAGATTAAAGACACCTAAGAGGTACGAGTGACTGAAAAGCTACTTATAGACGTCAAATAATAATATTTATGGTAAAAGTGGGATTTGTGGCATATTACTTACGCAAAAAAGCTCACAAGACGTAATTGAGTGATTTACTTAACTGAGTTATACAACTCACGGGGGTCTTATAACATTTTATTCAGCAACTGTACATTGCACGAATGTTACTATGTATTTTAAAATTTTATTTTGAATTTACTTACTGGTTTACAGAGTTGTTTATTTAAAATTTCTATGGTAAAATTACATGAAGTAGAAGATAAAACATAGAAACTGTTAGTTTTTTTTAATACTCAAATAAATAATAACATTTTTAATTGTAAAGCAATAAAACTACAGTTTATTCACGCTTCATATATTTTTTCAATTTTTACGCTTTATATTGCTTCAATTACTAAACAAATTGCAATCTTATAATGTCATATCTAGCAACTCACAAAGGTATGAGGTTATTTAAGGATATACCTGTAGTCAATCAAAATCTTACCACAGTTTTAGACCTAAACATATTTTTTTTCTAAAAACTAATGAAAGTTTTTGCAAATGCACGTAGAAATAATGATTTATTTGGCGTTTTGTGACAATTTTTGTAATTCATATTTACACAAATATACCTATAAATTTATTTTTTGTAATATATAAATCAACGTTCATGATAAATTTTTATTATAGTAGGGTATATTTATCTTAACTTTCAACACTTACTTATTAAGAGCTTTTTGAGGTCAATGTTGCTAATTTGATAAAGTTGTAACTACATAGATGGCATTAAAAATTTAGTTGTTACTAGTGCGTGTTGACATAAATAAAATGACTATTTAGCCTGATTTGCATTTTATGTGTTTTATTTAGTCGATTACATTCTGGAAAATTTTAGCCAAATAAAGTTGTATACCTATCACTAGATAAGAATTATAGGTATTTTTTAAAGTACTGGAAATTTTTGATTCTTGCACGTTTTTTTAAAGTTCAGTATGAATGAGAATAAGATTAATGGCTTGGCAAAAACTCGTTATTATTGATCGAATTTGTCACATCAAAGCCATGTCTTTGAACTCTGCGAAAACAGGTCCAAATAAATATTTTTCTTTTAAAGTCCTATTGGAATGGTTACAAAAATCAAGGCTCGTGCCCTTGTGTCGAATTAGGCCCGTGTTCACTTGACCCTCCGGCACTTTGCTCACCTCCCTAATAAATAAGTCTGAATGATTCATTACGTTTCTGCTACCGGAATCCGTGAACCACACACTGCTCAGCTGAGCGTCAAATCTTAAACAATTCTGAAATTATCAATTTTCAAGTCGTTGTCCCGCCTCTCGCCCCTCCGTAACTCCACCCCGCGCTTGCGCCAGTGGCGTCTCGCCACGCCGTTGTGTGCATGCCGTTCGTAAAATCCCCCCTCGAAACGGTCCATCTCTGTTTTTCCCGCAGACTAGCTGCGCATCGTCTCGGTCCTTTCGGTGTCCTCCTTCCCGCATGTTCGCCTCGCATCTACTAAACCCAATCAACGTGTGGTATTGGGCAGTCGTGGCGCCGCTACGCAACCGTCTCGACGCGAATGTCCATCACTTACCCATAAACCAGCACGTGATGTGGTCGATGGTACTTGACGCGGTGTCATTCGGTGGTACCTGAAGCCAGTGATAGTGACCTTTTCGGACCTAGTGTGTGATCAATGCTACAATGAGCTCCTACCAGTTCGTCAACTCCTTGGCCCAGTGCTACGGCCAACAGGCCCGAGACCAACAAAACAGTCCCGGGACAGACTACTACAACCCTAATCCGAATTCGACTTACCCCCCAGCATGTTATTCGCCTCCGCAGGTGGCCCCTCAATACCCGCAGCATCCTTACGCGGCCCCAGCTCCAGGACACGGTTTACAACCCACCATGGGCGACTACACCCAACTCCAGCCACAAAGACTTGCCTCAACCCACCTACAAAGTCCCAACACCCAAAGCCACCCATCGGCAAGTTGCAAATATGCCGACTCGACCTCCTCTACAGGAGTCGCTTCTCCGCAAGATTTAAGCACGAACGGAGCTCCTCCAAGGAGTACTCCTCCACTATCAACCCCCAGTAACAGCAATGCGACTAAAAGTTCTGGACTTACGTCCCCATTGTCAGTCAGCACTTCACCACCTGGCAAACCCGCGACTTCTACGGCATCGCAAAACTTATCCTCTCCGGCTTCTAGCACTAGTTCTACATCTAGTACCGAAAAGGCCGGTACGAACAACAACAATTCCAAGAGCGGCCAACAGAGCAACCCTCCTCAGATCTACCCCTGGATGAAGAGAGTTCATCTCGGCCAAAGTAAGTGATATGACGTAAATCAAACGTGTCTCTAGTGGGCTGTAAATACTATTCTTTTAAATGTTTCAAGAACCACTTGTGGAGCCGCGATTCGTTGCGACTTGATTTAGATGTAAACGCATCTATCCAATTACGAACGAATGAGATAATAACATAGTGGAGAGTCCGCAGGCATGAATATCGCATGAAAAATGTTTTACGCCCCTGCAAAACTTGACACTGCTGCAACGGATACTAATAAAACCAACGAGACCTCAACACAAACCCATCTATAATTAAGAACGTATTTTTACTTTTTACAAAAAATTATGTAGAACGGTTGCACTAATCTGATTCAAATTATTCAGAGACGAAAGGAGGGCACAAAAATTGCTTGATGTAATAATTACACCAGGAATAATACTTAGATCCTGTTACTTCAATATTCGAAAAAGAATATTTTAATTTTGAAAATTTTTACATCGTAAAAACACTTAACAAAAATATTGTCACAACTCGAACGGCTTTTAAAACTTTTTTTAACATATCTACTTAGTTTTGATAAATAATAATTTGACTATTATTTCTTTTGAAATTTTTACTCAAGATAATCTAAAATTTATTATATAACGTCTAAGAATGATTAATTATTATTCTAACCTAATCATGATTTATTTTGTTCTTATCTGATTAGAAACATAATTGACTTAACACAATTTTTCTTAAGAGAAAATTAGGAGTTTCTTTGCTGGGAATATTGCAATTAAAATTTTTTTAAACTAGTGTTTCCAGTTCTTCAATTTTTTTTATATTATCTTGAAGGTAATAATCTGTGGTAATATATATGTTGAAATGATGTTGTTTTTCTGAACAAGTGTGAACAATTGATTTATCAAACCCACTTCCAAACCTTGGAAGTGGTTTCAAAAGTAAAATTTATGAATTTCAAGCCACCTAATTGATTAAAGCAATCCATCATAATTTTGATGCAATCCTGTTTATTTTTAATTAGCGACTCGTTTTTTCCTAATATCTAACTCTGATAAATTAGATTACTAACAGTATAAATAATTCATGCTATAGGCACTTATTTATTGCTTTGATTGATAGTCCAGTAGCTCTCCTCAAAACTCCCATTAATTTTTCGCTTCTACAATTAAACGACGCAATGATCATCCTAATAGCACCCATCAGGTATCCCGCCGTCCCCATCTCGACCCTATCTTCCATAAATCTTCTCAAAAGTAAACTACATCTATTGTGTGATAAATTGAAATGGGGTGTAAATTTCATACCGTAATACACACATCATAACTCCTTAAACCGACTTTTGCCCCGTTTTAAATTGTCCCTCGACAAAGGGATGTACGTATTCATGAGACACTTACAAGCCGCAATTTCGCCCCAGGTACGCGAAGGGAGATTTCGACGCGATTTTATCGAAATTTCAGATTGAGATGTTGTTAAAATTGCCCCGAGACTGAAATTATCGGACGCTGGAAAATTACACCTGCCACTTGCAATTTTAATTCCGATTGGGGGGCGGTGCTTGGGTTTTTTACTCGTATTGAGAATATTCAAACGATGGGACGTGCTCGAAACGGTGTAATTTCTCATGAAGGATAATGGTGGAAAATTATGCAGTTTGCTATCGGCTGATTGTGTTTACTTAACTGAAGAGCGGATTATAAGTCGGTTTGATGTTTGCATAAGTGACTTAAACTCTTCTAACAAATGACTTAAGTTTAGCTAACAAGTTTGTGACTTTGTGAAACTTCGCTTGTATCTAGATTTTACAACTTTAATTAAATAAATTGGGGGAGATTGCTTCATTTTTATAGTTTCCTGGAAATTTTCTAAACGATAAATCTGAAATAATTTATGATCACACGAATTGTTAATGAAATTATGTGCTTCTAAAACTGTAAAAACATATTTTTAGAAGTTTGGATTTCTAGCCGGAAATTTATGCCAACTTCTTACAAAATATTTTATATTGGTGGGCAGAAAAACAAAAAGAAATTGTTTATCTTGTTGTTTTTTAAGATTTACGTTTGTTGTATATATTTAGAAAATAGAATCTGTGATGCATTTTAAACTTCAAATTTCTTTAAGTTTAATTTAGATTAATTTGGACACATTTATAAAATTTCTGACTGATTTGCCCTTTATCCAGCGAATAGTCTGTTTCCGATAACGGATAATTAACGCTTTAAGGCTAAAGGTGCTACAAACAAGATAAATTTGTAGAATTATATTTACGTAATTATCATGATATTATCTCAATTCTAAAGTAGCACAAGTTACAAGTTTCAAAGTTAATTTTTCGACCAATTGTTCGCATATTTACACCTCTGCAATTTTTTTTTAATTTAAATTAAATAAGTATAAAGTGACGTAAACATTTTATTGAGCCTTCTCTAATAAATTATGATTAATTTTCTGTAATTATTTACTACAGTCAAGCCTTCGTCGAGTCGAAAAAATAAATTATTTTTATGACATCTCATATACACTTACTCATAATGATATGCAAACAAAGTTTAAATTAATACTCGTGCTACTAATTAAAAAAGCTAATCATTTAAACACACGTCAGAATTCAAATCTGAATTTTTCAAATAAACCGTTTGATTACTTGAAACCACTCTGCAAAAATTCCCACATTTGTTTCGTCGCACATCCGACTGAAGGGCTTTTATCTCTCAAGTTGATGGTTTTATATCGATGGTGAAGCAACACCGTGACTTCAACAGGTGTATATATTTTGCCAGCGTCTGCACAATCGAATATAAACCCTGTTGGGTAATAATGCGGGCAGGAGCAATGGCTTGTGACCCCAGGGCCATAAATATCCCGAGAGTCTTCGGGATTGCGCTCGGCTACGTTGTGTGTTCTCTTGCCGGCAAACATGTGTTTTGTTACAGATGCATCTTAATGCCGTCGAGGGCGATTTTTAGACAATC
Source organism: Tribolium madens (assembly GCF_015345945.1). Taxonomy (NCBI): domain Eukaryota; kingdom Metazoa; phylum Arthropoda; class Insecta; order Coleoptera; family Tenebrionidae; genus Tribolium; species Tribolium madens. The sequence goes on from NW_025401006.1 coordinate 7,686,116, forward strand.
ACGGGAGTGGATATTTCCGTTTCTTTCTTCAAAGTGTCAATTTTTGACGATGGCATATTTATCGCCACTTGTTTGAGGCTGTTTTGCATCAGCGAGTGGTCGAATTTGAATGCGATTTGGGGCAAAGCTCAACTACCGATTGAGATTTATGTGCCTATTTTGCCAGTTATGCGCAAATTTTAAGAAAACAGAAATGATTCTCACCGAATTTATCTAAACATTAAATGCAAAATAATAATTGTTTTCATATTTATTTCAAAACTATAATCTTATTTACTATTTAAGTAAGTAAAATCTAATAATCTAATTTTGGAGGTGTTTAATAAAAGTTGCAAACACAGACTATTTCAAATTAATATAAAATAAATATTCAAAACTATCAACTATGACTTTTTTTTAAAGTTTAGGCATTATTTTTATTTATTAATAAATTAAAGTTTATGTATTACTTTTACATCAACACCAATTTAGAACACTATTAAATTAAACGTGTTTTGAATGTAATTAGTTATAGATTTGCTGACAAATATATCACATCTACAACCAACATTACCTACTGTAATAAAAATTTGCCATTATTTTAGTAGCATCTTACAAAATTAAAACATCCATTTTAAGAAAAATTATTAAAATAAAATAATAAATTATTTTGTATTAGATCATGTTTTTCTTGTTGCAAATACTTACCTAACAATGCAACAGTTGATTTTTTTTACTTTTTTTCAAAACCTTGTTTAGTTTACAAAATTAGAAAATATTGGTCTTAAAGATTGTCATTTTTCATCAGTGTTTTACAAATTGTTAATAAAAAAAAACAGCAATTTTTTTACAGCATAAGTGTAGAAAGGTTTAAAAGAAATTGGTTTTGAAGATTTTCAGTTGCTTAATAACTTTACCTATAGTATTTTTTGAAAATTTGCAATTGCTTTGTAAATCGGTCTTTATACAGCGTGATTAAGAAGAACTGTTCAATCGCTGGGGTAGTTTTAGAACCATAAAATGACATCTATATAGATTATTAAAATACAAATAAAACTTTAAGAGTAATATGTACCTAAAACGAACATAAAACTCTTGTTAAATGAAGTGATTTTCTGAAGGGGTATAGTTGGTCTCGGCATATTAAATTTTGTTGGTTTCTTTAGTAACAAACATTGCAAATTATTGGGTATAGGCGCAAAGTGGTTCAAAATGTAGTATCGCAGCGTTGTCTATTTGTGCTATTTTTCAATATTATAAAAATATAAATGCAAATCAGAATTTTTATTAATATTTTATCACCATATAATGTATTTGTACATTTTTATATTTTGCTTTAAGTAATAGTTTTTTATTTTGGTACTTTGTAAAGATTTTATAAATAATTTTTATTTAATTTTATATATCTTTGTTAAAAGAATTGAATTTAAACTTAAATTGCTTAATCCCTTCACACACGTTTAGAATTACTTTCCCACAATGTTAATTAATTGTCCAAAAGTGTGATTAATTCCCTTTAAGCCACATAACAACTCGAAAATTTCTAAATGATTATCCTTGCTTACCGTTCGTTGGGGTTGTAAATGTCGCGAGGGGAGTCTAGTGTAACAGATGGTTATTTCAGTCCCTAGTTAAAACTGAAATTTTTCAATATTAAACTCTATTTCGAACCGATTTGCTATCAAATATTGATAACATGACTGATAATAGATAAGTAATGACAGTGTGAAAGGTATGAAAATTCGGTAAAACCTTATATTATAATATCATTAACACGAAATTTATCGATTTGCTTCATAAATAGTTTATGATAGAAATTTTTAAGTGTGGATATAAACGGGTAAAAGGTAAATCGAGAAAGTGATATTGTAATAAATTTCCCAAAGTATGCAAACATACTTCAACACTTACATATTTGTTCGGTTTCTTGTATGAAAGGCTGGTGTAAATTAGGTGCGGTACATTTATGTTAAGGCGATTTATATAAAACAATTTATTGCAGAAAGTCGCGTGGGTGGATGGGATAATATGGTTCAATTTGAATTTTTACCATCAAAAACTTGTTTGTCACTGCTACTGTACCTCTGTTATTACATCTCTTTCTTAATTAATTTTTGGTAATTTGATAAATGATTATTTTTAATTAAAATTATAATCCAATCGATCACTCTTCAATCGTGGCAAAACAAATTATCGCACCGATCACATACACTGTTCATTGGCAGCAACTACTGAGACCTACACGCACAGAAACAGAAGATTAAGTCGACAACTCAATCAATCAATTGAAACACTGTCGATACAGGGCGTTTGTAAAAAAATACTCGGTTTCTGTTTTCATCATAATTTTTGAAAAAATTTAATACTGAATCAATAAAACCCTAATAAAATGCACCGCACTGCAATCAAATTGATTTAGAATGGCGTGTCGTGTGATCCATGCCAGTTTAAGATCGTTGGAACACCTGTTTTGTGATGGACTAACGATCTGAATTTTTTTCATGTGGACACTTCATAAACTGCAATAGACCTGAAAAGATTTATACAAATTAAAACAAGTCGGCACATTTTGCCAACCGACGACTTTGGTTCAAGCTCGGCTTGAATTAATTTATTGCCCCAGGAGTGTATTTCTGGAGAAAATTCAGACTTGAGTAAAAAAATTGGAATTACGAAAACTGAAGTTGTGAGTTGGCAACAAAGTGCCAAAGAAATTTGATCTAAAAACGTTTAATTTGCTACAAACGCGCAAGGGGCGTTTTAATTTGGCAATAATCGAGTCGATTGCGTGATGCCTCCCCAGTTTTGGGCCTCCAGGTTAATGACTTATTTTGGGGTGTAATAAATCTCTCGGGTAATAGATTTGCTTTGACCCTTTTTGAATTTTTTAAGCTTGATATAAGTTGGTATTGCGAGTCATTTCTTTGTCGGTGCGTATCCAAATTAATTACCTGAAGAATTGTTAAACATGCTGACAAACAAGTATACAATATGAGCGTCTGGCCATCGCCCCATACATCATCATAAATAGTTGGGTAAGGTCTTTGCGACTTTCTCGCCTTTGAATGAGAAAAGATAAGGCATTAATTGAAGAAATACGAGGTTCAAAAATGTCCATTCGGCGATAGACGCAGACCTACCGGGCCGCCAACACAAAATAAACCATCAATCACTCGTGCCGAGGAACAGTTGAAACAAAGCGGTATAAAAGCAGCGGGAAATACGAACTATAAGGTTCTAACGAGACCATACTTAGCGAAAGATGCATTGTATCGTGCTTTTTATTCAATACAAAAACTAGTACTGGAGATTTCATAAATAGATGATTTATTAGTCGGCTGCAGAAGGATTTAGGTGTATTGTCTCGAAATTAAATAACTTAAAATCCGTGTGATGGCAAATATCAAACCGAGGTTTACACAGGTTTGAATCGTGACGCCATTAATCAAATTCAAACGCAAGACAATAGGAATTTTTCGCGATTTTTATTATTATAACGATTCTTACTAGTAACGTCAGGCTAAAAGGTTTTTAATGTCATATGATTTTACTCAGGTAGGTAATTATGCAGGAAGTGGCTCAATGATATTACTTGACTATTCATCATACACAATTCACCGACTTCAAGAAATGTTTACTCGCACAAGTGCCATAATAGGAGGCCAGCTAATCTTCCAATAGAGCGGAAGAAAAAACTCTCAAACCCTGAAAATAAACACTTTCTAAGAAAATGAGTGCAAGCACTGCAAGCAATAATCTCATACTGCTAAATCGGGGCTGTTACGTGGACGTTGCATCTTTACATAACTTTTAATATTTTGCCACTGAAAAAATAATAAACATAAATATCTTGCTTACTTGTTCTGCGATGTAGTTACCTATTGCTACAATAATTAATTAATAAATCAATCAAAATCTTGTTGAAACACTGGTCTGCCATTATTATGATTAAATAGACTTTGAAATCACGCAACGTCTACTACAATTGTGTCAAAATTTTTCAATTAAAATTTAGTTTTTTGAGTTTTATTGGGACCATGCATAAATCTTATTTGATTTACGATAGCGGAATATTCAAAATTATCAAAACCTTTTAACGATTCACCCTCCCGATGCGATGATCGCTTCGCAAGTCGGGGGAAAAGGGAGGACACATCAGAGAGGAAATAGACAGACAGTTATAAATGGATAGAAAAATTATCAGAGCATTTCTTATTCAATCCGAACACTATACAAACATTGCATTAACCCCAACCAGTTTCAAAAATGGAATTCTTTTTTAAATTGCGATTGCCAGGGCCGGACTTGTGTAGAAATTCTGTTCGAGTGACGATTCAATTGTGTGTTCGCCTACGGGTTTTTTTTCTGCATTCAATGTGTTTGATATGAAGTTGCTTATATTCCCGCCTGTCATTCACTTGTCACTCCGTCTTGACAAGAAGTCTGATGACCTCTGCACGGCATTATAATATTGAGGTCAGAATATAAACACTTTGTCTGGAGTCCAGAGCCGGTGCAGTATTTACATTTAAAGAAAGTCGAAATGGTGAGATGGAAACGGACAGAGGAAATTTAAATTTACATTCGTACAATGTGTGAGGTTTTTTACGGTTTTACATCACCGACTCTTATCTTTATGACAGATATTAATGGTTTTAATGGGAATGTAATTAGATAAGTGGATTCTGTTTATTCAATTTTTGAAAAATATTGTCGTTAATGTAAACTATATAAGGAAATTATTGTGCCGTATAATTTTATTAAAGTAATTTAAAACACATCTGTTTATTAATTTCGACGATTTATCGATAAATTTTGAACTGTGTGGTAATGATGCTAATAATAAAAATGTTGTCAGGTTTAAGAGTAGGAGTGATAGGATTTTTTGAATGGTTGTTTTGTTCTGTTTGTATATTTGAAATTTAGATTTCCGTTTATGAAATAACAAATAATAAATTAAAGACTTATTAGATAAATCACGAGTCACATATTTTAGGTTGTCAAGGGTAGGACAGTGTAAAAATTGCTCATTATTCATTTAGTTCTTAGAGAATCTAGATGATAGATGTTAGGGTTGCACGCAAATTTATGTAAGTTGTTGAGTCAAAAGTCAGCTACTGGAATGAAATAAATTTTCTTTTCTAATTGTCGTCTATCGAATAAATTTGAAAAAATTAAGCAATGCTTAAAGTGTTAAAAATCTTTTGTCGGTTGTGAAATTAGCATAGATAGTGATCGGCTCGAAGCATCCCAATAAAGCATAAATATGCATTTGTATTTTTTATATTATTTTAAAGTAAACGCTTCCAGAAGCGGCGATAATTTATTCACATACCTGTTGTTTGGATATTTAAAAATTCAAGACTGTTTTAATCCGAAACGTATAAGAATCCAGTGCCATAAATCTTGGTGTGACCTCGTAAATTACAAACAGTTGTAGTTAAATATTCCAGATTATAAATAACTGGATACGATAGGCAGCCTATGCTTTACAGTCTCTTGAAAAGTCGCTTATAAAAAGCGTTTTCTAATACCTGGCTTTGCGGAGAGCTTGTTTCCATGTCAGCCGCACCGTTTACTTTTATAAGCTGTTTCGCTAAACATAAAAATTAATCAATTTCTAATTATGCGACAACCGGCCATAAATTTCAACAGGACGACTTGACACACGGAATTATTGTTGTGGAAATATTCGAAAACCATCCGAGGCATTCCTAATGGCTTGTCGAGACCAAAATAAAACACCAAATTGCAGCCGAAACACATCAAATTATCGACCTTGAAATTGCAGTTCTGAAAGTGCAACCGGTGCGTATTTGAATCGATTCGACCCTTCGTTTGCTACTGTGTAATGTAGATATTGCATGAAACGCAAATTACAAGCGCATTTACAGAATTTGATACACAATATCGAGATTTCACATCGGATTTTTAGACGGCGCCTTTTAATAACGTATTGTTTCACAAGAATTAATACTTTTTCTAGCATTTTAATCAAAACTGGTTACTAAAGTTTAGAATTACACCCGTGGCTATACTCTATTGCCGTATTTATTTTTACATAAATGTCAGACCAATGAAATATTACTATTCCTAACAGATTCGTGATTTATTTGAGAAAATAACACTACGAAATTTATTATGTTTTTGGGTGGTATTTATTAATTGTTTGATCTAATTTGAAAATTTTTGAAAATCTAAAACTATTTTTAGCAACAAGTCCTGTTATAACTGTACTTATTCTAATCTCTTGCATGAATACTTAACTAATGGTAATATCTCTCGTATTTTAATTTCTATTGTATATTTGCAATTGTGAAATTGAAATTGATGCTAATGTTTAACCACTTTCTATTCAAAAAAAAATTGCTAAAAAAGTTAAAAGGATCGAAATGTAACTTGAGTCATTTCATAGTTGTATAAAATTTTGTGTACAATTTAAAAAACTCGATGTCATGTAAAAAATGATGTACCTAATAATATAGCTTTAAAAAAAGATAAAAAAAATTCTAACCAATCACTCAAAAAACTGCTGGCTAACAACTGCACTTAATCTTTATTATGGTATTTCAGAATCCACTTTATTATTTACTTCTTTTGCTAAATTAGGTTTACAATTGTGTTTTTTCTTTATTGTGCACTGTTAATTTTGGTTCTTTTTACACTCAGTTGGGTTCAAACAGGCTTTCTATTAGCTAACAAGTTTTGCAATATTTAACTTGAAAACATTTTTTAATAATAATTACATATTATCATTTTTATTTAGACTTTAGAGTACAATTAGGTGCAGTTTAATTATTGGAGCATAATTTTGATATTCTGCACTTTTGTTGATTATCTATACAAAAACAAGTATATCACTCAATTTTTAAATAAAAGTCCGTAATTGAACATTGAGTGTACTTGTTTTTTTAATTACACGCGAAAGTTTGAGAGATCGTCGAAAATAAGGTTTTTGACACAAAATAAAATTTATACAATGTGCACTAACAAGAATAAGGAAAAAAATAGAACGTGTTGAAATGTAATTACCATTAGAAATAAGAAAACTTAAAAAAAATTAAGTAAATTTGCTTAAGGCTTTTCAACCGTCCTATTTTATTACTTTTTTGAAGTAAAAAGGGTTTAAAAGATGAAGGAGTTTTGCTCAAATTACCTTGAAATGAGCTCTGCACTGTTCACCGTTGCGTATCTGTGAACTTGTCTTTATACTTTACATAAACATACAATATTTTTCGTGTTTAGAATTTAAAAATTAATTATTAATTTTTCGTGTTAATTTAATTGCTGCTTTTTATTCAAAACTCTGGAGATTAAAACCGTATGCCAACAGTCGCTTAATCAATACTCATGAATATGAAAATACACTTAAAAAATTAATTAGATTATTTATGTATTTATTACAAATGTGGCTGGTGTGTGGCATCGGGATTTGTAAAATTTTAAGCTCCCTCTCATCCCGACCGACATTTTACAAAAACGCGATGCCAATCAGCGTCAGATATTTGAGCCGTTGGAGGCGAATGAGTCGCGACAGCGTCTGGAGCTATCCTAGAAAAGGAAACATGGGGAATATGTCAGATGTTGTTAGTTTCGTACCGAAGAAGTGACAGTCGGCCCATGAATACCACTGACATAAGCGAGGGGAACAAAGCGTCCTCTTGTTCAAATCGTTCTTTGATAATTCGCGTCCCTCCCACGCGAATTGTCGTAAACAATAACACGACTTGAGAAGTTATAATATTAAGGTCTGTCACATCTGAGTACAATTATCGAGATGCGATAATGAGAAATTAATGAAAACGCTACGGTTTGTTTGAGACGAATTGAAATACCTATTAATATGTCAACTTCTTCGCTTTCTTAAAGCATTAGAGTAGGATTGTAAATGGTGCGTTGTGTATTAAAACGTGATTTGTGATCACGATCGTTAAATCGATAATTTTCATTTTATTTGAAATTTATTATAAAATTTATACTTAGCTAAGTCTAATTTTTCACGGCAATGTTTCCAGCACACACAATAGGAGGTGTCGACATAAATTGTTTAATTATGCAAATAGTTAATAGCTCGTAATTATAAACAGTAAGTACTAATTAAAATTGTTTAAACCAGTCTAGCGAAATCACAATAATTAGCATAAAAGCTTACGATTTACTGCACACACATATCCCTAATTATTTACAAAAAACTCAACTCTAATTAATTTTAAACAAATCAGCCTCAACTTCCTGAAAATAAATTACTTCAAAGTCGTGACAAATCACTTTAAAAATTTGTTTCGTCGAATGACCATTAGCAAAGTGCAATCCTTTTTACCTAAAATACAATTGCTGTCTTAAATGTAAATAACAAGACATTATTTATTGGAATACGTTGACGATCATAAATTTTAAGGTAACACGACTCATGTCAGAACATTTCGAGCTTTTAGTTTGCAAGGGTTTAACCTTGTTTCCTATGCAAATTTTCTTTTGTAAATTTTTGCCTCAATTTGCTCAAGGTCTTTTCTGTGTACCTACTTGAAAGTAAAATTCACGTTTTTAAATCTGACACGTTTAGGATAGATTTACTATTCAATAGGGGCACCTTGAACGGGTTTGCATTATGGATAGATTTGGCAAATTATTCGCACATTTCCAATGAAAAGTTTTGCAAAAGAGGAACCACAAGACTAAGAATATTTTTTAAATAAAAGACAACATTTTGAATAAAAATAATGTTGATGTTCACTTGTAAGAAATATGAAACTTTGTCTATGATATAAAATTATTCAAACCAAATCAAATGGTTAGTCATGAATCATCTTGTTAGTAAGTTATTTTAAAATTTTTGTCAAAAGTTTAGAGAAAACTGCAGACATCTACACAGGGAGCAAAGACCTTCCTGATGAAGTTGAGGGTGCAAAATTTATTCTTTTTTTAGTTTTTGGTTTGTTAAATTAATTTATAAAATTTTTATCATTATCTAAATTAAAAAAATATTTTCACGCCAAAATATAAGAAAAAGTTAATGAAATAATAAATTGAGAGCTTTTATTTCAACTATTAAACCTGTGATTCTAAAACAGTTAAAAGCTTAGAACTTTTTAAAAAACCATACTTAAAAGCGTTACATAAAGAATACAGAATTCTTGTTTATTTTTAGAAACTCTAAGTGCTTGTCTTTGTAAGCATTGTTATTGTGCGAATGCCAAAAATGATCTTGTATTCATTTTTTCAATCTTAGAGCAAAAAATTTGTCAAAAAATTATGTTGTTGACTTCACCTCTTAACCCAGCGACGGCGTTTTTCACTTCTTATAAATAATTTATGACTGCATTTAGCTCTGTTGAGATTATGGGTTGCCGAGATTGTGAGTACTTAGCTCGGCTCCTATATCAAATATGTTTTTTCCAAAACTATAATTTTTGAATGAAATGTGTTTTTGGCTGCTGTCACTTGTAAGAGCGTTTGTGTGCGTCGTAACTCCCGGAATTCAAAAAAAGTCAAACTCGAGCTATTTATGTTTCACTATAGAATGACTATAAAATAAATTCCAATAAAAGAAGAAAAGCAATGGATATTTAAAATCGATAATTTTAATTTTACGGCAAATAATCCGTTTAATTTAATAATAATTTAAAACATAAAAGAAATCTTAGAATCACACGATAGGCAAATATGAAGTAAGTTTGCTGGAAATTTTGCTATAACAAGCATAAAATGAGTTGCACACAATGGGAATTAGAATGTATCGCTTCATTTTACAAGCTGTACAGTCTAGTTGAAGATGGCTAATAGTCTCGCGATAAATATTTTCTCACCCACTCGGTGAAACCGCCGCAAAACTGAAAATCATCCTGCAGCGCTGTAATTTATCGACTGCTCTCTGTATTTATACATGTGTAACTGTTGCCTTTCATAATTCATAGTTAGCAGGTGAAGACGCAAAAATTGGGTCAAAAAATAAAAGTCCCGACTTTAATTAACTCGATTCGTTGCACAAATCGCCCATTCAACTATTCAAATAAACAATACGCTTGTCAATTTTTTATCATTTTCTACTTTTAAACTGTAAAAATTAATTCGTTTTTCTTGGATGATAGTTAAATCCAGCCTACGCTACGGAATTATTTTTATTATGTGGGAGGAGATAAATAACCACGAGTGAATCTTACGGATGATAACTAGAGGAATAAATCAATGAGAAGGTTAATATATGACGGCATTGAATTAGAACACCTGATAAAGCAGGATGCGACCAACGCTGTTTAGCTTTTCCGCCTAGAAAGGGGATCCTAATTGGCTCTAATTTCTGCGATTCGAAACTTAAAAATTTAAATCTATTCGAATTATTTTAAGGTTTCTATATTCATATTATAAGCTCTAAGTCTTGTAAATGCGCCGGAAACTGTCCAGTGCAACTGTTTTTTCATGTTAGAACATCTATAAAATGCTGCCAAGAATGTGTACGTACTTAAGACTTTATTTAAGAAAACCTGTGGTTTTGATTTAATTTAGCTAAACTATTGTAAAAAAATAAATGGACCAAAAGTGAGTTTCTTTAAGCAGAGAAAAGTTTTTGTATTTTGCTCTTTTTTTCGGTTAGCTTATGTTTATAAACACTTTGAAATCGAAAGTGGCATTGGGAATCGATGTGTTTCTCGTAATGATTGTTTAAAAACGATGACATCCTAAGAGAGTGATGGAGTTCTCCCAAAACACCTCCGACTGAACACTCTATCACTGGCCAAACGCCAACTTCTGATTTATTCAGCAGCAAGTCGCGGCTTCCTTGAGAAAAGAGAGATACTCACAAAACTACAAAACACCTATGCTACAGAAGTGAATTACGACTGAAAGTGTCACTTGGCCATGTCCGCGACTTGCGAAATGTTTGTATATCATTTTGATGTCGGTTTGAAGATTGCGACGTTATGTTAGCCGAGTTATAATTGGGTTTGCACCTAAATGTGGGTGGCGGCGGGCCAAGCGATTTATGGCTTCATTTTCAGAAGGAAAATAAAACGTCTCTATTGCAATTTGTATCAACTTTGTCAAAAATTACACATTTAACGACACACGAAAGTAAAAATGGCTGTAAAATTACACCAAAATGCTTCAAATCGTTACTATTTGGTATTTACAAAAGAAACCGATACTTAGGTATAGAGAAAATTTTAGAGAACTGCAAATTGACGACTTTTTCGTTTCTAGGTAATGATTTTTAATTAATTTTGGATATTTTATAAACACTTTGCACTAATACCAACAAAAATTACCATCCATGGAAAATTAAATTTTTCATGCTGTATGTAACTAAAATTTTCGAAAAATCTTGAATACCTAAGGATGGTTTACTCTTTGTTGTTGACGGTTGTCAACTATCAATTAAGAGATTCATTGTTAATACAAGTTAGCTTAACGTAAATTTTTGACTTATACTTTCAAGGAAACATTGATTAATATGCTTATTAAATTGGATTGGACGCGTAATCAGCCTAGCTCACACGATTGAAATAATTTTGAAAGTTGATGAATTTTTGGACTTGTGTTATTTTGACGAGAGTATTGAATTTTTTGTATAATACTTAATAAAGAGAATAATAAATTTAGGAACATCTATCGGGTCCAGCTCCAGTCATTCAAGGACCAGTGCGATGAAAAATCTCAAATTTATAGCAACCTAGTAACGAATATCCCTAAAATAGGCAGTAATTTCTTGTTGATAAATCTGTATTTCATTTTTAAAGTGCTACATTCTTATTTGTTAAGAATATTACTAGTGCAATTTAAAAATAAACCCTCCTAGTTATTCAACTAAAGATATACCTTAACAATTTATTGCAATTAGGTAGATATCTAGAAAATTTGTGAGTTCAGAGACAAAGTTTAGTGTTAATTCCTTTATTTAGCAAACAATAGTAGCAAACAATAATTTGCAGAAAATGAGCTAAACAAATAAATAAAACATGTTTTTTTTTACTGAAAGTAGGCAACTTTTTTATAAACATCGAAAGGTGACAGTGCACTGACAAAAAGCACTTTTTTCAGAAAGGCCAAAACTCTTTCATCAACAAAAAGGAAAAGCATTGTTAAGTTAAAGAAAGTTGAACTGATTATTTTTAAACAGTTCTGTCAGCCAATCGTAATGAAAAAAAATTTCAAATCGACCAAAAGCATTAAAATTACAGTGATATTTTTCTAGTAGCAAATTATCAGCGTAATTTTGATGATATTGATTGATTAGAAATTTTTTCTGATTAGAATTATGTACTAGGCACTTACAACAACTATTTTTTCGCAGATGTGAAAAATTATATTAATCACACCGAAGTCGTGATAATAATTTTTTGTTATAATTTTAAGTAGATTAGCACTCATGTTTGTTGCTATTAAGAAATCCTATTCGTGGACTTCGTCCACTCGTGAGATTTCTATAGAAACAAAGATTCGTACATCTAGTTCAAATTATCAAAAAATTATTATCACTTATGTAATTATTGTTGATTACTGAGTATTTGGCAAAATTTTTGTTGTCAATATAGGAATGTATAAAAAAAACTATGTATTTAGAAAATAATTTTTTTTCGAAAGAAATGTATTTAAAATAAAACACTCAGCTGCTTACAATTGCAAGATCTATAATCGCAAAAAAATTAAAACAATAATAAAGACTATGACTTTACTAAATTATTTCAACTGTAACATAGTATCGTCTTTGTTTAATACCTAGCCATTTTTTTTTTACTTCATAATTTTATACAAGGTGAACAAAGAGTATGGAATCAAGAGCTTTTTTCAACGTTTTTCTTTAGAAAATAGTAAAAAATTAAAGTGCTGTAAGAAATATGACCGTACTTTGAGAATGAAATTTTGTTTTGTTTTTGAGTTTTTTTTTAATGAGTTTTTATACATTTTAAATAAAAATTGAATAAAATGTACTTGTAAGGCTTAGATCATAGCCTTTGTGAAAAAAGTTCTATAGAATTGCCACTTACTAATATTAAAAAAATTGCAAAATTTTTTTTTGAAAAACTTCTTATTTTTATGTTATGTACCTACTTTATCATTTACCAATAAGTTTTTTCAAAAAAGGTTTGGTTTATATATTTTGTGTCCACTAAAATACGGGCTATAGGAAAGGAACTTGATTTTTAGCTTGTAGAAGATGCCGATTTGCATAGTTTCTTGTACCTATGTTCAAACATAAATATACTTCAATTACCAGAAAAAAATTAAAAAGAATGAGATAAAATGATACCAGAATACACTTAGATCTAAGCGTTAAAGAAGATAATTTATATGAATAAAGTACTAGCTGTATATAATTTTATTTATAAATTTAATAAATTTTACATAATTCTTTTTTAATGATTAGGGAGTGTATAATGACAATTTCTGAAAACGCTTATTTTGCTGCAGAATACGGAAAACAGGAATTGTGTGATTTTTCTTATAATTTTCTTTAAAAAAATGTAATACTCACTTTTAATTTTTGATAATACGTTTTAGCTTTATTTTACATACCTACTTGTGAAAAAAATGAATATTTGATCAAATTTGATTTATCAATGAATTGATTTGAATGGGATCAGTGTTTTATTATGTAGGTCTCTCTTCATATTAATGTATACAGATGAACCAACATTTGATATTTATTGATTGTCTAAATTATGTACATTTTTTGCAAAAATTTTGGCACTAGCAACAAATTTTGTCGATTCACTTTGTTATCTGCTATTTTCACAGTAACACTTTTGTTCCGTTACTTTAAATAGACGATGATATAATTTATGATAAAATGTCATGCGTCACTGATCAAAATATCTTTAATTAAATTTATTAAGTAAACATTTAATGCACAGACTGTTAGACTGAAACGATAAATGACCGCCGGAAAAGAATCCAACAATTAGTGTTGGCAATACAGTGATAAAAATGTTTTGTAGACTTATAAACATGTTCATGATGAACTAAACGAGACATCAATTCACACTGTCGTTTATGCAATCAGACATAAAAGGTTAACAAGCAAGGGTAGCCGAATGACGTATTAATTTTGACTTGAATAAATTTAAAAATAAAAATTATTTTCTGTGGGATTAACCCCTGCGCAACTGTGTTTTATTAATATCAATTCTTAAAATAAACTTTACGTCGGATTTGTTCTAGTTTATTTCGCTTAATTGCAATAAAATGAAAAAATTATTTGTTAAATAAAGTATACAACATCGTTATCACAGTTGCGAATTGGGTGGTCTTTCTTATCGTAAACTGAGTGTATTTTTGTGAAATTCTGAAAATTGGTTTTGTTGCAGGTACTGTGAACGCAAATGGTGAAACAAAGCGGCAGAGGACGTCATACACGCGTTATCAGACGTTAGAATTAGAAAAAGAATTCCATTTCAATCGGTACCTGACGAGGAGACGGCGAATAGAAATAGCTCATGCCTTATGTTTGACCGAAAGACAAATAAAAATCTGGTTTCAAAACCGCCGCATGAAGTGGAAAAAAGAGCATAAGATGGCCAGTATGAATATCGTTCCTTATCACATGTCTCCTTACGGCCACCCTTATCAGTTTGACTTGCATCCTAGCCAATTTGCCCATCTCGCTACTTAGGACGTGTTTATGTGATTCCATTAGGTATTTTTATTTATTTTTAGTTTTTTTGTTATTTTTGCCACAAACAAATTCGGAATTATACAGGGACTGTCACACTTAGTCTAGTGCTTGCCCTTCCCGTACAATTGTAGATATATCTTCGACCCTCCATCTCCATAACTTGTGGATGTTCCAGATTTCCACCTGGCGTCCCTACAGGACGAAGGCTACGCATTCCACCAAGCCATGGGGATGGGAGGCATGGGTCCCATGCAGCGCGGTCTTTACGCCTGCGGCAGCCCTTACAGCTAGCCCTGGGCCTCCTATAACGGAGACTGCGGCCCTTCGTAGGGCCTTTATCGGATCTCAGGCGGTCTCCGGCCTACGACACTCGGACGAATTTCAGAAAATCGTAGATGTGTCGGGGTTTTACTCTTTGTGCCAATAGACGTTCACTCGGTATTGGTGTACTTTTCCCTCAAGGGTAGGCTTGTACTTATCTCTCGGACGAGTTTTTTTCGGACTTGACGTGCAATATTGTTAAATTTTTGTTGATTTTCTTTGAAGGGAACTTGTAAGATATATCTAGAATTTTGTATTTGAAAAATTGTGAAAAGACACTGTGCTCACTATAGTTTTAAAAGAAAGTGTGATGATTATATTAGGCTAGAAGTTTAGTGTACATATACAGCATGAAATTTCACTTTTGTAAATACCGTCACGACTTGAAATAAATTATTCTTAAGTTAAGTACTGTATGAATGGTTCTAGAATAATTTGTAAATAAAACAATATGTAAAACACTTATGTATAGAAGTTCACTTAAAATGCTTGATAATCTCAAGAAAACTTTTTCGGTTCACTAAGTATTCAAGATAAGTGTAAAGTTGTATTATATTGTGTACATTTTAGCTCAATATTGTTTCATTTTTAATTTTTAGTTTATTTATGTATTTGTACTTTATGTGTGTGAAAGATGTACAATCTAGATTGTACAAAATCCTAATATTTACTGTTGTAATTGTCCACTCTGAATAAACAATTATTAAAAAAGCTCTTTTATTTTCAACCTTCAACACGGTTTAAAAAACTACTCCTTACTACAAAAGAACATAAATTGCATTCAAGCAAAATGCCAAATAAAGAAACAGTTACTGGTGGTCAAACATCAAAATAAACTCTTCTCTGTCAATCTTTCCGTCCATTTTAGACGTTTATGTTGCATCCACATACTCTTGTTTTGCATACAAAAAAGACTGAATGCATTTTCTTTATAAAAATATATCGTTTCTTGTGAATAATGCATGAATCGTGAACCTGCATACACAAAATAAAAGCTATATATTTTTTTATTTAAAAAAATGCTGGAAAATAAAATTATATAGGTTACTTTGCTGTCCTTCACATAACAAAAAAATCTGCCAAAACAAGTGAAACAATCTTTTCTCGAATCGCAAGAACTCTGTAAAGACAGTTCGAAAATTTATATAACTAAATCTACAGATTTACATTTTGTCTTAATTTTGGCTATCCACAAAAGATGGCGCAGGCAAAAGTGCTTTAACAACGGTCTGTAACAGACCACTTGGATGTGTGAGCAAGAGGGGGCGCAAAAAAGCAACTTAAAGATTTTGGTGAAACAAGTAAATATAGCCACCTGTAACAGTGACAAATTTAAATAGAAGTATTATACTTTCAATGATTTTATTTTATATTTAAATAATTGTATCGTATTTTTTTTTTCTTGGAAGATCTCGTTTCTGTTTAATGTTTAAGTGAAAGTTATAATTTTTTGAAACTTAAAATAGAACCTTTAATTAAAAGAAAACTTCTATTTGGTTTGGTATGCATTCTTGTGTTAAAAGTCAAGGTTACTATTGAAAGAATGTGAGAATCTAATTCTTGTAAATATAAACAGAACAATTATTTACAGTTAAAAGGTCACAAAAGGCAGTTTAAATAATTAATTAACTGTTAATTAAAGCTCAAGCGATCGAAAATTTCAGTTTATTACCTGCAGACCTATTCTAGTCACCCTCCCTCCTGACAAAAGACGATTAGAATAGAGGCTATCTGTGACGTCACTGACCCTCGTGCAGCTGTCAGTAAAATGATCCCGGTCCAGAAGCTGTCAAGGGGATCAAAATTATCACCGCCTTTTTTATAATGGCCGTCTTCAAATGTACGGCCCCTTATCATTGAAAGATTTAATAGAAAAAAGAAAATTTTGATTTGAGTATAATTATTTCGGGAAATTGGGTTGCAGAAAAACCATACGTATTCAGCCCCTTAGTAAGGTTTACGACCCAATATTAACTGTCTCCAATAATAATTTATGTTAATGGCTTTCGGGCCGGCAGCAAGCTACCAGGGAACTGAGACCGCGACAGTTGGTACTGAAACGCAGTGAAAAGTGGAAGTGTTTGTGCTCAGTTTTTTTCAATCCAGCAAACACAAAATTTATTTATCTTAATTTAAATCTCATTGATTGGTAAGATGTTGTCATGTGATTGATTAAATTTCGATTAAAATTAAATTTGAGGGGAAAATTGTAACCGAATTTGATGGCACGGAAGCAAACAATGAATTTTGATCAGAATTGATCTATACATTTTTTTTAGTTTCACCCTAATTAAAAATTGTAATTAATTCTATAAAACACATATGTTGTTAGAAGCGTGTTGTATTATTAATTCTTGAATTATAATTAACACTAGGGGAGTTTCAGGGTCAACAAATTTTAACACGCTTAAAACTTTCAAAAAAGCACCAAAAAAATTTTTATTGTTAAAATAAAGTTTATAAATCGATTGGCGCCATCTAAACAATGTTCATGTGTGTAAAACGCGCGCATTTCCGGTTCTGCGCATGCCCAAAATTTTGCCATTTTAATCAATACGAAAAATTAGCATATCCGTTAAATAATTTCTCACTTAATTAAAACAATAATGAAGCGATTTTGATTCGTCTCAAAACTTTAAACCGGTTCCACGATTCTGAATTTAGATTTTCTGCAAAAAACGCTTTGTCGCTTATTTTTGTCTCAGAGGAGCAATTAATTACAAAAACAATTGTGGGTGGCGACAAATACTCTAAATTAATAGTATTGCCAAATACCACGACTGTGAGGTCAGTTTTATTTTGGCTTCGTGGGAGTCGTGAGGACATCCTTGGCACGAATTGGACAAAAGTTTTGCCAATTTGCCGGGATCTTGTTACAGGACGTTCAAATTTTTTATTGGGTTAACAACCCGATTGACATTATTAAAAAAATATATTTTTGGGAGTAAAGGTGAGTATGTTTCGCAAGGTCAAAAGGTCGGCCAAATGGTGCAGCCCGTTTAACCTTGGTCACAAATATTATAGGCGTTTTCTTAGTCACTATCGCAAAAATAAATAAAACAATAAATAAAACCGAAAGGTCAACTGGCTTGTAGAAGGGTGGCCGTAACGGTTTCCGCAAAATTTCACTCATTTCCGATTCTGTCTTCTGAAACGAGCAAAACACATTGATAAAGAAATAGAAAATTCAACTTTGTGTAAAATAAAAGGATTTTGCAGCAAAATTTGTAAAAGCACTGATTTCAGCAATTTTTCAGTACAAATGTGCAGTAAAACTAATCTTTTGTTGTTTTTTTTATTTTGGTTGAGAAATATGTAAACGTAAACGTATCATGTATGTAACTTAAAATACGTATAAACAGTCTACAGATAATTGTTCAATGTTACTAATATGACATTAGTAATTCAAGTAACATATATAACTTTACATTAGATTTTACCTAAAACTTGAGGAATAAATTTATCTTAATTCCTTTTGTAAATCATCACACACAATTTTCTATACCTAATAAAAAAATAGTAACACATTATTATAACAACACTTTAATAGTATATTACATGAATATATTAAAGACAATGTTTTTAATCTTGTAGTGAAGTCCATTAGAAGTAAGTTAATTGTCTAATCGCCGATTAACACACAAGTTGATAGCAAAAATATTTTTGTCGATCTGAAAAACACTGTCTTTAACTCCAACAATCTGTCTTACTTACATAATAAAATGGAGAATTTAAAATATTACCTAATCTATTTAAACGATTAAAAAAATCGTTTGTAGGTACTTGCAAAAATATTGTGTAATTAAAAATATACAGAATTATAATATTACGTTTTGAAACACAAAAAATAAAATTTCTGTTTATATAAATACAAATTGAAAATGGGACCAAAAAGAAGGTATTTCCAAAAAACAAGCCCCTACAATGTTTTGCATTTTAGCTATTTTCATGCACTCTTGATTTAATTTTTATTTATCAGTTTGGCTCATCTCTCGATGAAACCACTTGTCTATCTCATCAAACAAGCATTCCAGTTTTCCATTTTGGCCTCAATCCAATCGGTACTTGCGATTCCTAATAACCCACTTCCTTCAAATCCAAGGACAATGACTTTGTCCGATCGATTCCTCCGGTACTATTTACACTTTGAAGACGGTATAGTACAGCAATTCAGAACACAATGTCATTAATCTTACTGTCTGTTAGGACAGGTCGGGTCTGGTATTGCGCTGTGTCATGCCATGCACTATCTGTATTCTATTACCGTGTAACAATGCACCACGAATGGGTCTTGGATAGGTCAAGAAATCACATTTTGCAATTTGGCTAAAATTCGTTTCAAAAACTGTCTTTTTTCGCTTGGTTCCAGTATCAGATGCCGTTAAGTCGGTTTTTATGGCCGACCTTGTTGCTTTGAGTGTGCCATAAATTTTAACAACAAATAAGAGTGAAATCGGTCTACCTGCTCGCGTTTCTTGTAGGGTAGCGAAGTTTTCTGGGAGGATGGTTTCCTATGTATCCGAACGGGAAGTTTACCAGACGGTCCAAACTGGTTTGAGATTTGACCTGAAAGGAATTCGAAATATTGCGTCTTTGCTGAATCAGAATTGTGAACCGTAAGGTAACTTGCTGTTAATCGATAGGAATGATAAGGTTTGAGGTGTGTTTGGGATCGGATGCAAGAGTCGTGGTGAGTGGAATTTTGTAAAGAGACGCCAAGCGAGAGGTCGGATTATGGAGAACGAACGGAAATTGAAAAATGCGAACAATTTTTTGTCGCACAACGGGAGATATCGCAACGAGGCTTTTTAGGATTTCTCTGATTTTACAATCTGTATTACATACCTCTATTTTTTTTCAAAACTCTAGGCAAGAATATTGTTGGTTATTGTTATTAGTATTACCTAATTAAGTAATAATTATTAGGTATATATTATAGTATGTAAGAGTACCTATATGAAAAGAAGTAAAAAATAAAACGTAGTCGACTCTGGATATCATCATTATTTTTATTCTATTGTTACAAAGCTTTTTTTAAGTACATGTACTACATGTACAGAACTCAAAATGTTTTTTTAATTATCTATAAGGATGCTGTTAGAAAATAGCTATTTATGCAACAAGTTGCAAAATGAGCGTGTTTTTCACCAGACGTGAACAACACGTCGTCGTGTGTAAAAAACGGCCATTTTGCATTATAACTAGTGATAAAATTAAGCACATTTGACAAAATGACATATCACAATGGATGATTTTCACAACAAAATTGGAAAAAAAATATTTTTTTAATTTAATGATAATTTAATAATTTAATTTAATAATAATTACACATACCTACATACAAATTAGTTTGTGATATTAGTTTGTTCAAGGATTTATGAACAAGAAGAGGCTGCTACGGGCTTAGTGTCTAAGATATAAAAAAATGATTAGGTGGTACTTTACTTATAATTAACTAATAGCATTCTAGAAAACTACTTTTTAAGTCATTGACTAAAAACTAAACACCTACAACAGCTCAAAATTTTCGAAATAAATGCAGTGTCTGTACTTTCATGAGTATATATTTGAATTCGAAAAATACACAGTTTGCAGGTCAACTCTTAAAAATATACCTACTGAGTTTTTTTCTTTAATTTTTATTGATAAATTAAAAAAAAAATGGTTAAACTATTTTTATCAAAAATGTCTTACTATTTTTTTTAAGTGTAGCAACATATTGGTACTATAAGCAAGCAATTCTTACCTATATTTTATGTCGATTTTTTGTTTGTTTCAAAGTATTGAATTTTACATTTTGAAATGTCAAAATGTTTAAGTTTAAGTTGATGTTACTAATGATTAAAAATTAATGTACATATGTTTACCTGAGAACAATTGTGAATAACCCTTAAAATATTAATCATCTAATGTTTTTTTAAATAACCAAAAGCAAATCTGTTGCACTATACAGACCTCCACTAACAGTAAGCAACATCCGAGATATTGACCTGTTTTAGTAATTTTAAATATTTTTTAGTAACGGGTGTTTTTTTTCAATTTGGCGTCTTAATTGGCGGTGACTACGAGTTTGTTGTGAACGGACCACAATTTTTAATAAATAAGCTCAGCGAGATGTCAAATGTCAGATTAATGACTTTCAATTTGATGGTTTGTTTACAACTAAACTTTTATGGCTAGCTTTGACGCTTTAAGAAAATATTTATTATGTATATTATATCTAAAAAGTCTAATTTATCGATAAAAACATACTATTGGGGACAAAATACTTTGTTCACCATTTTTATCATCAAGTCAACGTTGATGACAGTTTCAAATTATTGACTTTTTTCTTGTCAAAAATATGCAATGATATGTCTGACAGTTACAGTCAGTGGCATTGACTTACAGTAGTAAAAATAAGGTTAAAAATTCTTAATCCTGATATTTTTTTTGACTAAAAGTTTACTAGACTTTTTAAGACTTTAAGTTCTTTGCTGGTCTTTTGTACGGCCGATAGTTTTAATAAAACACTTTTTAAATTATTGAGTTTTTTTTTTTCATTTTCATACAGCGATTACGAAGATGTATTGGGTTTAAAACATTAAAAATAAAAAACCGGTTTTTTGATCTTTTGATATCTAAAACAAAATGGATGTAGAAGTAAATGAAAATTTTTTTTAGATCCTACATATTGCAAGAATTATTGTGTCTCAATAAACAAAATCAAAAGTGCAAATTAGAAGTGAGATTTAATGTCTGTAGTTTTGAAGATTTGCAGTGATTCGTTTGCGATTGGCCCACCTTTCTGCATAATACGTTTTTGAAAGCGTCAATAAATCGTGGCAAATGTGTCGTCCAAGCCCTTATCAAAAAATTTCGTTTGATTTTCTTCAAAACGTACAAATTCAATTGTACCCCTTGAAACCTCCCTTCATCTCACGCTCTCAAAATTTCCTCATAAAACGCAATTGTTTGTATTCTCCCCTCTCGCGAATATTGCTTTCAGGATGTAAAATTTCAGCTGGCGGCTGGAAAAGGGGAAGCGTCGCGATCCTCCAAGGACCCTTCAGATTACCGAACTCCAAGGACTAGAGACATAGCGTTTCTTAAACGCGGATCGCGCAACATCCACTAGTGCGCGGGAAAACTGGGCGTGAGAGGCGATCGATTGAGCATCAGGGGCTTGCTGAATCCCCACCCATCAGGCATCCCGACGGTGTCACAAGCCGAAGCTGTCACACAGCCGTCGTCATCGTCCTCTGTCAACAAGATGCGCGAGCTGAAAAAGTGAAACTCTCATCACCGGTAATCGGAGGTGATAATTACCACAACCACCTGACTGCAGGCCCAACCTACCATAAGGTATGACTCGAATTTCTATACACAGAAAATGACGACGCTTGCTGATTCTGATTCTGCGAGAGTTGAAGATGAAACGTTGCGTGACTTTGACACCTGTGATATATCAAACGCAAATTAATTGCGTGCTTGATTCAATGATTACGAAGATGATATAGGCTCGAGAGAGCTGACGATGAGGGTTAGTCAAAATCTATAACTTCAATATCAAATTCTGCGATTCATTTTGTCACCTAAATTTAATTTTAACGGTCAAAGTCACGTAATTTTTGCACTTGAGCATGAAATCTCATTATTTTTTCAATTACACTTTTGCGCTTTTCTGCTTTATGTTTCATGATTCTATTCATGTTTTATCGTGCGTGCTTCATCTCTTTGAATTTATTATTTATGGCAGTTGTCTTTCTGTTTTTCTTGAGCTTTTATTTGTATATCTAAAGTTTTATTATAATTTTACAGACAACTTTGAGTAATTTTTTTCCGATACTTGTGAATTGTTTTCCTAAAAATAATAAATTTTATTCTTTCTGAAGTACCTAGATGTGATAATTTTTCACAGCACTTTATTCTGAAGTTTTCACCAATGGTCGTAGTTTGTTTCAATTTGCTTTGATCAGCCTTTGTGTAACAGTTGACTAAAAAATCAAATAGGTACATTTTTTTTCAGTTCCAAGTCGATGTGGCATGCATCAGTATTTTAGTACCAATATTTTTGCTTTACATTGAAGTATAGTGAATTGCTTTGATTACTTGGAGGCGATTCGAGTTAAAGAAAAGAGTTAAAAACTATAATTATAATTATTTTATCCTTTTAGAATATTTTAGAAATATTAGCTTAGAAAAGAGTTAACAAATTTTATCTTGTACTTACCACAGAGATTACGTTTTTTTTTTTTTAAATAAGAATTTAACAAATCGTAGCAATTTTTTATAGAAATATACCTACTTATAGGTATGTTTCATACTAATGGAAATAGTGTCTTCACTACATGGCAAAATATTTTTTACAACCAAATATTTATATCAGTTATTTAATTGGCTTAATGTAAATCTTTTAAAAATAGAAATAAACGTTTTCTAATCGGCAAGTTTGTAACACACATATTTTCTAGATTTACCTACTTTTGTCACGAGCCGCCACTGCTTGGCAATCGCCAAGTTTCGTTCAAAGTTTTCTTTTATTACAAAAAGTGTACTGTTTTCTAGCAAGTTACAGAAAGTAGCTACTTTGTATAAGCTTTTGTAATAATAACAGTAAAGAAAAAAAAAACTTTTTAAAGCTAGATCCCGACTGCTTTAATTTTAACTGATTTTCTTCAACGTATTATAAGTATATTGTAAATTACAATTTACTTCTTTTTTCAGTTTCATATAATATATGTACCTATGTTAAATTTCTTACAACTGAAAAGTATATTCAACGTTTATACAGTTTATTCATAGCATTTATACGGACAATTGAAATTTAACTAAAAATTAAGAACAACAGCATTAGAGTGATGTTAATGTTTTACTTTTAAATAAGTAAAAAGTATAACAGATTCTCTTTTACATTATTTTATAAATCTGGAACAAACTGTATAATAAATTTTCTGGTAAGGTAAATTAATCAAAAATTTGTGCAAGTTCTGTTTGGTCAAGAATATTTTGAACAGTATTTACGTTTAGACTGCTCTGTCACTTAATTCATCTAACAAACAATTTATAGGTAAATATGTTTAAGAAATAAATTGTTTTTGTAGATTTTTCTATTTTTCGCTCCATTTTCCTTTCAGACCTCTATAAAGTCTGCTCTTCTCGACCGGATTTAATTTCCTAAAACCTTCATTTGCCTCCGATCTTCAATCGCGATAACCTCGACCTCATTTACAAAATCCTAACAAATTTTTACCCTCGACAAAGCGTGACACCAATATCTTAAAGTTGGCTGAAACTGTTATACCACCCTTGAAATGATTTTCGATTCACTTTATGGTAATTCTACTTGTAGTGAGTCTGCATTAGCATGAAAGTACAGGATTGATGTCTTTATACGTTGACAAATGTCCCTTATATATTCTAATCACGTTATTCAGCGCTAACAGATGTGAAAAGTCGCTTGAATATGAAACGGAAATTGTTACCTCAAGTCAAAACACTAATTTAAAAAAAGTTATACAATAATCTTATAATTGTCTTTTTCAGGTTCTTGACTTTGGCTGGAGCAAAAAGAAAGTACCATCATGCATTCCGTCGCCGTTTGGATTACACAGTCCGCATGTCAACATTGTCAACTGATGTCATCGAGTTTTTTCCACGTTTTTTCCGTTCTCCAGAGATGAATAATATGTGTTGTCTAATCGGTAGAATACAAAAAATGAAGCAGAAAATTTTCTCTAAAGAGATCAAACAGTCCGCAACTAATTTCATTGTAATTAAGAAATATATGTGTGTTGGATGATTAATGGATTAAGGAATTGATTTCACAGTCACACACGAAGATCTTAAGTGTTAATTTATTACAAAGAGCGATATAATTAGGCTACGATTGTGTGAGTACCTGTTAATTACCTATTAATTTAGTTAAATGAGAATTTAGTTCTAATGATTGACGGTTCTGGTTACAAAACTACATATTTTGATCGAGAAATTGCTTATTTAGGTTTAATTAGTAGCGTGTACGAAGGAAAAATTGTAATTATGTGGGTTGGTCTAAATCTTAATTGTAATTGGTGTTCTTGTATTTAATCAAATCGAGTTTACTTAATGAAGATTAATATGTATTTTATTATTTACAGGAAAGTGACATAAGACGGATGGTCGGTGAATTGTTTAACAGTCACAAAATTAAACGAGGATGTGAGTATTTAAAAGTTACAAAATGATTGTTTGTTTCTCTTTTTAAATAAAGTTTTTTGAAACTATAATAATTAAAATGACGTCTTCACAAAATAAAAAAGGCTTATTTCTTACATACAGGGCGATTCAGATAAGATAATGAGCCTGGCGATCTGGCGATGCAACCCAAAAAACAAATTTCATTTACGTCTTTGATCCAATTTAAATTAAGATTTGCAAGTTGAATCCAAGTTATCATCTTATGTCACTTTGACAACGCAGAGAACCATTATTAGTACCATTCACTTCTCGCGGAATGATAGCGAAATTAGAAAAGTCTTTTCGGTGTAAACTCAATACAAAATGTAGGAAAGAATGAAACATCAAAGGTAGGCAAACAGTTTTTTTTATAAATCATAAAATGCTGGTCAAAGCACTGTCAGAGTAAATGAAATTCGTTTTTTGGGTTGTATACCTATCGCCAAAACGCCGGGCTCATTATCTTACCTGAATCACACTGTATATTTCAGAAGATGGAGATATACATATGTCTAGTCTTTTTCACAACATAAAAAATAAGATTTTTATTAAAAAAAGATACTAAACCGATGAGTATTAGAAAATAAGAAATATAAGAAACACATATTTTCTTCTATGTTTGATTTAAAATAAGTACTTTTAAATTAAAAAAAAATGTTGTGCAGACTAACATATTATTCGTTAATTTATTTAAATTAGTAATTAGAAAATTAATTTAGCTAAATTTGTTACTGATCTACTTCTTCTTGGATCTTCTTGGTATGGAAACGATGAACAAAAACACGATTAGCCCGTCACAGCAAACTTTTATAGAGAATAAAAGTTTTATTTTATTTTAGTTTTATTCTCACCTGAGGATGACCACTTTGTGGTTGAAACGCGTTGTGATTTAAATAAAAGTTTGGTGTGACGGGCTAATCGTGTTTTTGTTCAATGTTACTGATCTAATTGTTTATGACATTTAAATCTGTATCAATCTTGGAAAGCTAATTTTAAGATCTTTAACAATTAAACCAACTAGTTGAAAATAAAAAAAACTTACTATGTTATATTTAACCACAACAAACATAAAATGTTAAATGTAAATAATTTATATAATTTATTATAATAGTTTTATGACTAAAAAACGAAAAAAATAAGGAAATTGTAGAAATATCTTTAAGAAATTACTTACATATTATATTAGCAAATAAAATACTAGTTATAAATACAGGATGTCTGAAAAAACGTTGAAAGATTTCGGGAAATGGTTTTCTAGATCAAAATGAAAAAAAAAAGATCCCATAGACTACGTTTGAAAATGCTTCCTATAAGGGAGCTAGTTCCCCTTGAAGAAGACAGACAAAAGGTGTTTTCATTTATCCCAGTAACCGATGGACATAAATTTACAAAAGTGTAAAGTGTAAAAAATTATCTCTTGTGTTATTTTTGTACATCACACCGTTTTCGACAAAAACGAGGTTTTCTTAAACCGTGCACAGACTCTTATTCTAAAAAGCAACTCACACAGTGAGTTTTTTCATATAAGGTCGAGTTATTGCTCTAGCTCCCTTAGGAAGCATTTCCGGACATAGGTTCATTGGAACTCTTTTTCTTATTTTGACCTAGGGAATCACTTCTCGAAAGCTTTCAACATTTTTTTGGACATCCTCGTATACCTCCTACTTATGTGAAAAATTGACACTCATTTCTTGATTTGTAGTTTAAAATTAATTGTAAAGAAGTGAGGAATAAAAATAATAATTAATAAGTAATTAATACCTAATTATCAGAGGACAATATGTTTTAAACAAAATTGTTTATTTTGAAATAGTTTTACGAGTTTCGTTCTTTATTATGTGATGAGCATTTTTATTGAAAAATATAAAAAAACAAGAATTTGCTTAATTATATTTTAAAAATTCAAATTTAAATCAGCACTTTTGAAGTAAAATATAATTTCTTCGCCAACCAGTTAGAAAATGTATTATAATAGAATTTAAGTTTTAATTTTATTTGATTTTTATTAACATTAAGATTGTACTTTTAATTACGAAATAAATATTTTTTTTATTTCGTTTTATAACTAATTATCATTTAAGTATTACTTTTTGATTCTTAATCCAAAAGATTTTCTAATTTAATCAAATAGTGCAAAAAGTGTAAAGATTTCTAATCACAAGTACTTTTTAAAATAAAGTATTCGTTGTTTAGAATAACACTAATTATGTTTTTTGTTACAGGTTTTTGCTGAAGATTATTAAAAAAAAAAACGTCGCTTCACGTTAATGCTCTACATCTACCCTGTAGATCCGAATTTGTTTGAAATCAGGCGACAAATTCGGTTCTAGAGAGGTTTGTGTGGTGCATACATTGCAACGTGACTAAAATAAAACTAAGTGTTAATTTAGACTTATTATTTAATAGACGAATGCCAGTTCTTAGATATAAATCATCATAAAAATGTCAAAGCTGGGTAATAGTTAATAAAAAGCCGACAATTAAACACATATTACTTAGTCAGTATCAAATGTCGCAGACAGAAAATATTTATAATATAAAAAAAATAGTTAAATGTTTTGTATAATCAGAAATTAAAAATAAAGTTCAAGAGAAAACTTGTTTTATTTACTTTAACATTCACTAAATTATTAAAATAAAAAAGACTGAGACGTGATTAATCAACTAAATAACAAAGAAGTAGCAAACAATATTGTAACATAATTGTGAAATCAATTATTTTAACAATTGCTTTTCCTCCATTTTGATGTGATGTGGGAGCTTTTAGTGTATTGTTGGTTGCATACTCAGGATACCAGAAAGCTTCCAAAGCTCTCAATTGTTATCAATTGTTTTCGAAAAACAAACCATGCTTTGAATGATAAATAAAACTACAAATAAAAAACATATTTTAAAATTATTGAAACAAATCACTAATAAGTAATTATAGGTCTCATAAAAAATCAGAACAAAGAAGCCACCACTTCAAATCGCTAAAACCTAATTTCTGGCACAATTACTTCTATCGTCGTGTGTCTTTTCTCATTTGTCCTAAAGCACGAACCCGCGATTAGATAATAGCATAACCAGTGCAACAGTTGTAATTTGTAGCCAGATTAAGGCTGAGACCATTAATCATAACTCGTTTGGTGTTAATTTTTCTATCCTTTATAATCAGTTCGAGTGGTCCTACTGTGATTGACACGGCCATTGTTGTAAGTTATTCAAATTAGTTTCACCTGGATAATGATTTTTTCTTTCCTCATTGGAAAATCGCCCGTATCTCTTCACCTTCTTTATTAATTAAGTGCATTAAAGAGTTACCGAGGACCGATTCTACCGTAGTAAGGGTTTCGAGATAAGCAGGCAGCGGTAAGTATTCTACCAGGACACAAGATTAATGATACGCGGCCTAAGATTCAAAAGTGACATGAAAATCTCAGCCTCTGCTTGGGCCCAACTGCATCTTTACAAGCTTTTGTCGAGGTGAGGCCACGACGAACCGACGAGGATTAATAGAAATTATTTACAAAAGAATGAGAAAAATAACGGATTTGAAACTGAAACATACCAACAAAAGTAACAACCATTTCAGATGTCATGGGAATTAAATAGAAAATTTGAATTTTGAATCGCATTTTATGAATAACGTTGATACTTCTTGACGATAGATGTCGACAATTACTTGGTGGTACTTTTTAATTTTGATTTCGATATACTAGCTGTCCTACCTCAATATGTTTAATCAAAAAAAAACACATACATTACAAGCACGAAATATTACTGTAGCTTTTTATTTAGTGTTTAAATCAATTTAAAGACACCGCTTCATATAATAATAAAATGTTATACTTTTTCTATTTTAAAAACTTTTTTCAATATATTTGAAAACCATTTAGTGCATTTTATTGCAGAAAATCTGAATATATTTATTTTTGGCGTGTATTTGTTTTTGAAAGTTTTGAAATCATTCGTTTAGATCATTAGGTCTTCTAGTGTAAGCGTCTGTTGGGCCCCTCCTAAGTCAGAAATTCCTTTTGCACCCCTAAATTTTTGGAATCTCCATTTTGACATTTCGATTAATATTTCACCGCCCTAGTTCTAAATAAAACAGTCGTTGCACGAGTGGTGAGTGAGTCGTGACGTCATCGATTTTAGTCCACTGGTACAGAATGATGAATTTATCCTTCTTGTGACAAGCAAGCCGTCATCACGCCCAGTCATTTTACTATAATGTCACTGTATCCTCGGCCACTCCATTATCCCACCGTCATTTAAAAATCTCCCATTTGCGATCGATTTTTTCTGTGAGGACATTTAAAATAAAGAAAGTGGAGGGAATGAAGGACTGTCAGAGCAGAACTGTGCTCGAGGGCAGAACGTAATCTTGAAGGGTAGATATAGAAAGACTCTTTCCGAACGTTCGTTTCTTATATACAATATTTTTTTCTCTGGGAAAACTTTGTTGTTTGAAGCTGTGCGCTGCTAAGCGATCATTAATCATGGGTAAGTTTCAGAGTGAGTGACGTGTCGGAACAGTCCGCGGCCCCCTCGACTCAAAGAACTCCGGGGAGCTTTCAGAAAATTGCAACATCTCGGATACGAGGAGCTGATCCGGCGATGAACTCTCGAATAAAGGATTCTTCTATTTGATGACGCAGCACTAACGACGACGGATTTGTTTTAGCTTAATTAAATTCGATAACCAAATCAATACCCCACCATCACAACATTTCAATAGTTAATTTTTTACTTAAAAAAATAAAAGAACCAGCTTTTGCTACATAATAATTAAAGTAACTAAAAATATTAACAAGATCTAGGAAGAAAACAATATTTCACTTATCTTAAAAAATGGAAATTTGATAATTGAAATAAATGCGTCAAACCGTTTGTAACCTAACGAATAATTATAATTATAATAATTATGTTTGAAATAAGAACTGTGTTTTCAAAATAATCAATGTGTCACCAAATAAATTGTATTAGAATTTTATTACGAAATATGGAACCAAGTTTATGACGGGTACTTCAAAAAGCCAGTTTTATAATAAAATTAAAGAAACTTTAAAATTAGTGTTGGTTCAGAATGTAAATTTTTTGTCAACAAGTCCGTAACAATTATTACATTTTACATTCTAAACCAACAATAGCTTTAAAGTCCTTTTAATTCAATTATGAAACTGACCTTACAAAAGCTAATTTTAAAATTGGTTAGCTCCAATACAGTTGCAATTAATTAACAATTAATTTCTAAATATTTTTGTTGGTTCAATAATGTTGAATAAAGTTTTATTTAAATTATATTATTTTCCTTTTCAAATAATATGCAGCACTTATGGACTTGGGGTTCACTTTAACTCTGAAGTCTAACTCTGAGTCCTTTTAATTCAATTATGAAACTGACCTTACAAAAGCTAATTTTAAAATTGGTTAGCTCCAATACAGTTGCAATTAATTAACAATTAATTTCTAAATATTTTTGTTGGTTCAATAATGTTGAATAAAGTTTTATTTAAACTCTGAACCTTCCATATATGTATTTTGTTCTGTTGCTATCACCAACATTGTAGCAAAAATGTATTCGTGTTGTCAATCCATTGGTATTCATTTTATGCTCTTATCAAAGTTTTTGGCTCAGTTAATTAAGTTTCCGTTTAATGTTTACTTTATAACTTAATATACACCGTGCGATCAAAAAAAAAAATTAGAGAAGGCGGTGATTAAAGTCCTTCAGATGGCAATCCTGATTTTTGACATCAAATGTCAGCGGAAACTTTGACAAGTTTACTTTTTATTTATTTTGAGTTAAATAATGTTCACTTTAGAGCAGAAAATTTTTTATTCGAAATTGTCTGGAAATTTTCCACAAAAACTGAAAGTGAAAATAACCATTCACGTTTTCGTGTTGTACAGCATTTTTGTAATAACTTGCAACAATAAAAATTTTCTGCTCTAAAGTGAACATTATTTTTCTTAAAATGAATAAAACGCAAACTTGTCCGCTGACACAAATCATCCATCTGAAGGACTTTAATCACCGCCTACTCTGATTATTTTTTTTTTGATTGCACGGTACAATACTATAATACACTTGCATTTTTAGATAATTCTTATAAATTTACAGATAATTATTTAAAATATTACTGTACAACTTAATTAATGCGACCAAAATTTATTCCGAACAACAAGAAGTGTAACGAGTCATGGTCTGAACTTGCACTCGATAATCCGAACAATAACAACAAATATTTACCTCCAACTTTTCTATTACTTATATTAATAATTGTTTAATCTAGAATATAATTATTGTAATCTAGAAAAATTAACATATACTTACATAAAAAGTATGCTGATTTTTGTTATTATTTTTTAAAATGTATACAGTTAAAATATATAGTTTTAATAGACTTACTGAGTATGTTTTTTTTTGTTCTTTTATAAATATACCTACACAATTTAGTTAAAAATAGAAAGATTCACGCTTTTTTTACGAGTAACTGGATAGAACATAATCTTTTTACAATTTCCATAATTTTTATTCACCTAGATTTTACATAAATATTGACAAAATATAAATAACAATAGCAACAAAAACATATCTATAAAACCATCTGAGCTTAGAAGCATTTTTTGACACTTTTGAACAGTTTTCTATTTGAACTGAATTCATGTTTTTTTTAATGTGAATTTTTAAATAATTTTTGTTAAAAGCAAAAATTCTTTTTTTATTTGTTTTTTATTTGTTAAATGTTTGTTAATTACAAAATTGTGTGCTAGTCTGTTGGTTTTTAATTTTAAATAAATCTGCATTACTTACATCACGTTTTTCCGTAAAAAAACATTTCAATCGAAGTTAAAATCTGAAAATTTGAAGAGGGAAATATTGTCTAATCAAATAAAGCCCAAATCGCCGAAAGATATATTACAGATGGGGAGAAATTTGAGCCAACTTTATAAACGTCTGATTCAAACTTAATTTAAACACCACTTAGACGCGTCAATCATTTCGCTACTCCAAAATTAAACTTTATATCTGTAGGTTAATTGTATTATCGATATTTTCATTTTAATAAGGTCAGTCGGCCGATTTTTTTTCACTAGAAAACAAATTCAATTAATTATAATTTCACCAGTAATCGCCTAATTGAATTAAATCGCTGTTTAGTAAATATCAAAACAAGGAAATGCAATACGAAACGAGCTTAGTAACGATGACTTGTGATTTCAAAAATGACGAAGCGACGATGAAATGTTTGAGTCGCAAATAAAAATGTTTACCCCCTGAGATATTAAATTTTTTTTAAGTTTGAGGCATTATTGAAAATTTAATTTAATGGTTATTGTGTGGAACAGCCGCTCCCATACTTAGATTGCTCCAAATTGAAAATTCCTGTTAAGTTCGTCCCTCGTGAAATATCCATTACCAAATTAATAAACCGAGGGCAGATTTATATGAAAACTCGTTGTCTAATTAACATTTTTTGAATTTCTTGGATCGAAATTACTCTAATACAATAGAAACTGTACCGAGAAATAATCAATCAAATATAGATAGATCATTTGTATCAGTCGCCTTGTGGTAATATTGCATAAAGCCGGAACGTGAATTTACTTAAGATTTTTTTCGCTTCTGATAAATTGCTTTTGTTCTATTGGTCCTGTAATAAAATATTTTTGTACTTGGAGTTAAAAAATTTCGCATTCGTGTAAAAACCAATCAATCACCGGCACGGAAGAGTCGATCTGCTTTTGGCCTAAATGAGATGTTTGCTTATCAAACGGAAACTCTCTTCCTGGAGATAAAATTCCCGAGCGAACTTTCGTCAAGCAATTTAAGGAATTCGCTCCACTGACTTGATTATGATTGATAAGAAAATTAAGAACTCGGATAGACTCGAATTTAAAGTGGAAATTAGAATTTTGCATGCACGCACTTCGACGAATGTTATTGCTAAATGCATAAACCCGGAACTAATATGATAATAAATCATGCAAGTAGTAAACCCTTTGTAAACTGATTACAAGCTTGCGGTTTTGGTTTACGATCGTCATAAATTATACATCGAAGAGGTGACACTTTTGTCGACCGAAAATTAAAAACACCACTCATTTAAAACAGGTGTTTGGATAAAAAAAAACATCTCGCCTCTCAATTCCGGTCTTACATTAACGAAAAACAATAAATCAAAACAGTGTCAAGCGAGCCATCAGTCTCAATATTATTTAGTCCTAATGATTATAAATAATCTTGATACGTTTAAAATTGGTGCCAAGTTACGAAATTGACTTTTTTATTTTTTGTAACTAAAAAATTACAATTTGCATATATATGAACAGACGTATTCATGTACCAATACATTACAAACAACTTGTCTCAAATATAAAAATAACTTGATTGGCGATTGATCACTGTCATTGTATACAGTTAGAAATATTAGCAACGCATTTGCATTTTAAAAGATGCACCTTCAGGTCAGGTTAAGGTTTTTTCTTTTTGCACTTCGTAAAATTGAAGGCTTTTTGAGCTACCAAACACTGTAATTATTGTAGATTACTAGGTGAAGGTCAAAGAATCTGCCTATGGTGTGCGTTCAAAGACATTTCAAGATAAATAATGACTGTTCCATTTAACTACATTGACTCTAGTTAGCCATAATGGCCCTGATTTTCAACAAAGAGTTTCGGTTTTAGTCTCACTTAAAAGATAGTATTTATAGACTTTGACGTCCAGGTATGCTAATCGCAGAATATTTTCTACTTCAAATTGATTACTTCAACTTTTCAGTATGTTGCTTATATTCAAATTGGTCATGTAGTTAATTAATCATGTTATGTAACAGTAGGTAATGAGGTATTGAAGACACAATATGAAGAAGAGTTTTTTGTTGGATTGGTTAACAATAGGTGAAAAAATGGGTCGAGAGGTCGCAAGTAGCAAAAGTCAAAATTTAATTTGTCAGGTAGCAAAAAACTGTTTAGCAAATTAATTATCTTTAGTCTTAAATAGTTTTTGTTTTTAATTATTTCTGGTTTAAAATTTATGTAAAATTACTGCAAAAATTTTATTTACTTTTAGTTATGTATAGATAAATTTTAACGTTGAGGCATATCTTGTAGAGATAACCCGCATATAAAGTAAAGCTTTCTTAAATCCACAATTGACTTTCTTCAAACTTTAAAGTTTTATTATAGCACAATACTAACTAGAACTTTAACTAAGATTTTTTTCAATTTATCGAGAACCACAATAAATCTAAATTTAGAAACAATGCTTTACTTACTAAAATAAACTCTTCGAATTATTGAAAGTAGCAAAGATTTTTATTACTTCTATGTTATCTGTAGAAACTAGTATGTGTTCTGTTTTCTCAGATACAATGTGTTAAAGTACCAAACTTTCTATAAAGTAAAAAACATGTTTATTTAATTTTGTAGAATTAATTGTAGTGTGAAGCAGCTCTTGATCCAGAGGCATATTGTGAAATAAATATTTTTTTTAAGTACAAATTATTGTTTTACAATTATATGTGACGTTTTTTTTATTTTTTCTATTTGGACAGATTATGCTAATCAATAACAAAATTACTATATTTAAAAACTTATAATATAATTTAAAATGTTGAAACAGCTTTTTTTTTTTAAGCTTTATGGATTTGAATTAGGTAGGCTCAAGGCAATGTTGGTAATTGAGATCTAAGTGTTTTATTAGAATAATGACTTTGCATTTTCCGGTGGTCTCCTCTCAGTGAAACTTATCGACAGCTCGTGAACTACCAAAACCATCCGGAAGTCTTAGTAAACAACATTTGCTGATGGAAATCTTGTATTAGATCGTAAGTCAGTCTCCTCCCGAATGTCATTGCTGGTGCATAAAGCCGCATCAGATCTATTGTTGAAAGTAAAAGGACACAATTATTATTCATTTGTAAATGTCAGTGGTGGCCGATATTCAATATGGTGGGAGTCACCGGACCACACGACATACTTGATAAATGATGTCTGATTCTTAGGATAGCTCTGTTTTTGAACACTTTTGCGATGTGCTGTTGAATATTTTAGGTCTTTGGTGGGACGTGCTTCCGTCTACTCTTCGTTTACATTTGGCGACGTTTCCAGACATGACATGTTTTCTTTCCCTCCTATTATAAATAATATGTGCATTTCGAGCTGTTTTTCCGCGCTTCCGGACCGCATTACGCGACATTAACTCAAGAAACGAAGAAGCCGATGCTAATGGATCATCGATTTGAATCGCGACTATTTACAGTCGAATCAATATTATGACTTATCTACAAAACGCATCTTTTGTCAAATGATCGATCGGGCTGTATTGTTTGCTTGTTTGACTTGATTTCTCCAAAATCGATGTTGCCGATAAATGCTGGAACATGTTATGAGTCTCTCGAGGTTTCTGCAAGTCACCGACTTGCAACTGCAACTCATTCAGGTAGAGTGGAGGTTCCTGGCACTGAAATGAGTTTGTTTGTTTCACGATTTTCAGCCGATCGATACCTACCAAACTTGATCAAAATTTTTCAAATACCAAGAGACGCTTACTGTAAATACCGACAAAGTAATTTTTGACATGAGAACGTCTCACCAAACTCGCAATAGTCTCAAGAGATGTGAATTTGCAGCACAAAAGGTAAAGGGAAGTGCTTTCAATACTATTTCAAAGCTCCGACAAAACATTTCTACTGAATTTTCAACTGAAATGTGTCCTGTACGTTTTTAGATTCTTTACTTTTAATGGGCGTTTTATTGATTTTCTATTTAGCTGATGATTCTGTCCGCGTTATTTTGCTTCATTTACTTCTTCAGATTGTTCCTATTCATTAACTACCGGAATTTTGCTTCTGCTAACGGTTACACGGTCATTAGATACAGTTTCATGATGTCTTTATTTATAATTCAACGAAATTTACTCAAAGTTTTATTCTATTAGCGCTAATGATGTGACAATAGACAAACTTATTACCTACTTACCTAGAACAATAAAAGATACATTAATCCGTTCATTATTACTAAAGCTATAAGTTAATAAAAGTGTTAATAGGCAAATATCAATTAAAAAAACAAATACCTATTTAAATATTTGTAAAACGATTTATGCTTTCTCTAATAAATATTTATTATTCAAAATTACTTATTTTTGCATTTTTACTATAAAGATTTTATATTTAAATAAGTAAATTAACTGACGTTTACACACTATAATGTTATGGGCAACGTAAGTTTGCCTGCAGTTTATATCCACTGTCCCTAAAGTCAAAATAAAATAATGAAAAATTCGTGCAATATGGAGATTTGTGGATAAAATGTTACATAGCACTTACTTCCTACAAGAAAGAATTTTTGCAAACACGAATTCGTTTTGTGAACTCTATTTTTTACGTATGCAACAGAAGCCACTTATACTTGTACTATAAATAATTGTTTAAACTTCAAAAAAGGATTAAGGTTTATTTCGATAAATTTAATTTTTATTTTGAAAAAGATATTGGAATTTTTGTTAATTTTGAAACACATCTCAAGTGTTTGGAAATCAATGAAAATTGATATTAGAATATAATCTAGGGATTTTGT
Source organism: Tribolium madens (assembly GCF_015345945.1). Lineage (NCBI taxonomy): Eukaryota > Metazoa > Arthropoda > Insecta > Coleoptera > Tenebrionidae > Tribolium > Tribolium madens. Next base: position 7,722,792 of record NW_025401006.1, read on the forward strand.
AAATTAAAAAAAACCTTTCACTTCAATATTTACATTATAAGTATATATTACAGAAATTTGGTTTAAAGGAGGTACAGAGAATAAGTGTAGAAATTTGGTAAAAAAATATTTCTTTAAACCATTAGTATTAAATATTATACAGGATGTGTCAGAACTCGCGCCCCAAAGATAATCTTCAAGGAAGATAAAATATACTAGGAACATAAAAAAAATGTTTAAAAAATTCTATCTGTCAAAAAAATTTGACAATTATTTTTTAACTTTTGACATTTTTTATGTCAATATTTAATGATACTGATGATCTTGTATGTCTTTTTTATAATTATTTAATAAAGGTACAAAAAATTTTGGTAATAAAAGCCACAAATAACATTAAGCAGAGTTACAATTTAGAATACAGTCTTCTTGTTTTCTCTTCAAATAGCCTGTAGCAAAAAATCTTGAAAAAAAATAAAATTTTGTAACAGAAATAAATAGAGTCAAAGTGTAAAATGTAAGCTCTCATAACTTCGAAATTTTTATAAATAGAATTCTTTTCCATGTTCTTGGTATCTTACCTTACATGGTATTTTTCTCCGGAGCGCAAGTAGGTACTGGCGCACCTTGTATAAAAACTTATTCAAAAAATTTTACTTATTTTGAGTATACCTACCTATCTATACATTTGAAATTGTTTTTTTTAATATAATACCTAAACTTATACCTATTAAAAAAATCGTGATCTTGATAAGAAAATTTTGCATGAAACACCTACAAATGAGTATTAAGCTTTAGGAAATAATCGAAATTTAGGACAAGTCTCTGGATGTTTACAAGTTTTGGAAATTATAAATTTAATTAACAGTGTTTGAGTTATACTTAGTATCTTTATATTATGATGTCATTAGAAATTTGCACTCAAATTAATTATTAAAAACAGAAATATCTTTGTGAATTAAAATCGATAGATAGTAAATAAAAAATCAGAAACTTAGTAGAACACTAACTTGTTATTATATAAAAATATTGCTTAAATAGCTTTAAATAATTGCTTTGGAGTCTACCTAAAAATAACTCCAACTTCCTGTCATAATAATTAATGAAAAACTTGTCACATTTCAATTCCACCCAAATGTATTTTTCTTCGTAATTAGACGTTTTATCTCGTGGCAAATTACCAAAAAACCAAAATTTCCCATCAATGCTCTCGCAGTATTTGGGAAAATATTGAAATTCCCTCGGGACGCACATGATGACGGCGCTGAAGACTTCTTCTCGTTCTCTTTTTCTCCCATGAGAACCCGAAGGAACTGCGCAAGAGAAACATTTGATAAGCGGCGACGTGTAGAAGTGGGAGGAGTAAAGTATAGCGAGCTTTTCACCATCCTCCAGTTTATACGCGACCAGTAAAGGGAAAGGTCGTGTCTTCTCTCGTTTCGCGTCTTCAATTATAATAAAAGCTCGTGACTCTCTTTGTACGTACTAAGTGATAGACATTGGAAATAATGCGGTTATTTAGTGATCGAATTTTTAGCGAAATTGTAGTGATTTAGAGGCTTTCTAGCCGACCGCGTGTATGTGAGCCCCCACCTCTCGTCTAAGTAGCGTCATCCATCATGGTCGGTGACGTCAGCCGTTGCTATTGGTAGGGTCGCGTCACGTGGTGAGTTAATTGAAGGCGGAGTCAGCGCAAGTGGTATAGTAGGGGAAGAGAAAAAAGAGTCACTAGTGCGTAGTAAACCCCCCACCGTATAATCCACGGCACGCTATTCCGAAAGCTTTTATCGAGAAGTGAGGAAAAATTAATGATGAGCTCGTTTTTGATGAACCCGGGGACGGCGTTACCGACGTATCAGCAACCCCAGCACATTAGTGGTGTTGTCGTCGATCCTAAGTTTCCCCCAAGTGAAGAGTACAACCAGAATAGTTACATCCCACCCGGAGGAGACTTCTTCGGTAACCACCACATTCAACAGCAACAGCTCCAGTACGGATATCATAACCATCAAAATTACAACTCAAATGTGCTAAGTAACGGATATGGGTATGGTAATTACTACCATCCGCAAATACACTCCCATCATGGGCCACCCATACACCACCAAATCAGGCCGCCGATTTTGCACGACACTCAGCCTATGTGTGATAGTTTGCAAAATTCCCAACCACCAGTTACAAGTTCCTCGAACATTCTTCAAAATTTAGCAGACATTACGCCCAATGTTACCCCAAATTGTGATGTGAAATCTAGTGTGTGTAGCCCGGGGTCGTGTCATCAAGACTCAAAGACTTCACCCTCTGGACAACACCTTCAAGAGTTAGGTTTGCGACTCGAAGATGGCAATTCCGATGAGCAAGACGACGGGGATGACGGCCAAGGAAGTTCAACAAACAACGACGAAGATGACGATGATGAAGAAACCGGAGACAGACAAATATACCCTTGGATGCGCAAAGTTCACGTTGCTGGAGCTTGTAAGTCACTTGATTTTTAACAAATCGACAAACATTTATCTATTTCGATCGGTTTAAATCTCACTAAAAGGCACTAAATGACAATAGCTCGATGTAAACAACTCGTGTCTCCGAGACCACAAAGGTAGAGTTACAAATCGACGGTCGTTTACAAATAAAAGATTATAAATTGGAAGTACTTAAAGCTTTGTGTCGGGACAAGAGTCTGGGACGAATAACTTATTGCGGTCGCATCTTCCCATGAACATAGACCGTCGGATTGATGAGATGAGATAAATAGCGTGTTTTGACTTTTGACACTCGAAACGCGAACTTCAAGGGTCTTTTACAAATTGACGCTATTTTAAAGTGATTTTGGAGTATTTATTGACTTGAGGGGCTTTTTGAAAGAGCATCTTTCACTTATACATAGCATAGATAACTTTGAAATGGCCATATAATTTAAAATTACTTCTGTTTGTATATTTCAAGCAAAAAGTATTTTTTAATAAAAGCTTTTAGTGTACTTAATAACTAGTAATAAACAACTGTTGCAACACACAACAAAGTACCTATTATTACACACACTTGCGCACAGCCCTGTTTTATATTTTACCCTTACTAGAAAGTACATAGGTAGTTTCTGTATTAAAATTTACTTTATGATTTTAAATCAATGTGTAAAATGGAGTTATAAGCAGGTATGTATTTTTAACTTTTTTTTTTAATGAATTAAGGAGATATACCTACCTAGTAGATTTTTTTATTGTTTAAGTTACAATACCTACTTTTGTTTTGCATTTTCAAATAAATGTAGGAAATGGTTTTTACTTGCTTAATTATTTATGTTTACATAATATTTAAATATTTACGTTGTAGGTACTAGTAATAAAACATTAATAACATTTTTAAAACCAGTCACAAAAGTCTTCATTCAGACAGTAATTTCGGTCATTTTGTGACAGGATTTTTTATCAAAATGTTTTTTTATTATATTGTTTTTTGTATAATTGCTTTAACAATAAAGATGTAGATTAATAACTACAATTATGACGTATTTGTATTTTCACAGTTTTAAAGGTTTTAGTAGTAACACCAAAATTTCGCACTGCATGAACGTGACTGACTGTAATTATTATTATGCCTACAGTCTTACAAATTACCTAAATTTATAATATTAAAAATTACATGCAAGAAGTAATATGATTACCTAAAGCTAAATAAAAATTTTGGCTATTTTTATCTTTGCTTTTCTGAAGTCACTTTGTTTAAGAAAAATTTAGAACGCATTTACCAAATTTATTATTGCCATTTAGTGTTTGTAAATACAGGGTGATTTTAATAATTGTGCAAAAATTTTAGGAGCAAAACAGCCATAGAAAGTGTCTTTGTAATAAAAAAAAACAATAAAAGAAATAAATATAAAAAAGAAATATAATCCTTGAGGTTAATTTTTCAAAATCTGTTATATTATTTTAAAAAAGGAGTCAAAAATAGTAAAAACAGCTACAGAAAAAAGTTTTAACTTCCTTTAAAAAAAAACAATAAAAAGATAAATTTTTGCAACTATGTATTTTTTTTTGTCAAAAATACCACAGAATTTTATTACCTAAAATGTTACCGCGTATTAGCAATGTAATCTTTGGAATAAATTACTTACCTACTCAAAAGATGCAAACTTTATTTATACCCATTGCATTTTTTGACGAATTTTCTCACGCTTAAATGGAGCTTTAGTCTTTAGTCTTCTACCATAAACATTCGGATAAGAAAAGTTGATGAGTTATTTTGATATCTTTCGAGCTGTACCTACCTACTATCACCTTTTAAAATTTATACACAACTACTAAAATCACCCTGTATAAGTATTACTTATTAAGTATAAATAAAAAAATGCTATTTACAAAAACTTATTTATTCTCTGTTTGTGTTTTTAAGAAATAATATAATATGACGAGGACAAGTTGGAAAACAACAATCATTATTTATAATCAAAACAAATATTTAGCATTATAATTAAATTAAAAATAATCATTTTGAAAATCTATCTATTAAAATTATTATAAAAGTAAAACATTGATAATAAACTTTTGCTTAGGTATAGTATAATGTTAATAGTTGTGCTAAAATTTTAAGTCTAGGTCTAAAAAAGTCGAAACACTTGTTTTATTCAAATGTTTAGTTATAGTTTTTAAGAAAAAAACGTAAACTATAAAGCTTGCTGTGATTTCCACAGCATTCAAAACCACTAAAAATACTTTTGAGAGGTTTTATAGAATAATTCAACTTGTATTTTAATCTTTATAAAGTAATTTTTCGAGTTCTAGTTAACGTACTGTCATATAACATACGACTTAAACCAGTGAGCCTACTTAATAAAAAAGGACTTTTTGATCGCTTTGTATTTATAGAAATTGTGTCTTAAGTAAGTACTTACATAATGTATCTAGAACGTTATATATGAACGTTATATATTATATATGAACGTTAGGTATATTGAAAAATGAATTAGATATATTGTGATGAAATTTAAAACTGAATATTTTTTTAAAAACGTTAAAACAACACATAAATAAACAAATTGTCAAACTGAATATGTTATGTTGTAACTTGAATAATGGATACATAAATATTTACTATTTTATGTTTTAGAAATCTATAAACAATATTAGATAAAGTTAAAGTTGCTTAGTACGTCTTACAACAAATAATTATTAATTACCTACAAACATATTTTTAATTTGATATCTAGGATCGAAAGCTATTATCAGTCACCATGTACCGGGTGTCCCAAGTTTTAGGGCCGGCGCAAAAATAAATATTTCTAATTATTTGAAAAAGAATTTTGATAGTGTAAAGGATAACTATCCTTATTTAACTAAATACACTTCAATTTGATGTTTTGATATTGTAAAAAAAATTAACGTATGGTAATGAGACCTTAAAAATCAAATTTGGAGAAAAAAAAATTAATTAACTGGAAAATTTACTACCTACATGACAAAATTCTTTGATTTTTTTCTGTGGTACATATTTGTGAAAATAGAATAATAAAAAAAGTTGATAGGTTTTGAATAATTAACATTTTAATATTGAAAATCTGAAACTTTGAATAATTTATGTGGGGTTTGCGGTAATTGTTGATCAGGCCAGATAAAAGAAAAAGCTCTGCACTGACGTTTATGACGAATCGGGCACTATTGTAAAGCCTTCGCTTTATTGTCAATGCATTATCATTGGCTCATCATTTCAAATTTGGTCATAAATAGTACCTATTTCTAATTTTTAAAATTGAAATGTTAATTACCAAAAAAAAATCTATCAACTTTTACATTATTCAATTTTTACAGTTATCACCAGAAAAAATCAAGAAATTTTATCATGTAGAAAGGATTTTAATTAATTATTTTTTTTAAATTTGGTTTTTAAGGTTTCACTGACAGACGCTAAAAATTTTGAACAATATCAAAGCATCAAATTAGGTAAAGTCTATAATCCTCTACCGCGCTAACATTTTTTTTTTAATCAATTAGAAATATTTATTCTTGCACCGGCCCTAAAAATAAAGACGCCCTGTACATCAAAATACAAATTATCAATGTACAAATTATTACTATACCTAAGTTATTAGAAAAATGTTTTAAACACTTTCTCGAATTTTAATGTTTGTTTCTTTTCTGTATCAATAATAACTTTATAAAATTTTATGGAAGTCTTACCAGAAGCAATCGCTACGAATCTTATTTATTTATTACACGCGAAGGCAGGCATAATTTCTCTATTTCATGCTTCACCTCAGCACACCCGTCGCTCTTATAATTACATTTTACTTTTTAGCACACGCATTTCTTCATAATTATTATTTACACTATAAATTATAATTCGCTTTGTGGCAGTGTAACAAAAATCTGAATCTCATTACAAGCCTAACAATTTTTCAATTTCCCCTGCCGCAAATGTTCGTACAGTAATATTTAGACTATTGTTGCGGTCATACACATTCATTACATTTATTTCGAAATAAATGAGCTCATAAAAATGCATACAGATCAAAAGATAATAATAATTAGGTCCGCAAGCGATGTGTTAAAAACCTTTAATAAAACTCCTGTCGTCTATATATATTTTACAAGGGATCACGTTACAGACAGAAGCACACTGCTGAAATTTATGGCCAGCCATAACATTAAATTGCTCCAAGTTAAGGAGTCATTTGTAAGCTCTCGTAACCACGTGCCGGCGGTTTTGATTACATCCTTATTAATCGGAGATACTCAGGGAATTTTATTATTTATCATGTAACAATCTCAAACATCCTGTTTTAATAATCGTTTTCGTCTTTTCAGTTTCGAATTCGAATGATTTATCAGCAAGTAGCAGTAAGTCATTTTCAAACATTTTTAACCAATCAGTGGTTTCATGTCAAATATTTTTGAAGAAAAGTGTGTCAATTAGTAGCTGAAACAAAACAGAAACTAATTTTGACATTTATCCACTGATGTCTTATTATAGCTTTAAGAAAACGAGTTATTTTTGGCTGTAATATGTTAAAAATATGACGCGGATTTTAATTTCGTTCAAAAAATTTAAATTCTATTTGTAAAATTAGATTTAATACAAAAATAATGTAACGTTTGAAAAGTCGTTGGTTGCTTGATGCACAACCTACGAGTATGTTTTAATGTTTTAAAACCTGAATTTTATGGCAATTGTTTATAGACACAATAACAATGTTTTTTTATTCATTTAAAACATTGTTGGTTCTTGTAAACATCATTACCAATATAACAAGTTTTTGTATAAAAATTTGAGATAACAATCAATTTTTTGTCTGTTTTATTCCACAGTCTGAAGGTGGCAATATTCGTGACGAAACACCTACAAAGCTAACACAATAGTCCTTTAATATTTTTCTAAATGCAGTTAGTTTTGCTTCTTGTGCAATACCAATGCACTACAAGCTATTACACACGAATAATCAACAATCTACTATTATCCATTGAGCAAGTCACTTATACAAAAGAACAATTAATCTAAAATAGAAAGAAATACTTGTAAGCAATTTTTCTTATGCAAATAAGTTGAACTTTTTTTCTCTCATAATGACCCACATAGTGTTGCACACAGCGTTAATACATTAATTATTAATTACATTATTTAAATATAATTACATTATTTTAAATTATTATAGTTATGTCAAGTGATTCTATACACTCTATACACTCTATCTCTATTGTAAACAAAATGACTACAAAAATTATCAAATTTTTCTGCATAGCAACTCAAATACTCCTCAAGGTTATTTTTTATTAAACATTTAGCCCTCATTGTCTCATCTTGGGTCTCTTGAAAGTTCAATTTCCGGCTGATTCTCTCCTAGACCACACCAAATCCTGACCTTGCTATAACCCAGACCGTCGGTGCAATTGTTGTTTATGTCAATAATGTGCATAATCATCGTTTGGGCACTGAGAATGAGCCTCGCTTTGTGAGGACTTACCGACGGCCAAAAATTGTTTATCGTTCGTCTATAAATTCGATCGAACCTTTCTAATTAGAAGCATTCAAAACGCGAAGAGCTCGTTTAATAGCTTATTTCGAGTAAATGGGAGGCAGAACCACGACTTATAATTTACTATCAAACGTTTATTAATCAGTTTAAAATAAAAACAAAAGAAAAGAATCGGTCCTAATGCAGCACCTTGAGAGACACTTTTCGTATTTTTTGTTATTAATCACGTTATGCAAAATCAAATTTTGCAATAGTTATTATAACTGCGGGAGGCGTTACAGGTGAAGATTTTACTTTTTAAAGTAGCTAATCTAAACGCGGTTACAATGCCATCTTGCATAAGGTGTAACGTGACTCGGCAAAATATCACTTTCTTTGAGAATCGAAATTACAAAACTTGCAAAGTTCATCGTTTCAGTGTGCGTGATATGAAAATATTTATACATGCGATAATGTTTTTCAGTGGCAACTGTTGTATTGACATGAAATGAGGAACAAGTGTGTCTGAATGAGATACAATTGAATGGATATTGGAACATGTTTTTAAACAAATTTAGTTGGAAAATATTAACAATTCTACAGTAACGTTTATGTTAATAGTGTGTCACCGAAAATGACAACTTGTTTTTCATTTATCATTATAATCAATTTTGTTGACAGGATTTTATTTACGTGGTAGTCTAATTGTTAATAATGTTGGATTATTGCAATGTCTCTCATAAAAATGTTTTAAATCAAAACGCGATTTCTAAATAAATTTCGCAAAATTGACTTTTGTCGCTTTGTAACACTGCGATATTCATGCCAAAATTAAAAATTCAATTTAACTTTTATATAGTAAAAATTTCAGTTTAAGATTTGTGTAATTTAAAAAGCCTATATAAAACAACCAGTTTATCAGAAATTTACGTAAAAAAAAATAAGAGCCTATTTAATTGTAATCTAATTTTCAATCACGATTAATTTGACGGTGAGCAGTGCAACCT
>NW_025401006.1:7731727-7752926 GCF_015345945.1 Tribolium madens
AAGGATTATTTTTTATAATCAATTAAAAAAATATTTTTTTTATTTGTCACATAAAAAATGTGATATTTTTCACAATGGCAATAGTAGTAGAACAAAAATATGTACTTCTTTGAAATTTTTTTAATAAAAAATCTGTCGTTTTTCATAATTTTTATTTGCTTCAAAGTGTGGGGTCTTTTGGCTCTTATGTCAGAAGTGCCCAGTTATAAGTTTTTTTTATATAGAGTACCTACGAAGATATTCTACTTTTTTATTTTAGACAAATTTTACAGAGAAATGACAGAATGTATCTCAAAAAATATATGCTTTTTATATAATAATAATAAAATGTAATCAATTAAATTATAAAGTTAAATTAATTTATCCTAATTAGAAGAACCTGTATTGTAATATAGCACAAAAAATAAAATTGCATTACTTTTTTTGTGTTAGAAGACTTAAGGTAGATATCAGTTAGTAGTTTTTGTAAAAAGAAAGCAATTGCAATTGTTTGTTTTCTAGAATTAGGGTGAGGAAAAAATATAAATTTGTGTCACTACCGACACTTTTGATTTAAAAATTTAGAGCTTTAGCAATTATTCAGTGCTTTTTAACATTTTTTTTTTTAAATAAAAGCTTAGTTTTTTTAAGTTTCAAATTTTTTGCACTATGTGCACAATTTCAGGTAGGTAGGTATTAATTATATGAACAACGAACGGTAAATATGTAAAATTCTAAGTCAATCTCACAGGTTTAATCGACAAAATCCACCGAATTTAAAATGATTTTGTTGAAGTAAGGGTCACCTGTTTATTGTGCAAGACAAAATAATACATTTTCAACTGAGAATTTTTTTAATTAAATTATGCTAATTAACGTTTTTTGAGTTTTCTTTTAGCACATCACTAAATAACATGATTTATAAGAAGTGTTTTAGTGATGAAATTTATTGGTTATTATGAAGTAAATCATAATAGAAATTTTAAATATACAGTATGTTTCCGGATTGAGTTTACAAGAGGAAAAAAAAATTATCTTTGATTTTAGGCGAAAACTGCAAAGGAAAAACATTTTTTTGCTTTACCTGAAACGAGCAAATCTGTAATTAAAACTTTATTATTCTAACTCAGTAGAAAGAAAAGTTAATCTTTCTCTTGATTTTGGACTTCACAAGTTAAATAACAAAAATGTTTGTGAAAAACAATTTTCTTACCTAAATAGTAACTGAAAGAAACAGCGTTAGGATAAAAAAGTCATTTTTAACAAGAACTATCATTATTTAATTAATAAATTATTTGTCAAAGTGATATATAGTTGTCAAATAAATAAAACCGCCAATGTGATATTAGGACTTAAAAAGCAGAGAAAAATTATTCCAAAAAGCCCAAAATCATAAGAAAAATTAAATTTTCTTTTCACTGAATCAGAATAATGAAGTTTTAATTACAGATTTGCTCGTTTTAGGTGTAGCAAAAAATGTTTTTCCTTTGCAGTTTTGGTGTGAAATAAAAGATAAAAAAAATTTTCCTCTTGTAAACCCAATCCGGGGACATACTGTATAATTTTTCGAGTTATTTAAAGTGTAAAGTTACAAATATAAGACCTCTTATTTTTTAGAATTTTGTATTACTAAAGATTATTATTGTAAAATAGGTAAAAATCATAATGAAGCACTGAGTCTAGCTCGCTAGTTTAAACGCTATTTGCGAGTCTTTAGATAGGTATAAATGTTTCTGGATACCATTTTCATACCAGATTTTTTTTTAATCCTGAACATAGAAAAGTTAATGCATTGGAATTGCATTGCAATTACATGGGTACATACATTTTCATGTGATTTTTTTCTATAATTGATCATAGCGATAAAGTTTATGGTTCAGTTGCGAGTATTGCTAGGTAACCAGTTAGGTTACTGCTACCTAATTTGACCTGTAATTTTTAACGTGAATATAGGGACTATGTTTTAGTGTATTATGGTAGAAGAAAATTTATTCCCACTCTTCGTAATTTGGACAATACTGTAACAGTGGAAAATATTTTTCGTTCATTTTGTATAAACAAAACATGCACAGACAAATAAAGTTATTATAAAGAGTAAAAAACACCGATTAATGTAAAGTTTGAGGTAGTGAATTGATTTAACATAACAACATAACTGAAAAAGTAAATACACCTTATAAAAAAAATTTTTCATAGATAAAAAAAATACGCATGTATATGTACCGAGTAAATAAATATTTAATATAGATATTTATATAAGGTTTCAGAAGCTTCAAAAGATTTAAATATTAACTCTCTCGTTAATATTTAAAACTTTTCCATTTGCGTTCTCCCTAATCTAAAATGTATAAGACATCATTTATCCACCCCCGTAATGCGTTTTTAATGACAACTAATCCCCTTATTTTTTTCAGCAAACGGTAACTTCGCTCCTGGCATGGAACCGAAACGACAGCGTACGGCCTACACTCGCCACCAAATCCTCGAACTTGAGAAAGAGTTTCATTACAACCGCTACTTGACCCGTCGAAGACGCATCGAAATCGCCCACACATTAGTTCTTTCCGAACGACAAATCAAAATCTGGTTCCAGAACCGACGGATGAAGTGGAAGAAGGATAACAAATTGCCCAACACGAAAAATGTGAGACGAAAAACGAATCCCGCCGGAGTGACGACGACCACCAAGGGCAAAGTTCGAGCAAAGACACAGAACGCCACTCCGGCTAATAACAATGATAAACGTAAAAGTCGGGAAGTGGATGGATTGGGGGAGAATATGATGGATATGTCGCTGACGAGGCACCAGATTTCGTCCATGGGACACTCACACGCCCATCCCATGCACCACGAGATGATCCAGGAGACCATGCACATGGGGATGGGGCCGTCGCTAACCCCACTGGCATCGCCGGGGTGCGGGCCTGGACAAGGAAACCTCCAACCAACAATCAAGTCGGATTATGGACTCACGGCTTTGTAATCCGATTTTTGAGGAAATTTCTTTCATTCAGTACAATTAAGTTAATGTGAATCGAAACGCCGACAATATAAGTGTGAACTGTGACTGGACAAAAGTTTTTCAGGCGATTTTATGGCTTTCATTTGACTCGAGTCAGCGTCCAAAATACTCATTGTTGTAAGTTTTTTATGTCTTTATTTGATTTTTGTACTTTGTGCCATTTAATATAAGGATTGTTTCGTTGTTACCGTATTTAATAAACTTCAAATACATGTGACTTAAGGTTGTTTATGGCACATTTTTTTACAGCACGTGTTGCTCAGGGTAAAGAGTGGACTCGTTTTCTTTAGTCGTATAATCTTTTTTTTTTTCATTTTATTGTGCATGTATTTTTGAGGTTATTAAACCAGTGTGATCCTATTAAAGTATAAAAGTTCTGTAGGTAAAAATAGCTTGTAAATATTATTATTTAGAAATAAAATGTATACTTCTATTAAAACTCATCTTTTATTAATTACCTACAAAAAAAAAGATAAGATAAAAGACTGACAGGAGAAACAACAATAATTCGATCCTAATTAGATATTTCACCGGCGTTTCTTTTTTTAACACAGATGTTGATGCAATTTATTTTCTCATTACGTGTCTGTCACAAGTTTACTACTTCTGCATATTTAAATATTTAACAAATGATATACAAGTAGATAGGTACCTTGAAACGTCATTGAAATTACCTACACACCTTCAAACACGATGCAAAAAATTAAGACACGGAGAGTTTTTTTTTATTCGTGACACGTGTTTCGACAAGCTTCGCGGCATCATCAGGGTCACAACAAAGTTGCATTTTTAAAAGTAATTCACATTATTTAAGTTCAACTGGGGTTGAATAAAAAATGAAATAAATTGATATTACTATACTAGAGTTTAAGCAAATTGAATAATTAGCCTACATACTGGACTAGTCCGAATTTTTTGATTTTTGACAAAATGCTTTTTTTGTAACAAATATAATTAAGTAAACATTTATTAAAATTTTATTTAGGTATTTAAAAAATTTTGCACAAATATTTAAATTAGGTAGAAAATAGTTATTTGTATTACAAGGAAGTTACTGTCTGAAACTTGTTGAGGACAGTAACCATCTAGAAAGGAAAAAACACTTTCCTCCAATGTAATACATACTTATATATTTTAATATTTTTTTTCTCCAGAAAAAAACTTTAAAACATTAAATCTGTAGCAGCACGAAGCACGTTTTTCAGTTTATATTTTTATTGTAATTTTGACAGATGAGAGAGGTAAAATTTTCATTTTTCTGGAAAGTAACTGCCCACTTTTTTTTGAAATTTGGGAAGAAAAACTTACTTTCTGTTAGGGTTGCAGGAAAAGTATTTTTTTTACATTTTTATATTAAAAGCACTAAAGCATTAAAAGCAGTAAAGAACACTATTTTGGATATGTAATTTATTACCTTTGAAATTATAAAGAGGTTGACAAACTAAATTTTATTACAAAAACCCTCCCTTGATCAAAGTTGCGTGACTTATTCCTTTAACGATCTATTTGCTAATCAATTTTATAGTGGCCATTTATTTACGTCTATTAGAAAAGAAAATTGAAAAGTAATTGTTGGAGGCGTTTCGTAGAAAATCTCTGGTTTTAACAATTCCCTTAGGTATTTATTGCAACCCTTTACAAGCGGTCAGTTTGGTCAATTCGCTTCAGTACTGTGCTAATTGTTGTGTGGATTTACACAGTGTTCCTGTGGGACTGGACGCCGAGCTTAAATTTGTCAACTCTTCCATGTTAAATAAGTGACAACCGTAAAATTGTTTTTGTGAAAATTTTATCACAGGGACCGACCACAAACAGTAAAAATTATTTTCTTAGAAAAGAAATTTATGAAATTGGGACAGTCGAGAGATGCTTTCATTCGATATATCAATGTCTAAAATGCGATGATTATTTGCAACATCCGCCGTGATTAGTCGTGAAACAAAATTAAAACATCGGAATTGAGAAAACCCTCGGGTCGCGCCTATTTTTTCTTTGCTGAATAAAATATTGGGTCGAGCACAAAAAACGTCTTTGTTCTCAAACATCGAACCGCCATTTTAGATTACCGCCTTGTTGTGTAAAAATAGTTCAGTGAAGCATGTTCCCCTAGATTGGCAGAGAAGAGGGTTCGCCCTACCGAAATGGCCTGTTTGGATGGGGACGCTAAGATCAGGCAAGCGGAAGGGCCAGCCGACTATTGTTGGAGCCATACGGGAGATTGATTCGCCATTTAGATTTTTAAATGAGAAAAGAAATATTTAAATTCCGCTTTTAAGGCTTCGATAGGTTTCGAATAAGATTAAATGCTTTATTAGAACAGAAACTCAATTGTCCACTTTTAATGAATGTAATTTGAACTAAGTTGCAATTAAAATCCGAACTCCGAACATAGAATATATGTAGAAATAATTGTTTCCTATAAAGAAAATTTTCTATACAAATTAAAGATGTAATTGACAATCAATGATCAAAATTTTGCAACAATCAAATAACATTTGAGAGTATCAGTCTTTAAGAATCATTTTTTTATAAACACAATAGCTTTATAAGCCAAAAGTGGTTTAATTAACAAGCAATGGTCTATATAAAAAGATGACGAAAAAATAATTTTCTTCAATTGATCTGTATTTAAACTTTTTATTATCGTTCTCTTTACTGCTGTTTTTTTCTTGAAAAATTGTCATGGTTTGGTACAGCGAAGGACAGTGAATTTCGTTCACCCAATTTTCCTGACAGATTAAAAGTGTAAATTAGTCTTTAGGTTTTCCTAACCTTGTTTCAGAATTTTGATTAACGTTTGTCATATTGACAGAATGCTCGATGCTTCTTTCTAATTTTTAACTTGGTAGTCCTTGGTATGTCCAAAAGTATAGAGACACGTCTTTGAGGCATACCTTCTTGTACCAGAGATAATTTTTATTTCATTAAACGCACTTACTGCTGGCATGTTTGAATTTGATTAAATTTGACAATACGTATTTGAATGTCAGGTATCATAACAATACAGCATAGACTACACTGAATTTTTGTAAATTGACAGAAATTGGGTGGACGAAATTCACTGTCCATCACTGTACAAGACTGATACAACTATATTTTAAATAAAAATGAAAAGAAAATAAAATAAAACTTTTTTGCACTTGTTTAGTTTTTTTAAAAATCTTTACACAAATAAAGACAACAGTTGACAAAAAACGGTTAATTATTCTTAAAATTTTTACAAAGGTACTCTTAAATAAAGTAAGTAATATCTTTGAGATAATAAAACAAATAATATCTAAGCATAGTTATGATAATACACGGTTAATAAAAACCACGCATTTTTTTCGTAAACTAACTACTTTCCAAAAAAAATAATTAGGTAATGTAGCCTAAAGTGTAATTAAAATGTGAGCGTTTATCAATAATAACAACATTTTTCGTAATTATTTTTAGTTTTCGAGTTTTCCAGAAAAAAAATTTAATAGCAAACTACTATTATAATTTTTTTTAATTAAAGACTAAAAATGCCTTCTAATTAATTAATAGTTATTTATTCGACCAGTTTGAGTGTAAATCGGACTCTTTATTTGACCGAGTGGATTTTTAAACCACGAATGTAACGAGTGGTTTACCATCCACGAGGTGGAATAAAGCGTCCGATTTACACTCAAATGAGTGGATACAACATTTTATTTTTCGAATTAGAGTCAACAAGGCTTAAACTTGGTTTAAAATCTGTTATATTTTACGTTTTGTATTGAGAAATGCCAAACAGTTGTCAAAACTTCCTTACACGGGAGAAAAACCGTAAATTTTGACAGTGTCGAAGAATAAAATTATTTATTTTGTACTCAATATTAAAGAGTGCTTTTATCAACTAATTTCAGTAGTTAAAGTAATCTTTTATCGTCTAGTGAAATAAAGAAATTTTTATCTACTGTTTATATTCAAGAAATTCTGGAAGGTGAGTACAAAATAAAACGAATTATTATACACGACGATAAAGATTGTTTATCTATTCTATTCTATTTATTCTATTCTATTAACCTTTTCACTCGTAAATAAACAATTTTTTTATCGTCTCATATAATAAATAACTATTTTTAACCAGTAGGTAGATTTTTTTAATAAATTCTTAAAGTTCGTTTTGGTCTTATCACAAAGATTCCTGCATCATGGAAGAGCTCTGATTTCCGTGCAGGTAGTTTAGGGTGGTTTGGGATAGACTAAAAATAAAAGAAAATGAGTTCTTATTGGATTTTTTTATACATCCGGAACCACCCCAAAGTTGTACCTGCACAAACACCAAGCTGTCCAACGATCAAATGCATGAAACGACAACTTCGGTTAAATTCGAAAAATCTTCATTATGAGCTCGGAACGCAATTTTATGAATTCATTTAAAAGAAAACTACTGGTTAAAAATAATTTTATTTAACTAGAACTCATTTTTTGATCATAGTGTTTAAATAAAAAAGTTTTTAACAGTAGGTTGCCATTAATTTTTTTTTTTTTTGCAAAACTCGAAAACTAAAAAAGAATTTCGAAAAATATTATTCTTGATAAATAGTCACATTTTAAATGTACTTTACGCTCCATTAATTATTTTTTTGTAAAGTAATTAGTTTACGACAAAAACGAATAGTTCCATACTTTTTATTCACTGTGTATGTATTTTACACCTAAATTATAAAAAAAATAACAATGGTTAACCCCACATGAAATAGGCATTCATTTCCTAGAAGCATTCTAACTAATCTAATTAATTGATTTTAAAATTTTAGACTTTATAGTTGACTTTAAATGTTGATATCTAAACTTAATAAAAAACATTAAGAATAAAAATGGATCATTAAAAGATCTATTAAAGAAAAAAGAAAAGAAAACAATAAAAAGTACCATTAATTATATTGTGGTGTAGGGAGTATTTAACAAAACAAAGTAAAATCCAACTTTTAATTGACTCGTCTTTAATCTTATTTCATATTTCATTAAACGAAAAGTGTCTTTATTTGTATGATTATATTTTTTTTTAAAACAAGCAATGATAGAAATTATTGAAGCTAATTATTATAGATAGACTTTAGAAATATACTTACTATAGCTATACACACTATACACTGTAATTAAAGTAATGAATAACGATCTATTAAATTGCAGCAAATACAAAAAAGATTTTTTTGTAAGCATTTGTAATTATAGGTAATAAGTAAAACAAGAAAAAACTAAATATGTTTAAAGAATACTCATAAAATAAAACTTTCTATAAATAGTAATTACTTACAGATTAATTTTTTCATTCGCTAAGAGTATTTTATTTATTTCTGCCCTTAAAAAGGTAGTACATTTTTTTGTAATTTAAAGAATAATTAAATGATTTTAAAAACCACCTAAGTAATGGTATGGTTTTTTGAATCAACCTGTATATAACTAGATACTACAAGAATCACTTTTAACATTTTATATTGAAAAGTATGTACATAAAAATGAGAGTTTTTACTAAACTTATTTATTCTTTACTACTTCATAGTTCATACACAATCAAAAATATCATCTTTTCGCTAAATCGTGCCAAGCTTTCCAGTTATCCAAACAAATCAGTTTAGATCCGGTAATTACTCATTACAGTTTATTCATAACTCTAGGCTAGGCTTAAATGTAGTGTAGTTTGGTCGTCTATTAAACAAAGTTAATTTAATATTTTCCAGTGACGGGCGCATCTTTGTGAAGCCTGGCTGAGACGGGCGGGTTCGACCCACACGGCTCGGACATAATTGGTCGGCATCCAGACATATCAAAGACTCTGACAGAATATAGATTCAACCATGGCACGGAACGCCGCTTCGATCACAAATACATTACGAGAATTCCATACCGACAAAAAAATATAAGCGAATCCTTTCCATGAAATTTAATTGATTAAAACGCACCATCGTTCGACCGTACAACATCAAAAATTGATAAACGACCTGATATTCTATTAGTTTCAGTTTATAAATGCTAGATCTCTAAATTTACTTCATTATCTGAAATGGGTTTGTTTAAATATGCTTGGAAAATGCCTTTTAATGCGAAACGATAAAAACTTAGTTTTCAATTTTTCTAACTTGCTTATTGTTTTACTCGGAGATTCGTAATTAACTTGCAAGTTTCGATTAACTTAATTACGTTGCGATGTGCAAGGTTCCACATATTATGCGCACGATAATTATTATTAAAGCTGTTAAGCGTAAACGTGGTCCAATAATGGCGTCATTAACTCAGCGAACATTAATTATATCTTTGCGTCTGTCTTGCTGAAACAATATTGCGATTTCTACGCACATTGCATAAAAAATTTAAAGTTATAACGTCTGCCAACTCAAGTTTTTCGAAATAAGTATAAATCTTAATTGTTGTACTTATTTGAAATGATCGTTTCCTAAAATGCATAACTTCACACAAAAACTGGTAGAAAATTGGGATTATTTTTTTGCTTTTAATAATATTTTTGCTAAATTTTTGTGTAAGCGTTTATAACAATTTAATAAAAAAAATATATAAAAAAATTAATAACATTTTTGGCTTTATTTTTTGAGTTAAAGTTTTATAAAATTATAACTAGCTCATATGGATCTCATAATAAAATTGTGTAGAAACTAACCAAGGACCATATTTGATAAATTTGTAGAACCTATACTGTTTTTTTACTTTTTTTCAAAAATCTGGTAGGTATATTTAGTTTGAGGTATAATATTTATAAAAGTAAAAATTGCTTTCGTGGTTTCTGCAGCTTTACAAAAAAGGACTTTTGCATTAAAGGCTTTAATGTGATTGTTTATTATTGATAAAAGTGTGTTAAAACTGCCATTTTGATTAATAAAACTAATTTAAATTAAAGACATTTTAATAAAAAGTTTTATTTAATAAATGACCAATACAAACATACTCGTACATACATAGTGTTCAGTCCAAGTCGCTCCGGATGATAACACCTAAACTTCTTTTTAAAAAAAAAGTAAATATGTAAGTAATAATATTCATTCTTGTCTTTGTTAGTAAATGTATCAAATTTGTTTAGCACATCCGGTGTTGCCGGAAATGCTGCCAACTTTAGTTTTTCAAATGGAACTCCATGTTTTTTTAACGGTAAACCACTATTTATTACATTTTGCGTAACACAATGATATCAGAAAACGTCTTAAATCTTAGGATTTTATAAGAAAATTGGTCGCGTAGCCTGATTATTAATTTAATAAGAAAGGTGTGAAAAAAAAATGCTTGGATATAGTTTAATTGTTGTTCGTCGACTGATAACAGAACATTCATCAGATTTCTATTTTCTTGTTCTTCACTAAGAACCACAGGTTTTTTAGTTTTAAGAAGCGAACCTGTTCGTCTCAGTTGTTTTTCAATTCGACTAAATTTCTAACGATTTGGATGAACTCTATTTGGGTATTTTTCTCTCTACTGTCTTTCAGCTTCCGCTCTATTTTTATTGCAAAAAACACTTCAACACTTCAATTCGTCGTAATTAATATCATCCATTATTAAAGATCTCAATAAGATTTATTGACAAATTAGGCTTTGTCAAACTAACAATTAAATGGTATTCAAGCATATTGCTTTTTGCATGAAAACCTTGTAAAATGTAGTAAATAGTGGTTTACCGTATTTTTCATGCCAATTATTATTGTTTCGAGGAAAAAAACAGGTGTTCCATTTGAAAAACTAAAGTTGGTAGCATTTTCGGCTACACCGGATGTGCCAAAAAAAGTTGATGCATTACTAATAAAGCCAGGAATGAATAATATTATTTGAAAATTTAGTTTTTGACAAAAAAAGTAAGTTTAGGTGTTGTAATACGAAGTGATCCAGAAATACTGAGTCTGTTGGTAATAGTTTGAAAGTATTTTTGTTAATAATTTGAAACACTGCAACGGGATACAGTTTTGTTTGACAAATACGTACAACCCTTGTTGAATTGTTGTTAATCAAAAAGCGCACTCCAATGGTAAGCTTTAAAAATTAGAGTCAGGATTGCCAACAGATTCATTCATTGTGAGATCACTTTGTAGCATAAATAACATGTACTTATTTTCATTTCGGGCGGTATATTAAAATATTTCGATTTGGTGCCTTCTTGGCCACTCTGCTGTTCGCCAGTTTGTCTTGGCAAGCAAAATAAAAACAGAAAATGATAAAGTTTTGACATGTTTGTATCAGTCTGCGATATCAGTTTGATAATCGTCCGTTGAGGCTTTAGGAATGGTAAGTCTGCGGTCGATATATCTGGGCGAGATTAGATCATGTTTTCAATTTGGCGAGACCCCGCTGCTGCTGACCAGTTTTCGGATTCGAGCTGGATTCTTTGGTCAAGTTCGGTATTCCAGAGCTCCAATCCGAGCCCTGAACATGGCTGACAGACTATTCGAAACATCTGCATGCATTCTATCGGAAAGCTCGGAGAAAATGGTCTCACTTCCTCTAAAAAAATGATTCCTCGAAATTAAAAGCGTATTAATCACGCTAACTATCGAAGCACTCTTTATTGAAACAATTATTCAAAGTTATTATAATGGAAAGTGATTCTATTAGGTCGAAATTGTGCAAAGTCACTCGGAAAAAAATTATGAGATTGATTATGGTCTGTCGGCATTACAAGTGAAAATTTGTATCGAGAGCCGATAGTCGATGTCAAAGACGTCTTCAGGTCCGCTAATATTGACTGATTATTAGGCTTAAACGGCACCGAAATCAAACTCAATTAATTTCTCGTTCGTAAATGTCGCTGAATTTATTCCGGCTACGAGCAATTTTCGACACGGAATTTAAATTAGCATTTTACAGCCAGATGCGGCCACGGATGGAGATGTGTATTAACTTGTAATTACATTAAATTAACATTGCGCGATTACACAGACAGTTTTAATAATGATTGATAGAAAAACCTTTAGCTTGATTACAGTGCCGTGTTTACATTACTGAGGATAGGGACAAGAAACGCAGCTCAGCACAATTATACCACAAAATGCAACAACTAAAGTAAAAAATCTAACTTGGAAAAAGACATCACAAGAGTCAACACTTTTTAGCGAATCCCGCACTAATGGACTCCGTCGGAAAGAATGAATCGTCCAACCCTTTCTTTTCCTAACTAACCAATTTATATCCCCGACTCGCACTCCTGTCATAATTTCCCCCAACTTTTCCAAAGCGAATCTTTAATCTATAATTAATTTTTTCCAAGACTTTCCATCTTGAAATTTATTCATAAGTCGGTTCGACGAGTCTGCTTTGATTACCAACTCAATTCATAAAAAGAAATTATTTATGTAAATGTAAAATTTGACAAGAAATCTGAGCAGTCAATCGTAGACGTATCAGTTGAGGCACGACTAGACGAAAATTAGAATTCAGCGGGTGTCCAGTCTAACTCCCTTCGAGCTACTGAGGTGATTGCCTGCCAATCTTCTAGTCTGCACCCTTCTCAAGTTCCGCTCCTTCTACTTAATCAAGAAGTATTTTGGCGAGTAATCAACTTTTACCGTCATTGAAACTATCACGAGATTTCAATTTCAACACCTAATTAGAGCCGCAATTAGTAGTGGTGACACTTTAACCACATATGTGGGTAATTAACGATATAGTTTTTGTGATAATGTCTACAATCTAAAAAATGAATGCAACTTTACAAACGATATACACACATATTGTAAAATTAATTAAAAACACACTACCTACTACTCGCTTACTTTGTTGAAAAATTTGTCAATTTTGAACAAATATGTAAATTTTAGAGTGAGTGCACAACATGAGCAGTCAGGAAACTTTCCGCAAGGTGGATTGACATTGAGAACATTACATACCGGAAATTGAAAGGCGGAATTTAGCTGTTGATTTCCGCTCAAATTCAAACCTATTGAACTTCGTTTAATGGGATTTATGCTTTGCTACCCCTCGTAATTACTAAAATAAAGATATTAAATTGGTAGAAATAAGAAACAAGATTGCTCCATTTTGGAAAAATTTGCTCTAAACTGGTTACACTCTAAAAGATTTTTTTCTGTACTTGATTGATGATTCTTGTCATCCTTTGCAATTAATACCATCTGGCAAATTCTTTGTTTCTTTCTTTCGGGAAAAATCCTCTATACTTGACCAAATCCCTTTATTCAAAATCCTTCAGGCCCAAAACGGCGATAATCAAAAACACAGTACGTCTTTTATACGAATCTAAATATCGTGTGCAGCGGTGGCACAATACAGGGGCGGCGCAGGGGGGACTTGAAAGGGGCCCAGAGACATGTCTAAAGCTCCACGGTTAGGAGCAGGCTGACATCGAATCATTAATCATGACTCGCAGCCGGCAGTGCTGGCAACAGCATCAACCTAAATACGGATCCGCGGCCCTCGCTTGTCTGCCTCGGAGAAAACTGCACCGTTCCCGATAATCAACAAGGAGTTTTAATTTGTTTGAGTTCCCGCCGACCTGATCGATCCCCATTCTTCCCCGTGGAGAATGGAGACCCCATGACGGGCGACGATGATGGGATTCGAACAGAACTGCCATATTGACAGCGAATTACTACACCAAAACAAAAAGATATATTACATTTACCAGTCTCAAGACGCTTTACAAAAACAGCGTATCAATATTAACAATTGAAATCGCTGTTTGATTAAGATGTAGCAAACATTTTTATTAAATGTTTTCAAAATTTTGCAGAACTAAAATAAATTGGTAATAATTTTGAAGCTAATTATTAAATTTTTTAAATGCTATATCATGGGGTAATTACAAAATAATTGTGCAACTTTAAAGGAGCCATAATAATACAGTTAGGAATAAAGAAAAGTAGCGTGTTATTTATTGAGCTATAATTACGTTTCTACATAAAATTAAAGACACAAAGAGTATAATATCAACCCACAATAGCAATTTTGGTATTTTGAGAGTTTTTTTGTGTTTATATTTGAGAAGATATTAAAATATAAGCAAGTCAGGCAAATAGGAAGGGAAATATGATCCATTATTTGAAAAAGCCCAACGCTGGATGGATATTCTGTCACAATGACGTAACATGTAGCCCCTCGAGCGTACAACCCCGCGACGACGAGATGAGAGGGTGGTAATCCAGTGTTGTGCTGTCATTCGCCTTGTTTATATGTACCCCGAAAATTCCATTATCAAAAGTATTAAAGCCGTGAGCGTTTGTTCCCACACAAATTTTTCAAGAAAATCCAGCACCGTTTCATTAGAGCGTGTAAGAAATTACAAACCATGCGACAAGGCTCGTGGTTTTGTAACAATCACGTATAATTAATTATACTTTAATGATGCTCGTGTTAAACGCGTAAGACGAATCCCGACTTGCCTCGGCACGAATTTCTTCCCCAAACCGGATTTTTGAAAAATTTTTCGTTTATGACCTATTTAGTGCGCCCGACCACACTGTTGCACCTTTTGGCTCGTTGGCAGTAATTTATGATCGGCGAGCTAAGAATAGGCTAGGGTTGAGAAATGGTCCTTCTAAAACTGAAAACTATTTGAGTGTAAAAGTTGGACTATTGTTAGGGGCAGTAATGATTGACAGAAGAGACATCCGGGGATGAATCCCGCGAAATGCAAAACAGCCAAAGTGTCTAATCATTGAGCTCTTTTAATACCCTCAATGATCAAGTCGGGCTGACAACTGAAAAGCTGCTGAACGAGGATGAAAAATGGCAGTAATATTTTATCGAGAGATCAGATGGCGCCCTGCATACGAACTTCGGGATAATGAGACGGGTTGAGTTTGATACCCTGCGTTTTCACGATATCATGACACTGACTCGTTACCACCAAGGCCCAACTTTCTGAAATTGGAAATTTCAGCGACAATGCCAAGAGAATAATTACGTGCCGAACGGAGTGTAAACAACATGTCAAAATGCGGATTCACTATCACATCAATAATCATTTTTAATAATATTGATTTGATCATATAAAAGAGATTCCAGCAAAAGAAAAACATAAAGCGATTTGCTTTTTAGTCTAGTTTCCGATCAATCTACATGATACGGGTGTGTTACTATTATTGCATTAAAGATATAATTTTATAGTGATTTATAATATGTATTATTCGATTAAAAAAAACACTAGTTTACATGATTTTTATATAATTTCTTACAGATTTTAAACCACTGAGTTTAAAAACATATTTAAAGAAGTCCATCACGTCACGTTTAAAAATACAGGATGTTTTAATAAAAACGAACCACCCCGAATATCTCAGAAACTAAAAAGACTTTGCAAAAACGCCGAAATAGGTCGATTTTATTTCCGAGGGATATTTTTTGACAAAATTTTTAAATCGCCTCCAGTAACACTTTAACCCCCACGCACCCCAACTTTAAAAATTTACCCTACTTGTACTACATCAAATGAAAGCTATTTTAACAAGTTTTTTAAAACATTTTACCAAAATTGAATCAGACCATTCATTCATGAGATTCAGGGTGTTCTAATAAAAACGAACCAAAAGGAATTTGCAAAAAGAAACGAAACAGGTTAATTTTGTTTTAAAAAAAGACATTTTTTGACACAATTTTAAAAGCACCCCCACCAACCTTTTAACTTTTCCCACCTTAATTTCGGAATTTCAAATGACACCGACTCACTTGCGACAGATCAAATAAAAGTGTTTTTAAAATGTTCTTTTAGCCTCTTTTCTAAAGTTGAATAGGATTATCTATTCATAAGATATTCGCAAAAAATAATGTTTTTAATTAGTAATTACTTCTAATAAAAACTATTAAAATAAATTACAAGAAACATACTAATATTGTTATAAGTATTATTGAAGCTGTAACAAACTTATTTTTAATTCTTTATTTTATTGTCAAAATAATCCGACTAAAGAACAGGGAGTAATAAAGTTTCTTGTAATATAATGTAAGTATCTAAAAAATAGCAATATAGTTCTTAAGTTCCTTGGTACAAACTTGGTACATAAAAGATTAGTTTTTTGCCGATATTTTATGAATGTATAAAAATCATTTCATTTTGGAAAAAAGCTTTTAAAGAGCATTTTAAAAGTGTTTTCATTTTTTGTATCAGTAGTGGTTGGTGCTATGAGTTAAAGGGTTAGTGAAGGTGCTTTAAAAATTGCGTTAAGAAATGTTTCTTTTAAAAATAAAATTTATCTGTTTCGGGTTTTTTTTTGCAATTTATTTCTAAGATGGTTAGTTATTATTAGAACACTTTGTATCTCATGAATGAATAGTTTGATTAAATTTTGGTAAAAAGTATTGAAAACCTTACGAAAAAGCTTTTATTTGTTATACCACAAGTAGGGTAGTGCTATTAAATTTTTAAAGTTAGGTTGCGTGGGGGTTAAAAGGTTACTGGGGGTGATTTAAAAATTACGTCAAAAAATGTCCTTCTTGGAAACAAAATCGACCTGTTTTGACGTTTTTGCAAAGTCTTTTTAGTTTCTCAGATATTCGGGATGGGTCGTTTTCATTGGAACACCCTGTATGTAATTAACACAACAAATTAAATATGAGTTGTTTTACTTTGTTTTTACATGTACCTTTTTGGATCAGTTTTTTTTCAAAAACCTTTGAGCCGATGGCTGAAAATTCTTCAGATCTTGATGAAAACACTCGCCCTGTTTGTCACTCATGCTGCCTAAGTTTTTAGAAAAGAAGTCCAAATGCAAGTCAATGAAATGTATTTTAAGACTCATTTAGACACATCTGGTGATAATTTTGCAGTAATTTAAATTTTAATTAAATGTTTAAGCCAGCATTTGTGCAGAAAGCAGGAAAATATTGTTCGTAACAAAAAAACTATGACGTGATAAAAAATTAGCAATTATTTTTGTTTAATCAAAGGTAAATAAACATATAAATAATAATTTGATAAAAAGTATATTAAACAAGTTATTATTTGTAAACCAGTGAAATTGATGTAACACTTGCTTCAATTTCTATTCCTTCTTTCTTTATTTACATTCTACATTTAAATGCGCTAACAATTTTACCTTGTATTTTGTTAACTTTGTTTTTCTATTTATGTTTTGATAGATATATTTTATTGCTTTTTTATGTGTTTTTACAGCAAACTTACTCGTACATACATAAAAAGTAAAAGTTGTTACTTAATTTTATTAGATCTTATGCTTATAATGCCTATGCACAATAAAACTTAAGTAATGTTTACAGATTTCTAGTACCTACTAGGTAGGTGGGTATGTAATGTACATACTGTATTAAAAAATAGAAAAAAAAGATAACTTTGTCTCACATGATAAAACTTTCTCTAAATTCAACCATAAATAAATACGTAAATACTACAGAACTGAAAATCAAATGCAAAATGAAAATCAACAGATAAACATTGCACTACTTACGTGTTAGTATTCAATAAAATCTTTTTTTTTTAATTAAATTGATTGTAACTAACATCAATGTTTCAAATTAGTACAATGTTTTTCTTACATCCATGTTTTACTTCATTGTTCACCTCGATGCTACAATGCTGCGCTTTCCGGTATAGTATTAACACAAGAAATTTAAAATTGTCATTTTTCAGTCTTGTTCAGAAATAAATTTAAAGATTATTTGCTACTAAACAAAACCAAACTTACTTTCTAGACAAATCTTTCCTTTTAGCATATTTAAAAATTAAAGAGAAGTGATTTCATGTTTTCTTGCTATGGTCTCTACGAAAAATTTAACATTTTCGAAGAATTCAAATAATACAAGAAGTAAAAGATGCGGCAGGCTTACTTTTATGGCGTAAAAACAATAGTCTTTATTTTCATAACAAAGTCTCAGAAGACTTTCTTCTTTAGCATAGTAAAAAATTAAAAGAATGCAATTTTTTGTTTTTTTAATAGTCTGAAGAATATTTAAGTACTAGTTTTTACTAAAATGAAATAAAACAAGGTCTAAAATAAGTAACAGGCGCATCGTGAGTGAACAGAGCAAAACGAGTAGTCTTGGTAGTATTTTTATTATCAAATCAAAAAAAGCTCTTTTTTAAAACAAAATAAGAAATTACAAACAAACTATCGTCATTCAACATTTATAAGTTATCAACAATCTTAACCTCAGTCGAAAAATGCAATTCTGTTTGTGTTAAATAAACAATAGATACAAACGTAATAGCTAAATGCGGTATTAAACTTTACGTAGACAAGAAAACCTAAATTCTGTAATAGTAAAAATAAAATAAGTTTTTTTATTTTGTACTCAATGTTAAAAAGTGCTTTTATCAACTAATTTCAGTAGATAAAGTAATTTTTTATCGTCTATTGAAATAAAGTAATTTTGATCTACTGTTTATATTCAAGAAATTCTGGTAGGTGAGTACAAAATAAAACGAAATATTATCCACGACGATAAAGATTGTTTATCTACTCGTGAAAAACCTTTTCACTCGTAGATAAACAATTTCTTTATCGTCTTATATAATAAATAACTAAAAATTCAACAGATTATAATGAAACAGTGAAAAGTTGTTGAATAATATACAGAAGCTTTGAAAATTTTATATTTAAAATTAATTACTAAACATATTTTTCGCAAAAAAATAAATTACTAACAAAAAAAGTTTCCAAAAATGTCCAGCAGGAATTACACGCAAACATTGAACGACATGATTACCATGTTTGCGGTTTACAGTTTTTATAGACTTCGAGATTAACCTATTATTTTTAATTTTCTATTACAATACACAAAGCAACCACCAAAAATCTTGTAACCTGATCTCGAATTTTCGATCTAATCTTCTACCGAAATCCATCAGAAACTCAATCCTCCAGCCTCCACTCAGCATCCTCCTCGTCCATGTCCGATTTCACGGCAAAGACAGGAGCGCATTTTTCCCTGTCTTGAAGTCCAACTTCACACACATGTCATGGCCCACGCACTTGTCATGCTCACCGGTCTTCTATCTCATATCGACTGTCAGTTAATCACAGTGTGGTCTGCACATAACACGCATTATCAATATTGAAATGAGGCGATCGCAGGTAAGAGTATGTTTGTCGCCTGTCCCGGCAGCTGACACGGCCACCTGGGCGCGAGCTGACACCGCGAGGCGCACCCACGAAGACCTCCAGATGCTGACTCATGCTTGTTATTAGCACCCGAGGGTTGATAGCGCCTCCCGAACACAATATACTTGTTTATTCCGAAAGAACGAGGCTGAATCGAAACCCCCGTTCCTGGAAAAATACAAGCGAATCGGGAGGGAGATACATAAAAGACTGCAAAACACTTTTTTGTGCATTTGGTGTATGCGAAAATAAAAGAAAGAAAATGCTTCGCTAAGCTTATTAAAGCGGTTCCCAAAAGAAATGGAAAAACGTAGTTCCACGTTTAAACTAAAAAGGTGCATGCAAACTTCCAACCACTGAGCCTCTCGATTAACCATTTATCAAAATTTTGACTTCTTTTTTTTCTAAAGTATAAAAATAAATCAGTTTTTTTAATATCAATTAAAGCAAATGCATATCTATATTTGTAAAAGTAACAGGTGCGCACTACAAACTACAACAAAATTACTAAAGTTCTAATTTTTTTAAAAATTCTTGTTTGATTTCTTATTTCATATACTAAAAAAATCCACGGTACCATTATGTTAAAAATGCATACATGTTTTCACATTAAATAAAATATAATTTAAAGCAACTGTACACTGTATAGACTATAATTATTATAAGCCGGTATGCAGATATAACGGTTCGTTTTTTGTACAACAATTACTTTAAACAAAAATATCTGTTGCAAATGCATCATATATTAAGGTATATTTAAGGCAAGTACCGTTATAAAAATTTAATTAAGTTGCATATGGCATTTATTATGTGGATGGTAGAAAAAAGCTGATTTGTGGTGGTCTCCGTATGCAATTTTCTGAACATAAAAGAAAGAAGAAATACGAAGAAAATTAGTTTTTTGTTGACTTTTTGATTTTTGTTGCAAAAAGCTTTCCACCGCCCTCTTGTAGTTCGTTTTGTGACTCGGCAAAGAGCCGGTTTTAGTGATTTAGGTGCTGGGCGCCATCTGGTTTTTTCAGGTTGGTATAGAGAGTGTTGAGATAGTGGCAAAGATGTCGCTTTATGTTTGTTGGAATATTTATTTATTGATGCAATTAAAATTTCAATTAATATGTTCTCGAATTTTTAAGCTAGTCAATGAAAACAGATAAATAAAATAATAATAAATAATTTCTTATTGAAATATGTAGAACTAAGTTTATTTATGTATTTTTTTGCAAAAAAGATTGAAAGCAAATTATTTATTATAGATAAATTAACAACAAATTAATTGTTAGTTAACTGTTAAAGTAATAATAAACGTAATTAATTATCTTCTTAATTTATTATAATAAGATATCATTATTAACTGAATTACAGAATTAGTACATACTAAGTATGTGCTACCAGGTGACGGTGACTTGAAATGATTGTGATTTTTTACCTCAAGTTGGTGTCAAATTTAAAATTTTAGTTTGACAACCTTGACTTTCAAATTCAAACGTCAAACTTTTATAGGCAATTATTATCATTCATTTGCGACGGGCGACTGCTGATTTAACCGTCACCTAAAACATTCTGATATAATAAATTAAAAGAATCAGTGTTGCCAACAGATTTTTAGTCCCAAATATTAGGTAATTGTCACTAAACTTAATTAACAAATAATGTAAATGTTTATTTACGCAAGTACATTTATGTATACTTAAACTATAACCATAACAAGATGAAAAATAGAAAACTACGTTATGTTTAAATTTAAACATAATTTAAACATAGTAATTTAAGTAAATAGTACTAAGTAACAAATTTTATTTTAAATTTGACGTTTTAGTTGGACTATGAGTTTTTTGTGAACAGACCACAGTTTATAATACGCATGGAGAGGTGTCCAATTTCAGATTAATAACTTTCAATTCGATGATTCGTTCACAATTTAATTTTTATGGCTAGCTCTGACGCCAAATTTAAAAAAGAATCCTTTACTTTTTATACTGTAACAAACAATTAAAAAAATGTCAGCATTATCTAGGAAAATCTCAATAAAAGTTATTGCATCTTTTTACAAAATCTAATTATCTAAAAATTAAAAAAGTAGCGTGGTATAGATTTATTTTGCTGATCATAAATATATTTTTCTGACGTACTTAAGAAACACATTGAGTATACCTATCTAATTTTATAAACAATAAAAATATATATA